>NW_024412467.1:3943124-4024149 GCF_014898765.1 Herpailurus yagouaroundi
TTCTAATTTTATTTACTTGAGTGACTTCTTTTTTTTTTTTTTTTTTTGGCATGTCTAACTGGTAGTTTGTTTGTTTATTAATTAAAAAAAAAAAACTGTCCAGGGTTCCTGGCTCGCTCAGTTGGTTGAGCATCTGACTGTGGCTCAGGTCATGATCTCACAGCTCGTGATTTCCAGATCTGCGCTGGACTCCATGCTGACAGCTCAGAGTTTGAAGCCTCCTTCTCTCTCTCTCAAAAATAAAGAAAAACATTAAAAAAACCAGTCCTTTGTTTTAATAGTCTTTCCTATCATCTTTTTACTCTCTCTATTTTTTTTAATGTTTATTAATTTTTGAGAGAGAGAGAGAGCACAAGTGGGGGATTGGCAGAGAGAGAGGGAGACACAGAATCTGAAGCAGCTCCAGGCTTTGAGCTGTCAGAACAGAGCCCCATGCAGGACTCGAACTCACAAACTGTGAGATCATGACCTGAGCTGAAGTCAGATGCTTAACTGATTGAGCCACCCAGGCGCCCCATTTTTTAGTCTCTATTTTATTTATTTCTGCTATGAACTATTTAATAATTTTGTTAGTTTTTTCATTCTACTAAGTTTGTGATAAATTTGCTTGTTTGTTTCTAGTTTCTTGAAGTTTACAATTTGCTATTTATTTGAGATCTTTTCCTTTGCTTTTATGTAGGTGTTTATTGCTAGGATCTTCCCTCTTAAAGCTGCTTGTGCTGCATCCCATTAGTGTGATATGGTGCATTTCCATTTTCATGTATCTCAGGCTTCATTTCATTTTTTGTTTTTATTTCTTCATTGACTTATTGGTTTTTCAGGAGCGTGTTGTTTCATCTTCACGTATCTGACATATTCCATTTTTGTTCTTGTAACTAGTTTCTAGTTTCTTTTTTTTTTAAATTTTTTTAACGTTTTTTTTTTTTTTTTTTTTATTTTTGGGACAGAGAGAGACAGAGCATGAACGGGGGAGGGGCAGAGAGAGAGGGAGACACAGAATCGGAAACAGGCTCCAGGCTCTGAGCCATCAGCCCAGAGACTGACGCGGGGCTCGAACTCACGGACCGCGAGATCGTGACCTGGCTGAAGTCGGACGCTTAACGACTGCGCCACCCAGGCGCCCCTAGTTTCTAGTTTCATACCATTTTGTTTGGAAAGATGCTTAATGTTATTTCAGTCTACTTAAATTTATTGACTGGTTTTGTGGTCTACAAAAGATCTATTCTGGACAATATCCCGTGTGTACCTTGGATGGAAAGTTCTGTAAATGTCTCTTAAATCTATCTGGTCTAAGTATGTTTTAAATCCAATGTTCCCTCATTGATTTTCTGTCTTGATGATTTTTTTTTTTATTGTTGAAAGAGGGGTATTAAAGTCCCTGCTATCATTGTATTATTGTCTATTTTCCCCTTCAAGTCTCCCTCTATTTGCCTCATATATTGAGATGCCTCTCTGTTAGGTTCATAAATATTTACAAATATCATAGCCTCCTATGAATTGACACTTTTATCACTGTATAATGAACACCCTTGTCTCTTATTACAGTCTTTGTCTTAAAGTCTGTTTTGTCTGATGTAAGTATAAATATCTACCCCTCTTTTCTTCCAGTTTCCATTTACACGGTATATGCTTTTCTATCCATTCACTTTCAATGTGTGTATCCTTAAAGCTGAATGAGTTTCTTGTAGGTAACATACGGTTTTTCTTTCTTTTAGTCTATTAAACCCTTTGTATCTTTTGATTGGAGAATTTAGTCTATTTCCATTTAAAGTAATTATTGATAGGTATGGACATACTATTGCTATTTTGTTAATTGTTTTCCAGTTGTTCTGTGATTCTTTTGTTTCTTGCTTGCTTGCTCTCCTCCTTTTTGATTTGATGATTTTCTGTAGTGGTATGATTTGATTTCCTTCTTTTTATGTTTTGGTATTTAATATAGGTTTTTAAATTATGGTTACCATGAGGTTTATATAAGTCATCTTTTATTTATTTATTTTTATTTTATTTTTTTTTATGTTTACTTATTTCTGAGACAAAGAGAGACAGACCATGAGTGGGGGAGGGGCAGAGAGAGAAGGAGACACAGAATCAGAACCAGGCTTCAGACTCTGAGCTGTCAGCACAGAGCCCGACGTGGGGCTCGAACTCACAAACCGTGAGATCACGACCTGAGCCAAAGTTGGTTGCTCAACCGACTGAGCCACCCAGGCACCCCAAGTCATCTTTTATTTACAACAGTCTATTTTATTTTTATTTTTGTAACAGTCTATTTTAAGCTGATAATGAACAGTTTTGAAAGAATGCATTGAAAGCTCTACATTTTTACCCTCTTTCCCATATTTTATGCCTTGGATGTCACCATTTACATCTTTTAATCTCTTCTTTCTGTTGAGAAATTGTTGTAGCTTAGTTATTTTTAGTATTTTTTATTTTAACCTTCATAGTACATTTATAAGTAATTTACCTACTCCTTTAAGAATATTCTTAATTTAAAAGTATACATTTACCTTTATGAGTGAGATATATGCTTTCATTTCAGCTTGAAGAAATCCATGTAACATTTTTTGTAAGGCTCTTCTGGTGGTAATGAAGCCCTTTAGCTTCTTGTTTGGAAAACTCTTTATCTTTTCTTCAATTTTGAAGGACAGCTTTGCTGGCTAGAATATTCTTGATTGTTTTTGTCACTGTTGTCTTTTCCTTTCTGTCCTTTGAATATATTGTGTCACTCCCTTCTGGCCTGCAGGGTTTCTGTGGAAAAATCTGCTGCTTTTCTTATGGGGCTTCCTTTGTACCTAACAAGTTGTTTTTCTCTTGTGGCTTTTCAGGCTTTCTCTCTGTTTTTAATTTTTGACAGTTTAAGTATAATGTGTCTCAGTGTGGGTCTCTTTGGTTCATCTCATTTTGAACTTTCTATGCTTCCTGTATTTGGACATCTGTTTCTTTTCCCAGGCTAGATAAATTATCAGCCAATATTTCTCTGAATAATATTTTTACCACTTTCTCTCTCCCTTCTCATCTGTGATCCATATAATGTGAATATTGGTCCACTTGATGGTGTCCCATAAAATTCCTTAAGTTACTTTCACTCATTTTCATTCTTTTTTGCTTTTGGATCCTCTGGATGAATGTCATTGCCCTGTCTTTGAGTTTGCTGATTCTTTCTTCTGCTTGACCTAGTCTATTGTTGAACATTTTCATTGAATTTTTCAGTAAAGGTACTATATTCTTCAACTCTGTGATTACTCTCTAAAAAAATATTTTTAAAAGTATTTTCTGTCTCTGTTGAAATTATTCCTTATTCATGTGTTGGTGACCTCAGTGAACATCTTTATAACTATTAGTTTGAATTATTTATCAAGTTAACCACTTATCTCCTTTCTATTAAGACCAATTTCTGGAGTTTTATCTTGTTCTTTTGTTTGAAACATATTCTTCTGTTTCTTGGCTTTTCGTTGCCTTCTGCACAGCTATCTCTTCCAGTCTTGACAGAATGGTTCATATAGGAGATGAAGTTTAACATTGAGTTCATCCCAACTTCTTGGTTTTCTCTTAAACCTTTATGATTGTCCAAGCTGCCTTCTTTGTTTTTAGTGACTTCCAGCATATGAGGGTGTGCCTTGACCTTGCAATGTCCCAAAAGGGAGAATCTCAATTTGCATCTAGATGCGTGCTGAATGTAAGTCAGATACTTGGGAAGCATGAAGTATTCAAGTAGACATCTTATGAGGAAAAACTGGGAGATGGGTGCTTCTGTATTCTCCCTCTGCACTGAGCACCATTTTTTAAAGTAGATATTTCTCATTTGTCTTATCTGTAAGAGTAACTAGTTTTTGGATTTCTAGCAGAGGGAATTACTGAATGTGTAGCTATATATTCAGTATATATATTCGTCCATTGGAGAATGCGAATTCAGGAGACTCTTACATCACCATCTGGGACCAGAACTCATATTGATGAATTTAGATAATTCAACTTAAAATAGGGAGATTATTCTGGATAATTTGTATGGACCCATTATAATCACAAGAATCTGCAAGGGTCGTTGGTGGCCATGAAGCTCATTCCTGCTGTGCTGTAGCATTCTAGGTAACCCTTGTCTGAGGAGGGTGATATCCAGAAGGTGCACTATGAGTGTTAGTAGTCAATACTCAAAGTATCTGGAGAAGGGTGTACCCACACAATAGTGCGGCTGTCCAAACAATCTAAAATCCTGAGGGTAGCTCATTAGGAAAGGCATGCTGGAGCTCTTGGATTGTGGATAAAACTCTATCTACTGATGGGATACGTTCTGGTAATCTAATGTAAAGGATTGTGCCATGTTAATAATGTTGTATTGTATTCTTAAAATTTGCTAAAAAGAGTGAATATTAAGTATTCTCATAACAAAAAAGTGATAACTACTTTTAATTTTTTAAAATTTTTTTAAATTAACTTGGCTGTGATAATCAGTTCACAATGTATACATATATCAAATCATCACATTGTAAACTTCAAATATATACAATTTTATTTGTTAATCATATCTTAATAATGCTGGGAAAAATTCAATTAAGTTAAATTACATAAAGCAAAATGAAAGTAAATTAGCTGGGCAATGAGTGCCATTGTTGACCAGAAAAAAAGAAAATGAGGCTTATCTTTTAGTAAAGATTTATAACCTGATTTCAGATCTGACACTAAGGAGGTGACTGGTAGTTTCTGCTTTTAGAGTGAAATGTAAACAACACTATTGTGCTAAATGAAACAAAACAAAACACAACAATGATTTACTCTTGGTCTACATAAAAATAGAATCTTGCCTTATAAGTGCAAACTAACTCCAGTTTGATAATTAAAAACTGAAACATAATATAGAAAATGCCAGCACATATTCAGCATTCTAAAGAGCAATTTGTCTATTTTTTTTTTAATTCTTTTTTTCAACGTTTATTTATTTTTGGGACAGAGAGACACAGAGCATGAACGGGGGAGGGGCAGAGAGAGAGGGAGACACAGAATCGGAAACAGGCTCCAGGCTCTGAGCCATCAGCCCAGAGCCTGACGCGGGGCTCGAACTCACGGACCGCGAGATCGTGACCTGGCTGAAGTCGGACGCTTAACCGACTGCGCCACCCAGGCGCCCCATCAATTTGTCTATTTTTACACGAGTGTTAAGACTGAGAAAGTGTCTGTTTCAGCATGAGGCAGTGAGAATGTGGTTATATGGCATTTCCCATGGAGTACTGGGTATGGAACTTCACTACCTAGGTCCCTGTCACTTACCTCAGCCATATTGGCCTTGACATGTAGCCTTGGTGGGTCATTTATCTCCTCAGGTAAAGAAGGTTAATGTTCAAATCTGCCCTGGTCCCTTTTGGTATTGTTGTGAAGACCAAAAAGATAATTCATGTACATTATATAGCTCTATACAACCATCATCATCATCACCATAATCATTATACAAGTAGGAAGTTAAATACTGATCACTTCTCGTATTTGGAAAGGAAATGCATGGACTTTTTGAATAGATATAAACATAAAAGTGGCAATAATCAATCCTATTGACCAGACTGGACAATCCCCAATATGAAATTGTTTCAGTGACAGTGCGCGATTTAACGACCTAGGTGCTCAGCCAAACGTTTTTGATTTGAGATGTTTATTTCACTCTATTTAAACTTCTGTGTTCTCCCTTCTTCCTGTCTTTATTACCTGTCTTCTAAGCTCATGTATTACTTTTTTACTTATTTGGGATGCTACTTTTTTCCTTCTCTCTTTTTGATAACCCTAGGAGAGGATTGAGGATGAAGAACATAATTCTTAATGTGCTTCCATCTTTTCACATGGCACTTCCAACATTTCCAAATCTCAAGTCAGAGGTACAGTAGGGATTGTTCAGGTCGGCATGGATCTATCAACTACCTAAAAGTAGGTGCAATAACTCAAGTCCTTGAACATTTTAATTTCTTTGGCAATGGATCTGAACTAAATGAATCTACTTTCCACAATATGCCTTTCTAAAGGAAGTGGATTTCAGAAATACCATATTTATTCTTTCCAAATAATAATTTTAAGTAAACAGTATGGGAACAAGACACTTTATTAATTCATACTTATAAATTATTATTATCCTAATTGATATTGTGGCTCAATGTTCAAAGGCATTTTATGTTCATCTTTTATATAGCTATATTTTATGTTAATCTTTGGGGCAAATGATCCTTCTTAGTAGACATGTGTAACATTTTTTTAAACATCATTTCCCTAATGAAAGAGTAGGTTCCCCCAAACAGCTTCCAAATTCAATATCTAATTTGGATTTTGTAGGAATGTTTTTTTCCTTGTAAAACACTAGACGGAACCACTTACAGTTTTCTCCTGAAATGAAAATTTCTGTAAAAAGTTTAGCATGGATTTTCAGGATCTAAGACCTAAAAAGATCAGCCTTGCCCAAGGTCTGCAATATATGCAAGACTGTTTTTGTTTTGTAAATAATTATACAATATAATTATAAATACTTATAATTTCCATTGTGTTTTATTTTGTTTGTTGCCTATAGATTTTAAATCATGAGTAATAAAAATCATCTTACTAGAAGAGAAATATCTGTGTCCCTTGTGAATGCCTTACCACATTCCACATTGCCCTGAATGCTATATTGCCTATTTGGTACTTGGGTATGGGTTTTGAGTGATATGATAATAATAGAGTGTTATTCCTGATTGTAATTCATTTTGCTTGCATATCAATCTTGCTGTATTTGAATGTATACAAAGAATACTAATGACTGCACTGTATGTCTTTAATCTCTGTCATGAAGAAGCATCTTTATTTGCATATGCATGAATTTCAATAATATTTGCATAAAGAGAAAGTCAGACATTTTGATTAGTAGTAATCTTTTTACAATTTATAAGGTTTTATGCTGATTTCCACCCCCCCTAATTATTTTTTTTGTCAGGTTGAGTTTGCCCTCATTTTTATGCCCATCTTAGAGAATATATCAATAATAGTTAATACTCAAGAAGGCAAATAGTGAAAGCACCTCTATAAAAATTTGCCAATGTTGATTAATAAATGTCAATTTAAGTATACATTCATAACAGTTCTCAATCCAGAGAGGTAAAAAATGAATTATTTCCCCCTTTAATTATAATATCTTTCTCCTTTCCAGTCCCAGATCACAAAAAGTAAGTGATAAAAGATCCAATGTTTAACAAATAATACACAAAATATTTTAAATCTTGTTTAATGAAGAACTGGAAGAAAAAAAATTTAAAAAGCTACAAAACAAGTTATATTCATAAAAATTTCAGTGGAGCAACAAGTCTTCATATTTTGCTTCTCCTCTCCTTGATTTTATTTTTATTTTTTTATTATTTTTTTTTTAATTTTTTTTTCAACGTTTATTTATTTTTGGGACAGAGAGAGACAGAGCATGAACGGGGGAGGAGCAGAGAGAGAGGGAGACACAGAATTGGAAACAGGCTCCAAGCTCTGAGCCATCAGCCCAGAGCCCGACGCGGGGCTCGAACTCACGGACCGCGAGATCGTGACCCGGCTGAAGTCGGACGCTTAACCGACTGCGCCACCCAGGCGCCCCAACTCTCCTTGATTTTAAAATTAACCTTACTCTGGGGTGCGGGTGGCTCAGTCGGTTAAGCGACCGACTTCAGCTCAGGTCATGATCTCGCAGTTTGTGGGTTTGAGCCCAGCGTCGGGCTCTGTGCTGACAGCTCAGAGTCTGGAACCTTCTTCAAATTCTATGTCTCCCACTCTCTCTACCCCTCCTCTGCTCACGCTCTGTGTCTCTCTGTCTCTCAATAAAAAATAACATTAAAAAAATATAATTAACCTTACTCTGAAATGTGTGAATATCTGCAATCACTTCTTGCCCATGAAAAACGTGAGGCTTCTGTGCTTGAAGGCAAGAAACAGGCTAAACCAGGTAACTGTGGTTGAGTTTTATTAGGGTTTCCAACTGCAGTTATCAATCTCTACCACAGTGACAACTTTTGAATATCATGTGGCTGAAAATCCATCTGTTACTTTATGTTTCTCCTAACCACTCTAAGTCTCTGAAAATCAGACCCTGGGTCTCTTTCCATCTGCTTCAATCTAGCCAGTGAAACTCTAGAATCACTAACACTCTCCTGTCTCCATTTCGGTGACTATTTCATATCAAATCCTCTTCACAGTCAAACACACTGCAAACTGGATATTTGGTACCATTGGATATATAGGCAATTATCAAATAGAGAAGAAGTGAAGGAACCCAAACTACTACCACATGGAGTCTATGGAGGTTGTCACTCCTTGGCTTCCAAAACAGTTTGGATTCGCCCCCACCCCCACCCACACCACTTTGTTGGGTCTCCTCTATGTAGAGACACATTTCAGGCTTCTAGAAGTGCTAGGGGTTCTACTGCCTGCTTTGTATTGCAAGAAATCATCTATCTTCACAGAAACAGGCTCGGAAGCACCAAAGCTAATATTTATTTGTGAGATGTTTCGCATGATCTCGCAATAAAAGAACCTAAGGTTTATACAGTTCTACCCATTTTGCGGATGAACAAACTTAGAATTAAGCAGATTGAGTAATTGCCCAAATAAGTCACCTGGTAAGCCAGGACCTCTGGAAGCCCAGTCATATTCTGAACCTCATGAGCCTCACAGTTGTCTATTCTCCCAGGCAAGGTTCATGCAAATCTTCCTTAAATGAAGTAGAATGATGGCAATTGCACGATGCATTTTCTTAGTAGATGCTGTTAATTCTGTGCAATGGGAAGGGAAAATATTTTTAGTCCCTTTTTACGTATCAGGAAATCCGTGTTTAGAAAAGCGAAATGAATGGCCCATGGCCACAGAGTTAGTTTACGGTGGAGCCTAGACCAGAATCCGGGTCCACTGAGCAGAAATTCCAAGTGTCTGGTGCCTGGGGAGCTCAGCTGGTTCAGCTTCGGACTTTGGCTTAGGTCAAGATCTCATGGGTCATGATTGAGCCCCACATCAGGCTATCTGCTGTCAACACAGACCCATCCTCAGATTCTCTGTCCCCCTGTCTCTGCCCCTCCCCTGCTCTCTCTTTCAAAAACAAATAAACATTTTTTAAACTTAAAAAAAGAAATTCTAAATGTTGAGGGTGTTTTCCATAGTTATCCTGTGACTTATCAGTGTTTCAATGCCCTTCATTTGATTTGACACACATTCTCAAAGCATGATTACCACAGGATGCATTATCAGAAAGAATTTGCCACATCCAGTCCTATATGGGGAATAAGAATTCAAGTTGTTATTCTGAACAGTTATTTCAGGACAGTTATCTTCCAGAATATGTTTTAAAATGGGAAAACCAATACTAGAAGGTGTGTTTTGCTGTTTAGTTAGACACATTTTGGAATTCCTAGATTTCCAAGTTGCAGATGTTCTTAAATCATAAATAAGGTGGTCATATAATTTGCTGTCTGAACTAGAACATTTTTGAAAGTGAAAAGAGGCAGTATTAAGAATTTCGCCAGGCCAGGCAAACTGGGATACGTTCATCCTAATTGTAAAGGGCATCGACAACATTTCTTGTTCCCTAGAAATAATTGCCTACCTTCTAGGGCTTAAGTGCTTATCTGTAAAACCCCATGATATTATTTGGAATCGGTTCTATTCCACTTTATTCCTTTCATTTTTTTCTTTGAGGTGAGATTGTGTCACTTCTATATGCTTGAATCCAATAGGGTAGGATAATTTGGTAAGGATGAGAAGCAAATTAAGCTGAACTTTGAACCAGTATGCTTAAGAATATTTTCTATTTGTATCAAAGGGTTTGGCTTGCAATTGAATTTAGCTGTTGTCTTTTGGAATTGGGAAGAGTTCAACATTTCCTTGACTCTCTTATATGGTGGTTACCTGAAAAATCATATTGCAAGAGCCAGTAATCACCCACATCTCTTCCTTTTATTTATTTATTTCCTTTTATAGAGACCCATGTAAGAAAAAAAAAAAACAACACTCCTAGGAATATCAGGTCCATTGGCTTCTCTCTCTCTCTCTCTCTCTCTCTCTCTCTCTCTCTCTCATAAACACTGGCAGGTATGCAAGAATCAAAATCTGATTAAAAAACAAATTAATTTTACTAAACATGACCTATCAAGTATACTGAAATGTGACATCCTGTCAGGTGTTCTTAGTGAGAAAGATTAACATACTTTCATGCATTCCATTGCTGGGGGAGAAAAATCCACAAAACTAAGCAAAAATGCATATAAGTCTCCTAACCCATGCCCTATGCATCTGTCCCGATTGCCTATCAATGCAGTGAATTCATAAATCTAGCAAATAAATGTTTGAGCACCTGCTATGTGCCAAAAGTAATGCTTACGGTGCAAAGGGAATAAAGATTTTATATCGGAATCGGCCAAAAAGGAAACACCAAATTGTGAAAACTGCTCTCTGAGTGAGATAATAGAGAATACAGAGGTGGCACTGACCTAAATAAACTATATGATTGGGATTAGGGGGCAGGATAAAAAGTCAGAGTGAAGGGTCAAGTGCCAGCATGAATACAGACCTTGAGCTAGAAAGAGCTTGGAGACCGGTAACATAGTCTCTTTCTGCCTCACAATATGTAATGTCTCAATATAAAGAAGCCAAGACTTTTGTTTGTTTTTATCTACAAGTAAGAATGTGTTTTACAATACTCTAGACAAGTTTCTGTTACACAAGATGAACCAGTATTAGCTATCTTCTGTAGAATGCAGTGCCTATGGCTGATAATCCAATATAGTACACTTAAATATTTGTTAAGGAGGTAGGTCTCATGTTACGTATTCTTACACACACAGAGACACTATGAAAGTGGAGGGGAAGGCTTTTGGGGGTGATGAATGTTTATCACCTTGATTGTTGTGATAGTTCCATGGGTGTATAGGTATCTCTGCACTCACCGGGTTATGTAAATTAAATGTGTCCAGGGTTTTTGGGTTTCGTTTTTTTATATCAACTATACCTCAAAAAGTCCAAGGTAATGGAAGAGAAAAATCTGAAATGTGTAATGGTCAAAAATGCTTATACTCTGCCAACTCTTGTACCTAAACACTCAAGAATATCTTTATACTGTGTGTGTGTGTGTGTGTGTGTGTGTGCGCGTGTGTGTGTGTGTGAAGTTGCATGAAACATGCAAAGATTCAATTCTGAGAAAAAGATTTTAACTGCTATTTTCAAGACAGGGAAAGGCCTGGGTGACAGCTATAAAATGGCAAGGTATCATTCCCCTTTTTATTTTGAATGTATTTACTCTGGACTGATTCAGAACATATGAAAGGGAGAATACATTTGCAGAGATTTTAGATGTTTCTGTGAAATGCAAAATGCTCTTGGAGTTCACAGTTCTCCCCACCCATCCCTTTAGAAGATTCACCGTTTAGAATTCTCAAATGAAGACGTCACATCGGTGGTGGGGGAGCCATTAATGTCGTCTAATAGTTACTTCTACCCTAAGCTAAATGATTCATGACTATTTTTTAAGGTAGTTATTATTTCATTAAAAAAGGCATTTAGGGGCACCTGGGTGGCTCAGTCGGTTGAAAGTCTGACTTCGGCTCAGGTCATGATCTCACGGCCTGTGAGTTGGAGCCCCACATCGGGCTCTGTGCTGACGGCTCAGAGCCTAAAGCCTACTTGGGATTCTGTCTCCCTCCCTCTCTGCCCCTCCCCTGCTGATGCTCTGTCTCTCTCTCCTTCAAAAATAAATAAACATTAAAAAAAAATCCATCCTCTCAGGGAGCAGGTTTAAGTTGTCTGAGATTCTAATTCTGTCACAGGTTGAAGCACCAGCAAGAGGATCCCCAGATTCTAAGACAATGAGGGTCAATGGGACAATGAGTGGAGGTACTAAACATGCTCCAATGGACCGAATTATGCTCCCTTCCCCCCATTGATATTTGAATTGCTAACCGCCAATGTGATAGGTTTTGGAGATGGGGCCTTTGGGAGGTAATTAGGGAATTCGAAGAGGTCCTGAGGGTAGGGTTTGGTAGGAGTAGTACTTCTATAAGAAGAGGCTTGCTCACTCTTCTTATTCGCTCTGTGCATGTGTACCCAAGAAAGGCCATTGGGGTAGCTGTCTACAAGCTGTCTGCAAGCCAAGAAGAGAGCCTCCATTGGAAACCGACGATGCTGGCACCTTGGTCTCGGGCTATGGGAAATGCATTTCTGTGTTAAAGCCACACAATCGAGGGTATTCTGTTAGGCAACCCTAGCCAGACCAATACAGATGTCATGGCTCTCAAGATTCATACCCCTGAGCTGCCTGAGCCCGTGGGCTTCTTCAAGCAACATCTTTGGAAAACTTACTTAAAAGTTAAAAGTTAAAAACTTACTTAAAAGTCACCCAGGACTCTTTTGAGTCTGACTGTAAGCAACACAAGGGCACGGGTAATCTCTGGTTGGCTCGGTGCTGCCCAGCCAGCACCTTGCAAGAGGCAGCTTATGTTCTATGTGTGCCAGCAGCATTTGTTGAATCTGGAACCAGATTCTTTTGAATTCTATAGATTGTGACAAGATGACAGAAGACTGGGATGACGAAAAGCCATTGTGATGAGGTTTGGGTATGATGGTGGGGTTCAGAGCTGATGGCCAAGAAAGAATTCCTGAAGACATCTTTTCGTGCAAAAAGGAGATTACGTGGGGACAGGACCCCAGGGCAGGAAGAGCTGGTGAGGAGTGACTGGTTATATACTATGGGAGTTGGGGAGGTAAAGACAAAAGGGAGGCCTCCAGAAGTACTTTGATGTGCTAAACAGAACTTTTTAAGATACCCGAGGCCTTGCTATTGTCAAGCTAAGGTTGTTTTTACTCTAGTAAGACATTAACATTAGGATGGTAGGGGGTTCCTGGAGAAACTTTCTACTCTGTATTTGCCTCAAGTATTTGTCAATGGGATGCAGGTTATAAAGAAATTTAATTTTGCCTGCTCTTTCCTTCTTGCCTTTGTTCCCACACCTATGGAGGGGAAGGTGATACTAAGGGCTCCAGAAAACTTGAGTCTATGGGTTTTTGGAGATTAGGCTACTGATAAGATTGCCTTTTTCTTGTAATTTACGAAGATATTTACAAGCTGGTGGAGACCCTTGTCCCGGATGACTGTGATCTCTATCAATTGACCATTTGTTTCCTTTCCTTTCCTTCGTTCTTGGGCAGCCAGCAGTGTCCAAGGAACATCACACATATCCCACCTGGGGGTGGAGGGCAGTGCTAGCTCATACTTTGCCTTCAGCTCTCCTTATGCCCCCTTATCAATTGGGACCACAAGACAGAATTTGGGGTGGAATGAAAAACCAGTGGATGATCAGAGGTAAATCATGTTGTGGCTTAGTCTGACTTGGTCTTCTTCCCTACTGATGGGTGTGTGAGGCATCTGTGGTTGGGTTGGAAACAGGTTGCTTGTCACAAACCTCTCTGACTACCTATAGTAGATAATTCTTTTCCATCTACTATATAGGTATAGTATACACACACACACACACACACACACACACACACACACACACATTTCCATTTTATCAATACACATAGCCAGTGTTTTTATTGCCACATTTTCCTGCACTGTTAGTGCCACACTGAGACTAAAAGTTCTAGAGAATTTTATCCCAGCTCTGTCTGACACAAGCTACATGTTCAAGGGTAAATCCATGCGAGTTCTGTAAATCTCAGTTTCCTGGGGTTGACTTGTTCTTGATGGCCCCTAACTACTATAAAATTCAGTAATCCTGATGGATATTTAGAGTGGTGATGGTCCGGAGCCAACGGCCAAGGAAGAATTCTTGTCTTGGCTGCAAAAAAGTGATTTTATTAAAGCACGGGAACAGGACCCGGGGGCACGAAAAGCTGCCCTGGGGCCCATGAGGGGATACTGATTCTGTATTTGGGAGCTGGGGAGGTAAAGTCAACAGGAAGTTCCAAAGGTATTTCCGTATGCTAAAGAAGACTCACAGGATACTGGAGGGCTACCTATTGTCAAGCTAAGGTTGTTTTCCCCTCTAGCAAAGGATTAACATTAAGACAATAGGGATTTCCTGGAGAAATGTTATACTCTGTATTGGCCTCAAGTATTTGTCAATGGGCTGCAGGTTATGCAGAAATTTCATTTTATTTGCCGTTTCCCTTCTGCCTTTGTTCCCCACATCCATCCTATGATTGCACCATCAGGTAATTTTTTTTTCTCCCAAATACTGATAGCTTAGCCTGGAGACTTTTAGGAGATTTCAAATGACATTCTGAGTTTGAATAGAGCAAGAACCCCCCACCTGACATGTAAGACCAACTAGGTTTTTGAAGAGAAATAAATATTCATGTTAATCATGTTTATACCATGATAAAGGTTGTGATTTTGTTTTTATTATTTATTATTATTTTGCATGCACATCAATGGGGACATGAAAGTGGCTGAATAAAATAGCTATGTGAAGGTAATTAGGCACATTCAGATGAATGCTGTCACTTAGTATAAATCTCAGCATATCCCACTCAAATCCTCTCTGATGCAGTCAACTCGATTCAACTACATGTGAAATGCATTGGTTCATAAGTTAAAAGACCAATTCACACTTGCTTGCTATGAAGGGATGTTTTTGCTTTTATTGTTCAGTTGCTCACTTTGTTGGTGGACGAGAATAGATGTTGATGGAGAACATAGTCTCACCTGGAGAAATCAGCAAGTATTTGTGGGAAATAGAAATAAAATGACAGGCAAATACGTACAAACACTAGGTTGCCACACAAAGCTCCTTCTGCATCCTGTTTTCCCGTGTGGAATGGAAAAGAATCAGACTAGCAGACTATCATCAGTCAGTTTCTATCAACTGCTTTCAACAATTCTTAAGCCCTCGCACCTCTTTCCTCTGTGAAGGATCTGGCAAACGAACCCAGCTGAGCAGGTAACAGTTCACTGGGAAAATCAACAAACATTCCCCGAACAAGCTCCACTATTTCATTACCACACCTTCCCCGCTTCTGTTTATCCTCCAGATCCAGGGTTTTGAAGTACAGTAAGGGCGACCCATTGTTTTCAGGAGCAAGGAAAGGAAGGGACCGACTGAATGATGGAGCAAGGGTGACTGCTATAAGGCAAAGCATGGAGACAAAGTCCTGTCTGTGTTATTGTCCCTCCAATGATAATTTCCTGCCTGCTACGAGGGAAAACAAGGACCTCAGATATTCTCAGAAAGCCTCCAAGCAGTTTGGGAGAAAATAACTTGACCCAAGAAATAGTGGTCAGATTAATTTTGTTTGGAGAAAACCCCAACAGAATAAATAAAACCTTCTTTGTTTACTTTAGAGGTATGTTGCCATTTGATTGTGTTTAGTGCAAACAGCAACTGTTAGGAAACAACATATAGATCCAATCTATTAACATAGCAGTAGGAGAGCTTCAAATGAGCCTACTGAAAGACTTTACTAAATGAAATACTTTGCATGTTAGCAGCAAATCTGCACCTCCTTCGTTGCTGAGGAAAGGTGCTTACACATAGGGAATGCTACCTGGAGAGATGGATTAATGTTTGCAAACAAGCCCTTATAAGCAAAGAGCTTTCAAAGAGATGTTGCAAACCTGGCCAGCCTTCCCAAGAGCCTCTTCTTGGCCAGCCTATTGGCACTGTTCCTTCTAGGGCAGGGGTCCAGTTCATCTCTCCGTTGGCTCCCTTGATATCTCAGTCTCCATCAATGGTCCCACACCCTCAAACATCCACATACGCACACACACAAACATACACACACGCAAGCACCCCCCCCACCCTTATGTGAATATCAAATAGAGATCTTTTATGAATACGCACATCCCTTTATTAATACGCACATCCCTTTAAAATAGGTAGTTCTTGAGGCCATTCTAAATCATTAATCTCTGGAGAGATGATTCAGGTTTTGGTTCTACTCCACAGAAATTCTCTTTTCTGTATTCTTTGTATTTTTTGGGATATGTCGTCAAGAGTTTTGGAGCTGTATTGTTTTTAAACAGCATTATTGATGTTTAAACAGCATTATTTATATATTATAAAATTCACCAATCTTAACAATACAAGGGAATGTGTTTGGACAAATGCATATAATCAAGTAGCCAACACCAGAGTAACGACATAGAATATTTCCATCACCCCAAAAGGTAACCTGGGCCCCTTTGGAATCACTGTGCTACTCCCACCCTCTGGCACTTGCAATATCTACTTTCTGTCCCTATAGTTTTACATTTTCTAGAATTTCATTGAATAGAATCGTTGACTGTATAATCTCTTGTCTCTGGCTTCTTTCTCTTAGCATAATGCTTTCAAGATGCATCCACTCAGTTCATAGCATCAACAGCTAGTGTCTTTTTTTATTGCTGAATAGTGTTTTATCGTATGTGCATACCATGATTTGTATATTCATTCACCAGATGATGGCCATTTGGGTTGTTTCCACTTTCCGCCTACTGTGAATAAAGCTCCTATGAAAATTAGACCCCAATTCTTTATGTAAACATATGTTTCATTTCTTGGGGTAAACGACTAAGAATGGGATGGTTGGATCCTAGAGCAATATGTATAACTTTATAAGGGACTATCAAAGTGTTTCCAAAGTGATTTATACATTCTGGATTCCTATCAGCACTATAAAATGGTTCTTATTGCTCTACAATCTTGATGTGATCAGGCTTTTTTATTTTATCTATTCCAATAGGTATGTAGTGATATCTTATTGTGGGTTTAATTTGCATGTTCCTAAAGATTCTGGTCATCTTTTCATGTGTTTATTGGTTATTTTATTTTATTTTATTTTTTTGAGAAATGTCTGTTCAAATCTTTGGCTTTTTAAATATATTTTTTCTTTCTTATTGATTTATAAGTGTTCTTTATATATTCTGGATAGGAGTTCTTTATCAGATATATGTTTTGCCACTATTTTCTTCCAGTCTGTGACTTGTCTTTTAATAGTTTTAAGTTCAACAAAGTGCAATTTATCAATTTTTTTTCTTTTATGGTTAATCTTCTCTCTGCGTGAATTAATATTACTCTATGTAGGTTTGCGAAGATTTTTCCTAAGATAATGTTTATAAATTTTATAGTTTCAGTTCTTACATTTAATTCTATGATCCCATTAGAAATAATGTGTGTACTTTCTCCAAAAATGCATTTATTCAGAAGTGAATTTCTTAATTTCCAAATATTCAGGGGTTTTCCAGATATTTTTCTGTGACTGATTTCTACTTTAGTTCTGTTTTGCTCAAAAAATATATGATTTATGTTTTCAAGTATTTTAAAGTTGTTGAGACTTGTCATCCAAAATATGTCTATAATTGCCAATATCTGTGTCCATTTAATAATTTATCTTGAGCTACTGATAGGACATCAATTATATCAATTTCATCAATAGTGTTGCTCAAGTCTTCTATATTTTTACAGTTTTTTTGTCAAATTTTTCTATTAGTTACTGTGAGCTAAATGTTGATAACTAACGATAAATATAGTTTTTTTTTTTCTTTCCATTCTATTAGTTTTGGCTTTACACATTTTGAAGCTCTGTTATTAGGTGCATATCCATTTAAAATTATTATGTCTTCTTGAGTATTAATTTCTTTATGAGTATAAATATCCCACTTAATCCCATGCAATATATATGTCCTTTTGCAGTTAAGATATATCAAGTGTTTGCTTTTTTTTAATATACACAATCTGATTTTTATTTGCATTATTTATATTATTGACCCTTAAAGTAATTATCATTATGCCCCCTTTAAATATTCCTTCTTGCTGAATGTTTCCTATGTACCTATCTGCATATTGTTCCTTTTTTTCTTTTTTCTTTAGTTATATTCCTGTATTTTTATGTTTCTGATTGTTCTAGAATTGACAATATGAATTTTTAATTTTTTGTGGCCAGGATTTGAATAATATAATGCTACTTTACATACAGTGTGCTTGCCTTAAATTGGAATATTTCCACTTGCCCATATTATTGTAAATGTGTAATTGTTTTCACATATAGTTTTTGTTTTCTTTGAAACTGTCCATGGTCTTTTAAAGATATCTAAAAGTGAGGAGGGACACCTGGGTGACTGAGTCAGTTAAGCTTCCGACTCGGCTCAGATCATGATCTCATGGTTTGTGAATTCAAGCCACAAATTGGGCTCTGTGCTGACAGCTCAGAACCTGGAGCCTGCTTCAGATTCTGTGTCTCCCTCTCTCTGCCACTCCCCTGCTCACGCTGTGTCTCTCTATCAAAAATAAACAAACATTAAAAAAATTAAAAAAAAATCTACAAGTGAGGAAAACTTCATCTTCTATTTATCATTTTATTCACCATTTTCATGACTTTTAATCTTTTTGTGCGTGGATTCATATTTCCATTTGGTATCATTGTTGCTCTACTTTAAGAACATGTTTCATTTGTTGTATTGTGGGTCTGAAAAGCAATAATTATAAATTATTGAGTTGGTAATACATGAATAAGTACAATGTATGATTAAAAAAACACAAGTTTTAGGAGAGGAGAATTTTAAATATTCTACCATTTTCCCATTATGTGTGAAGTGGCAAAAGATCACTTTAAGGTTGACTATGATAAAGTAAAGATGTACAATATAAACCCTAGAGCAAACACTAAAATAAAACAAATTATAGTCATAGCTACTAAGCCAGAAAAGGAAAAAAATTAATCATAATTAATATTCATTCCAAAATAACAGAAAAAAAATTTAAGAAGTAAAAAAAGGACAATAGATCAAATAAAAAGTAAATACCATGATGCAAGATTTAAATTCAGCTAGCTATATCAATTATTGTGTTAAATTATTTGATCTATACATCATAATTAATGGAGGAGACTGTCAAACTAGATACAGAAAGCAAGACCTGACTATGAGGTGTCTACAAGAAAACTATTTTAAATATAAAGATACCAATGGTTAATATAAATTACCGAATAAGATACTCTGGCCCAATTTTGTCCCAAATAATACTGGAAAGGCTGTATTAAATAACATCAGACAACGTAGATTTCAGAGCAAAACATATGAGTAATAATAAACACAGTTTTATGATTATAATGAAGTCATATCAAGAGGACATAACAATCCTGAATATGTATACATTAACAGCAGTAATCCAAATATAAGAAGCAGAAAATGAGAAAAGTACAAGGAAAAATAGACAAATCCATAATTGGAGTCTGAGATTTAAGCCCTTGTGTCTCCAATAATTACAACGACAACAACAACAACAACAACAGACCCAGAAAGCATGTGAAGATAATCAAGTTGGCCTATTAGGCAATTATAGAACAATGCACACAACAGCAGGATACACACTCGCTTTTTTCACGTGCACATAAAATATTTACCAACATAAACCATATTCTGTGTCATAAAACCAGTCGCAATAAATTTCAAAAAATTTGGATTAGTAAAGAAATTTTTACAGCCCACACTGAAATTAGATTAGGAATTATTCCCAAATATCTGAAAACCTAAGCACATACTTCTAGATAACCCATGGGTCAAATGAAAAAAAAAAAGATAGCTTGTTTTTAAACCAAGTGAAAATAAAAGTATACCATATAAAAAAAATTGGAATGAGGGAGAGAAACTATAGTTCTCAATGCCCATGTAAGGAAAGAATAAGTTTTTATCAGTGATATCAGCTTCTAACTTTAGAATCAAGAGGGGAAATTGAGCAAATAAAACCAAAAGTAAGCAGAAGAAAGGAAACAGTAATTATAAAAGGAAAATACCTGAAATAAAAAAAATAAAAGGAGAAAATTGACAGAATCAAAGGGGCGTTGTTGAGAAGATCAATACAGTTGACTGGCCTCCAGTCAGTCTGATCAGGGATAAAAAGGATTTGACAAAAATTAACAATATTATCTGTAATAGAAGTGGCATCATTACAGATCCCACGGATTAAAAGGATAATAAGAGAATATTATGAGCAATTCTAGGCCAATATTTTAGACAACTTAGATGAAAATGGATAAATTCATTCCTTCAAAGACACAAACTACCAGAACTCTCACTACAATATATAATCTGTACCGCCTTAGATATATAAAAATTATCAAACTTGTACTTAAAAACCTTTCCACAGAGAAATCTGCAAGCACAGATGACTTTATTGGTGAAATTAAAAAGAAATGTTTTTCAGGAGAAAATAATACAAATTCTTCACAACTATTTTAGAATATTGGAGAAGAGAGAATTATTCCTAATTCATTCCATGATCCAAGATTAATCTGGTACCAAATCCAAAGACATTACAAGAAAGCAAATCTATTTTTAAAAGTCACTTATAAACAAGGAATCAAACAAATGGAATTTTAGCACATGTAATTCAATAAAAAGCTTACCATGTCATAACTGTGTTGGATTTGTCCCAGGAAGGCAAAGTTGATTCTACATTTGAAAAGCAATCAGTGCAAATCACCACATTAATAACCAAATAGGAATAACCATGTAATCATCTCAACAGATCCTAAAAAGTTATTTAAAGAGCCAATATTACTTCTGATTAAAACATTAACTAATTAAATTGAGAAAAATAGGTTAGTTCTTCATCCACAAAACACCTACAGTTGACATTACACTCAGGTGGTGAAATACCAAAAGTCTTTCTTTGAAGATCAGAAATGAAGCGAGGATGTCCTTCTCACCACTTCTATTTAACATTAGAAGCTCCAGCCAGTGCGTTGCAGGCAGTAAAAAGAAAAGGCATGCAGATTGGAAAGGACAAAGTCAAACAGTTCTTATTCAGGTGTCCTAATAATCTACATAAAAACTTAGAGAATCTACAAAAATGCTTCTAGAACTAATATATGAGTTTAGCAAGTTTACAGAATATAAGATGAATGTAAACATTATCACATGTATTTTCATATAGTACTAGACATAAGGATTATAACAGAAATGAAAATCACTTAAAATAACAAGGAAGATATGAAACACTCAGCTATAAGTCTGACAGAAGATGTTTAAGACCTATAGCACTGAAAACTGCAGAACATTGCTAAGAGAGAAAATTTAAATAAGTGGTTGTGTTGGACATGTTCATTATCTTGATTGTGGCGATGGTTTCACAGGTGTATTCATATATCATATATATCATATATCATATATATCATATATATATCATATATCATATAGCAAAACTGCCCAACTTAATATGTGTGGTGTATTATATATCATTTGTACCTTAATAAAATGGCCCAAATATAACTGCATTTCACCATATTAATAGAATAAAAGATAAATTTCATATGAACATCTCAATAGATACAGGAAAAATGTTGACATTATTCAATATCTTATAATTATTCTCAGCAATCCAAGAATAGAAGTAAACTTCAATATGATAAAGTGCATTTACATACACCTAGTGCTAAAATTAAAATTAATGATAAAACATCAGGTATTTCCCCTCTACTGTCAAGAACAATGCTGGGATGTATTCATTATTAGAAATCACAGCCAGTGCAATGGGAGGGAAAGAGATGATCAATCGTGTAACGATAGGAAAGGAAACATGAAAGTATCTTTCTCCACAGACAACACAGTTGTTTTCATGGATTATCATATGGTATCTTCAAAATAATTGCTAAATTCAGTTTATTTAGCAAGTTCCGAGGATATGAGCTCAATATACTAAGATCAATTGTATTTCTCTAGAGCAGCAGCAAATATTGGAAAATGAAATCTTAATATCCCACTTCCATAACATCAGAAATAAGGAGACAAGGAATAAATTTAAAAAGAGAAGCAAGACCTTAATGAAAACCACAAGTCTCTGCAGTGAATAAGTAAATAATACCTAAATAAATGATGAGATGTACTATGTCCATAGATTTAGGAGACTCAATTTTTTAAATGCAAGGCAAACCACAGCCCACAGGCTCCCCAGCCCAATTTTGGTAAAATTGTGTTTAACCACAACCATCGCCATTTATTTGTGTATTTTCTTTGACTGCCTTCATCCCACAATGGCAGAGTTGATTTCTTACAACAGATGCTGCAACAGTATGGCCCACTCGCAAAGCCTAAAATATTTACTCTTTAGTTCTTTACAAAAAGCATTTGCTGACACATTTTCAAAGTGTGAATTGCCCCCAAATTGATCTATAAATTTAACGCAATCCAACTCAAATGCCAACTACCTTTTTCATAAAAATTGACAGGTTAATTATACACATTTATATGAAAAAGCCAAAGATTTGGAATAGCAAAAGGAATTTTGAACAAGAATGTTATTGAAGGATTCGTGGTGTCTGATTTCAAGACTTGCTATCAAGCTAGTTATCAAAAGACTATGGTGTTGGTGTAGAAATAAACAAAAACACCAGTGAAACAAAATGTAGAACTTAATATTAGTCCCTGGAGTATATGTCAGTTGATTTTTTAACAAAGGCACTAAAATCAATTCAATGAGAAAAATACAGGTTTTTAATTGCTCTGTAAAAACTAAATTAAAGTGATTCACTAAAAAAATAAATTTGGCATTTTTATCAGACAGCACGCAAAAATTAATTTGGAGTGTATTATAGAAATGTAAAAGCTGAAAGTATAAAATATCTAAAAGAAAACATCAAAGAGTACCTTAATGACCTTGCAGTGGGCAAAGTTTTCTTAGAGAGGACATGAAAATTGAGCATAAAATAAAATACTGGAAAGTTGAACTTAATGCAAAATAAAAATTTCTATTCATCAAAAGACACTATTAAAAATTTAAAAAGACTAGTCATAAAATGAAACAATATATTTGAAATACAAATATTTAATAAAGAGCTTGTACCCAGAAAATAAAAGAACACCAACACATCAATAGAAGGGGCAAAGAATACCTTTTTCCCAACAAATATGGGCAAAAAGCAGTCATAAAAGTACATGAATAGCCAATAAATACATAAAGTATTCTCAATATCATTCATTATCAGGTGAATTAAAGCCAGAATATGATACATTTCACATCCACTAGAACAGCTATATTAAAAAAGACAAAATATTGGTCAGGGTCTGGAAGAACTGGAAATCTCATAGATAGTTGCACAAAAATGGTATGGAACCAGAAAAGACCCTGAATAGCCAAAGCAATCTTGAAAAAGAAAACCAAAGCAGGAGGCATCACCATCCGAGACTTCAAGCTATACTACAAAGCTGAATCATCAAGACAGTATGGTACTGGCACAAGAACAGACAGATCAATGGAACAGAATAGAGAACCCAGAAATTGACCCACAAAGCTATGGCCAACTAATCTTTGACAAAGCAGGAAAAGAATATCTAATGGAATAAAGACAGTCTCTTCAGCAAGTGGTGCTGGGAAAACTGGACAGTGGCATGCAGAAGAATGAACCTGGAACATTTTCTTACACCAGACACAAAAATAAACTCAAAACGGATGAAAGACCTCAATGTAAGACAGGAAGACATCAAAATCCTCGAGGAAAAAGCAGGCAAAAACCTTTGATCTTGGCTGCAGCAACTTCTTACTCAACACATCTCCAGAGGCAAGGGAAACAAAAGCGAAAATGAACTACTGGGACCTCATCAAAATAAAAAGCTTCTGCACAGCGAAGGAAACAATCAGCAAAACTGAAAGGCAACCGACAGAATGGGAGAAGATATTTGCAAATGACATATCAGATAAAGGGTTAGGATCCAAAATCTATAAAGAACTTATCAAACTCAACACCCAAAAAACAAATAATCCAGTGAAGAAATGGGAAAAGACATGAATAGACACTTCTCCAAAGAAGACATCCAGATGGCCAACTGACACATGAAAAAATGCTCAACATCACTCATCATCAGGGAAATACAAATCAAAACCACAATGAGATACCACCTGACACCTGTCAGAATGACTAACATTAACAACTCAGGCAACAACAGATGTTGATGAGGATGTGAAGTAAGAGGATCTCGTTTGCATTGTTGGTGGCAATGCAAGCTGGTGCAGCCACTCTGGAAAACAGTATGGAGGTTCCTCTAAAAACTAAAAATAGAACAACCCTACGACCCAGCAATTACACTACTAGGCATTTATCCACAGGATACAGGTGTGCTGTTTCCGAAGGGACACATGTATCCCAATGTTTATAGCAGCACTATCAACAATAGCCAAAGTATGGAAAGAGCTCAAATGTCTGTCGATGGCTGAATGGATAAAGAAGAGTGGTATATATATACAACGGAGTATTACTCGGCAATCAAAAAGAATGAAATCTTGCCATTTGCGACTACGTGGATGGAACTGGAGGGTATTATGCTAAGTGAAATTAGTCAGTCAGAGAAAAACAAATATCATATGACTTCACTCATATGAAGGCTTTAAGAGACAAAACAGATGAACATAAGGGAAGGGAAACAAAAATAATATAAAAACAGGGAGGGGGACAAAACAGAAGAGACTCATAAATATGGAGAACAAACTGAGGGTTACCAGAGAGGTTGTGGAAGGGGGGATGGGCTAAATGGGTAAGGGGCATTAAGGTATCTACTCCTGAAATCATTGTTTTCACTATATGCTAACTAATTTGGATGTAAATTTTAAAAAATAAAAAATAAAATTAAAAAAAATGGCACAACCAGTTTGAAAAACTATTTTGCAAGTTCTTAGAAAGTTAAACATACCCATCAATTTCACTGCTAAGTATTTTCCCAACAGAAATGAAAACGTGTCCCCCAAAAGACTTCTATGAGACTTTTTTCATAGCAGCTTAATTCATCATATCAAAAACTGGAAACAAACCAAATAGTCATCAATGGAAAAATAATAAATAAATCATGGGATATTCATATCAAGGTGGACTTACAGCTTATAAAGAATCCTCTCCTGGTGTGCATGTAACAACACGGATAAATCTCAAAATCATGTGAGTTGAGAGGATCTGGAAGAAATGAGGATACACTCTAGGATTCCCTTTTGTTAGGAGTCCAAAAGCAAGCAAAATTTGTCTATGACACTAGAAATCAAAACAATGGTTGCCTACAGGGGGTAGAATTGATAGCAGAAACATCAAGCAACTTTCTTGGATGTTAGGAGTGGTCTCTGCCTTGATACAGATGGGACAAGCGTGTGTTGATTTATTAAGCTTATCAAATTATACACTTAATTTCACTCTATGCATTTCACTTCATGTAAAGTTTGCTCCAATACAAAAAAAAAAAAGAAGTGATGAACACAGGGTGTTGTATGGAACTGTTGAATCACTATGTTGTACACCTGAGACACATATAGCTCTGTATGTTAGTTACACTGGAATTTAAAATTAAAATATATATATATATATAATGCCTGAGAAGTATCAGAAATAAAGATGGTGAGATGGGGTCTGTTCCTCAGGCTCAGGCGTTAGTCTGGAAGTTAAACCCGTGGTTCCTGGTCAATGCATGACCAGGTCCTGGCTCACAACACTGCCCAACTAAGCATTGAATAAATATTTGTTAAATGAAAAACAAAAGACAGATTTGTAGGAGTTGCACTTTCTGTAAAATTTACCTCAATACAAAAATAAGATAGATTTGTAGGCAAAATGAAATGCATTCTGTTTTAGAAGATTTTGAGGGAGTAAGCGAGACGTACGCAGGATGGGTGGTGAGAGATTTTAGAGAGGAAGAAAAAGACTCTAATGGGAAGGAATGGGGGAGGACCTAGAGAGAGCTCAGTGAGGTGGCAGGCACTACTTTGTAGTGTTTTCTAGATTAATCCTGCAGGTAAGCCAACAATTGTTACTGTCTTTTATCTCATGTTTTCATAATCATTTTGGAATGACTTAGAACCCAAGACATGTTCAAGAACCACAGCCCCTAGCTGGGAGTGGATAGCAACTGGAAAATCGAAAGATATATGTGTCAGAGGAACAGCAAGTTTAAAAGTTCTGAAGCCAAGCGATGCTGGGAGGGGGTCTCAGGATTTCCAGATGTCCCACGGTCTGTTTGTGGGCACATGGCTACAGAGACCTCAGAGTCTCGGGCCTTTCACGATGCAGAAAGTGAGAATTACATAAGTATTCAGGTGTTTTATGCACCACGAGCTTTACAACAGAGGAAGATTATTTTTGCAAGATAGCAGCCTGTATTAAGGCATACATGCGTTTATATTGTTTTTGGCATCCAGGGGCCCTTTTTACTAGATTTTGTCAACCGTGTTTCCTTTTTGAACGGAGGCTGCATACAACAATTGGATGAACAACTTTGCAAAATCTCTCAGGGGGCCTCTCTTGAGGCTGAGCCTGTATGAGATCACGATATGAGAATATGGTTTGGCTGGACTTTTATTTCAGTAAGTGATCTCATTCACTTAAAGCACTAATCATTTTAACAGGAGAAAAGTAGAGCCTTCCAAAATCGCAGCAGGAAAAAATAAGAGAAAAAGCATGATCTTGTAGAGGTTCCCATGTGATCTTATACTGAGAATTTCCCATTTATACATCATCGGAATGGATGTATAGTCTGATATTACCGGTGAAAGATCAATGACAAAAGCCAACCTAATGCAAACAAATAGGATTCCAGGCTGCAAAGCTGACTTACCTGGTTTGGGTTTATTACATTTGACGTGAAGAAAACCACTTTCCTCTTTGGAAGCCTTTCCATCTTAAGACACATAACATCTGCATGAACGTAATCTGCAGAAGAGAGAGATTGGAATATGTTTTATAGCAGATTTGGTATGAATAGCTTCGTCTACCTGATGTACAATATTTAAATGAAAACTGGAGATGGGAGGCATGGCAACACCTACCAGGCATCCTGGTTTCACTTTATTTTTATATTCAGGCTCGCTAGGCAGAGCTCTTTCCTTTATATTCCCTGTCTTTCCAACTGTAAATCTGTCTCTTTGCTTATTTCTGATTAGCTGCAGTAAAAAGCCGCTCTGTATGTGCAGCAAAGCACTTTTAAACATCTAAACACTATACGGGGTAAGATTACTTCCAGCTAACCCCAACAAGTCTGGAAAGCACATCAAACCCAGAAACGAGGCTGGCCGAATTCTGTTTTCCATCCATGAATGCATCAGGAACAAATTCAAGTCAAGCTCATGAAATGGCTGTATTTTAAACAAAAATATGTATCTACTGGGGAAAAGAAAGAAGGTGAAGGGGTGACGAGCACTTCGATAATTGTACAGCAATCATAACTCTTAGATTTCTGAGTAGAACCCTGAGTAATGCAGGCCACTGTGGGGCATGTCAATTAGAACAAGACTGAGTACTCTTAATGGAGATTCTGGTAGCTGGTGGCTCCTGTGGATTTATGAAGCGCGGATTAATGAGGATCTTCTCTTAGCTTCTATGACTCAGCCTCTGAGCATTAGATCTCCACCTTAACCCTTCAGCAAGCACACCTCAATGGAGGGGGCCTCAGTGTAGGAACCACATACCCAGAGCCTGTCATCAGAGCTAGTAGAGTGCACTCAAGTCAGAAGTTCCTCAGTGAGTATCCCTTCCTTCAGAATGATCGTAACTTAAGCCATAGCTAGTCTTTCCCAAGTGAAAAAGAAACTCTTACAGCAAATCTCGGCAGTTTGTGGCCAGTTTAATCTGCCATTACTCAGGTCTGCCGTCCTTGCTCATTGCCTGAGATCGGAGCCTTTCTACTCACTGACACAATACATCCTCAGTTAATGTACACTGCTCAGTACTCGCCCTCCATCTGCCTTCAGAAGACCCTGATCTTGTAGCCAGTTTTTCACTCATTTGTGAGTTGTTTCCTCAACATCCCCACTCTTCCCAATCTTAACTGGAAGTGGATTTTGCCATGCAAAGCTATTTTTCCTCAACCCTTTCAATTGGATTCTATTTTTTTCTCCAACATCTCATGGACCTCATATCTGGGAATTACCTTGGCATTTCTCTGACTTCCATTCTAGAATCTATACTGTTTTTCCTTCTCCGTGGAGTAAAACTCCTGCTCCATGGAGGCTCATACCAACCCCTCTTTTTCCATCTCATAACTCTTCCATTGACTTTCTGATGTCTCCTGTTCATTTATTAATATTTTACTAATATTTTAGTGCCTGACCATAGTGTTTTCTCCCAGTTAAGTTGGGCCTTTATTTTGGCTTCAAAGTTTGACTTCAAACTTGACTTTGGCATCCATCTAACATCATAGCCTCTCTATTTCTTTTCCTTTCTCATCCTGTTCCATTTGCTTCCTGTCAACCTATCACCATGGGCTTATCCCAGAACTTGGCTTCATGTGAAATTCTCCTAGCACTGGACCAATCTTTTAGAAGCTTAGTTGAGATGGACAAAAATGGAGAAAATAAGAGGAAACATTTATGGATTGTTACTATTTCTTTTTTATACACAGAATCCTTTCTTTGTTAAAAAAATTATTATTTTTTTGAGAGAGAGAGAGGGGAGTGCAGAGACAGAAGGAGAGAGAAGATCCCAAGTAGGCTCCATACTGCCAGCACAGACCCCAGCCCGGGGCTCAAATCCGCGAACCATATCTTGAGCCAAAATCAAGAGTTGGTGCTTAACTGACTGAGCCACCCAGGTGCCCCTACGTAGAATATTTTCAAATACATATTTAAAAAGGATCCAATAAGTGGTTGAAAATTATAATTTTCATCACTATAATCATTAGTGATGGAGAAAAATGTCTAAGAAGGTTGAAGAAAAGTGCAAAAGCATAGGTGGAAGGATTGAACTTGGTTAGAGGAGGAAAAACATGTCCTTTTAAAGAGATGGGAAGAAGATAAGGAGAAATATTTACATTAGTGGCAAGTGTAAGGAATGCGTGTCCCGTGGTTTCCAATTTCTCTATAAGGAACACATTTCCTGGAGAGAGTGAAAGAGTGGATGGGAATGAAGCAAAAGAACCAAAGGATATTGTGAAAATTTGGAAGAGGATTATCAAACATTGTAGCATATCCAGGTGAAGACTCAAACCATAAATGTATCATATTAGATGGCAGGGGAGTAGCACCTTGATAGATATTTGTCATAGAAGGCCAAGAGGCTGACATTGCTGGTGAGTGTGTAGTTATGGACAAGTGGGTTGATATTTGGTAGGGATGGCATGGAAGCCACACCAGAAGGCTAAGAGACTGAGAGGAAGCAGAAAGAATGGAAGGACGAAATGCCTCAGAAAGGTGAGAGGGAAAGCATGATGGAAACCAAAGAGAGAAATGGAAAGGACAAGAGATATAAAAGAGCAAAACACAGTGACTGGCCATGGCCACTCCTTTCTCACCTAAGAAATATCATGACAGGAGGCTTATGTTAACTGGCATAGGAATGTCATTTCTGCATAAAAATCTATTAGGGATTCACAGGACCAAAGGCAGATAACAAACACATTTTAGTGACATGATTCATTTGTAATTTGGAGGCTGACTGCTTGTCTGGCCTTGTCACAGCCTAAGTGAAGCGAGATCTCTAATCCAATAGTTTATTTAAAGAGGAAAATAAGAGCTACAAAGGCTCTTTAAATGAAAACACAGGAGGACACAATTCCATACCTAATTTCCTTAGCTAAAAACTGCTTTAACCCCCCATCCGTATAGCAGGCGCGCGGATGGCAGTCATTCCTGTCAAACATCGTTGCCGATGAAATACAGATTGCAGATTGTATTCATAATTCTTTTCTTAAAACAATGTATTAATATCCCCCCCCCCAAAAAAACCACAATCACATGTCTAACACAGTACTTTACTTAATCAAAAAGATGATTTGACATCAACAAAATGAAGCCAACCCCAGGTAAGAGTAAGAATCAAAGGAAGAATTAAAGACAGCTCCAAGAGTAAATTGAACGAAAACATTGTGAGTTGTGTGTGTGTGTGTGTGTGTGTGTGTGTGTGTGTGTTTGTGTGTGTGTGTGTGTGTGTGTGTGTGAGAGAGAGAGAGAGAGAGAGAGAGAGAGAGGAATTGCTATTGTCCATCAAAAGGAGAATGAGAAGGCAGGCAACAATAGCATTTTCAAACATTAAGAAAAGATGTACTTGTTATGCGGGACTTAGACCCTCAGGGTAAATGCAATGGACCTTCTAAGAATGCCTTCTTCTCTAAAGCCTGGGAATTCAGCATTCAGAAGTATTATCTATCTGATAAAGTATTTCTCAGAGTAAGATTTTATCCCAGGAAATTGGTAAACAGCAGGTTTGCATTGCTTTTTTCAGTAGGTTGTGGATGCCAGGCAAACAGTTTTTAGCCGAAGGGGATAGTGGATTATATTACTGCTCTACACTGGACTGTTCCTGTTCACTGGGGACTGTGACTCAAGTTTGACTTGTGTTCCAAAGAGAAATGTACTTGCTGCTGTCAATGATGTCTCTGGTAGACTATCGTCTGCACAGAATTCAACTGCAATGAAAAAACCCTGGCCAAAGCTATCAAACAAAAATGAAATACAGCAGAATTCAGTGCCTTTGGGTCAACCTGGAGGCCAGTTGTTGGGGGGAATGTATTTAGTGACAGAGATGGAGTAGAGCAGAGGTATGTGTTCTGCCCAGATTTATTGAGGGATAGTCAGAGGTGAGGGGGTCAGCAAATGCATTCCTGGCCCTTGAACTAGTTAGGTGGAAGGGGTCACAAGGAAAGCTTTCTCAGACCGGGCATCCAGAATGCAACCTTAGCATCATAATTCAGATGTAAAGAAGAAAACTACACCATCTTCCCGATCTCTGCTGGAGTAACAGTTTCATAACCATTTTTACCTGAAGGTGGATTATATAACCTCTTCCTCTGGAAGGACAAGGAAGAAAGCAGACAACCAAAATACTTCTGCACGTTTCTTCATTCATTCAGCAAATATCTATTGGCACCTCCCATGAGTCAGGTACCGTCTCAGATGCTTAGAATACATGGGTGTTCAAAATAGATGAAGCTCCTAGTGGAGATTACATTGTACTGGGGGCGGTGAGCAATAATAATAGACACTGTAAATAAATTAGGCAATATTTTAGAAAGTGATTGCTTTAAGAAGAACCAGGAGGACCAAATCAGCAGAGGAAGGAGATATTTTTAATTAAATAAAGCAGTTGGAATTGAGGGGAAAAAAGGCATATAAGCCAAGTCTTGAAAGACTTCAAGTGACTCCTCTAGATAACTGGCATGAGTCCATAGAGGAGGAGGAGTTTTGAAAAGAAGGGGCTTCACTCTTCTGCCTTATCCGGAAAGTAGGAAACAAGATCATCTACTAAGAACAACACAGGCTTGGAATAAAGAACTAGTGAAACTAATGAGAGTTCGGAAGAGCCACTATGGGACAAGCAAGATGAGGTAACCAGCAAGAGTAGAAAACACATTTTCAGCAGTGCTGGAGGCTTAGGTAGGTCAGTGGACAGCAACCACATGTGACGGATAGAAACGGTCTGAATGGTCGCATGATTTTCTGAACACAGTGCTTGACAGAGAATTGATTAGATCAATTCTAAATTGGGGATTGAGTTGGGAGGACAGAGGGACAGGGGGCTGAGGGAGAAAGTTTGCTGGTGAAGGAGCACATGCGAAGATGGGCCAGCTAATTCAAGTTCAGTAGAAAAGAAAGTGAGGATACACATGGGATCCATCAGTGGGAAGAAAAGAGAGGGTTTCAAGGGCTGGGAGATCAGGAAAGTGAGTAGGAAGATGAAGGAAACATGAGCAGTAAACAAAATGTGGTTTGAGTAGGACTGTAGATTCAAATTTTGAGGATTACAATTATTTCAGGCAATGAAAATATAAGACCTTAGGAATGAGTTGCTTAGAGGTGGTTGGAGAAGACAGTTGGCTTGTCCGAAGTCATTGAAACCCCTGTCCCTCCCAATGCTCCTTGAGGCTAGTAGGCAGAATGTTTCATCCACCATACCTCCAGGAGAGCACTCATGAGCTTGGCGCTTGAAATGAAAGAACATAGGCCTTTCCTTGACTGACTACATCAGAAACCTTGAGCCAGCTCATTAGGTATAAAGTCATTCAGTTTCCTCATTTTACAAAATGGATAAAATCGAATGCAGGTGGGGACTATTGAGAAGAATAAGTGAATTAATGCACCTAAAATGTGCCTCATACACTGCCTGACCCAGTAGAAGATAATAAAAAATCTACAGGTATTACATTCTTTCCATCCTAAGATGTTTTGCACCTTTAAAACATCTGTGATGTGTTTTATAAGGTTCCTGCCACCCCCCCCCCAAGCCAATACTAAATCAGTGATGTTCATCTCACTTTCTTCTAATTGATCATGTTTTAGAATTGAAGCATTATGGCCATTCCCTTCCCTCTCCTCCATCATTTCTTCCCCAGTGAATGTGGAAAACTAATTATAAACTAGGGAAATTACAGTTATAAGTACAAGCAGAGCCTGGAAGAATCGCCTGGCTGGAATCTGGAGGGAACCAGTAGCTTTGGTGGAAGGTATAAAATCAAATAATCCAGGGATGTCATGAGGATGATATTGGCACTATCTCCTGATCTGAGATATAACTTGATTTCCCACACTTAGCTTTGGCCTCTCACACAAATTCTCAGGGAAAAAAATTATAGGAAGTTTCATGGGTATAGAGTCAAGAGATCTAAATATGACTCTACCAAGAAAAGATTTAGGATGTAGTAAGAGGGCACACTTCCCTGTGGTCTAGAAACAGACAAGCCACTGGAGACATACTTATTGAATCCTACACATCTTTCTGTCCATATATGGCAAGGAAGGGAATTTTAGGTTGTAGCTTGAATAAAGAAGTAACTTAACTCTTGATTATGTATTCATTTGAGGAGTAAAAGGGGCTTTGGAGCTTCTGGTGAGAACGGAAGTGTGGGGATTTTACCAAACTAATAAAAGAGTATTAAAAGTCGTCTTTACAACATCTTCATCACTATAATACATGTGGGCTCAAGTTTGAAGTTAGAAGTTCTATACAGAAATTGCCTCCAACTTGGGGACTGCCCCATGATCTGGTTCCTCTGAAAATGACATGCATATCAATCTTCGGGGGTGGGTGGTGAGGGATAAAGTCTCAAATCCTGGCTGGACTACTTGGGTTATTTATAAAGAATAACTCATGGCGGTGGAGACAAAAAAGAAATCCATCTCTTGTCAAGGACATAACGGGACACCACTGGCAATGATGCTGAGATCAAATCTTGGAACAAACACAACTGTGATTGTAAAGGAAGTCACAAGTTCAGAACCCAAAAACATCAGGAATAGATCAGAAAGTTGAAGGGGAGTTGGGTCGCTCTAAAGACTCAAGGCAAAACAACAGAGAGAATCAGTGGCCACTTTTTATTTGGTGTTGGCATGAACGTTAATCTGCTGATTGAGAAAAGACTAAATATTTGTGACGCTTCTTCAGGACCTAGAGTGGTGGATATAACCCAGAAGAATCTCCATATTATTTAAACCTGACCACGGTCACCCCTATTCATATTTTTGTAAGTCAAGACTTATTATAAAAAGTTTTCTTAGCAACAAAAACTACCAGGTTGCCTGGTAATTAGGTAATGTTTATCCTTGAAACAATGATGGGTCTGAGAGAATGGAATATAACTGGTATGTGGCTAACAGATAGGATTATCTTGCACTTGTGCAGCTAGAAGAGTTTAGAGAATTTAAAACCAAAGCATATGGCATTCGGCTTTATTCTATTTCACTTAATTTTTTTGAACCGTTCTACAGAACATGTGATCCACGATTTATAGAGTACAATTTAACACACATTGAGGTCGCAGGAGCACAGGTTATATTTCAACTGGTGAACTACAGAACACAGCCTTTTCATTATAACCTGATAGATTGTTACATTGGAGCCAAGATTTTAAGCCATTTTAAAATTCTCAATGTTCTACTTGGCCTCTCTGTCAATTTCACACAGAATCTTACCGGGTAGCTTTCTAAGGCACAGAAAAAATAAAATCATTTTCTTCTATTTTATTTTTAATATATGACAAACCAGTGTCCAAGTAGCTCCCTGATTTAAAACTGTATGCTAATAATAATAGTAATGTGTATATGCTTCTATGTTATTTATTGACCATTTATATGTTCCAGGCACTATGCTAAGTGTTTTACATATGTTATCTCACTTAATCTCAATCTCAATAAATGTAACTATTATTACAGATTTATAATTTACTCCATTGCAAAGATGAAGAAACCAAGCTATAAATAACTTGCTTAGAATTCCAAAGCTTACCATTGAAATAGAAATTTAAGGCCTAACTACTGAGTTTCAGTTCTTACAATTAGCCACTGTTTTGTACTATTTTCAGCCATCTTTCATAGAAATCCCCTTAAATCCTTTATGTGTGGTTGTTGATCAACAATTCTGATGTCCTCATGTCCTGGGTTTTCCTACCTAATTCGCCCCTGGTCGGCTAATATTTTTCATTTTGACATCCTATGTAACTATTCTGTTCCAGCCCTAATAAAATTATCCTGCTTTCAGATCTCCAATTTACTTATCTCATTATCCCAGTCATTCTCTTAGTGCACATTTCTGGGCCTTCACTTAGTGACACAGACCCGTCACTCCTGGTTAGGTCACCTGGCAGTCCATCCTTGTTGGTTATAAGCATTAGTAAGAATAAATCTGGCACAGGCTCATGATGGCCCCTCCCTTTAGCAGGTAGTACTTATATTTAACTATGTGTCCATTTTAGCAACGGATTTCCTTTGCAAAGATTGTTTCTCCTCAATTATATCCCATGAAGTTTATAAGCAGTGACTTCTTTGCTTTAAATAGAAGTATCTGTGTAGGTATCATTTTCGTTTTAAACTTCCCCATTTGTCTCTCATAAATGAAACCTTCTTAGGTCAAAGCAAATAGACGACAATAGCATTACTGAGACAACAACTTTTGTAGCCCTCTTCATGATATTCATTCAGTTGGGTTTGACTCCTCTTACTGTATACTCTTAGTAAATACGAGGTAGAATTTGCTGAGCCATATAAATGGATGTTGCCTCTAAGTGTCATTGAAATTGTGACTGTGTCATTGTGTGTCACTAGTAGTATTTAAATTTTGAAGAGATGGTGGAAAGTAGAGAGGAATATTAGGTTCCATTTCAAAATTTCAAAGCTGTTTAATATCAAAGGTCTGGAAGCAATCATGATATTTGGAAATAAAGTTGCTAAGATATTAGTTTATGTTTTTTCTTCCACTAAAACTTATAAAGTTTTTATCCAATGCCCACTTTGTTGTAAATTTTAACACATAATGCTAACTACTGGGTATTTACCCAAAGGGTACAAACATGCTAATTCGAAGGGGTACATGCACCTTGATATTTACAGCAGCATTATCAACAATAGCCAAAGTAAGGAAAGAGCCCAAATGTCCATTGACTAATGAATGGATAAAGAAGATGTGGTTTATATACAATGGAATATTACTCAGCCGCAAAAAAAGAATAACATTTTGCCAGTTGCAAAGACACGGATGGAGTTACAGTGTATTATGCTAAGTGAACTAAATCAGAGAAAGACAAATACCACATGATTTCACTCCTATGCGGAATTTAAGAAACAACACAAGCAAAGGGAAAAAGAGAGAGAGGCAAACCTAGAAACAGATTCTTAACCGTAGAGAAAAAAGTGATGGCGGCCAAAGGGGAGGTAGGTGGAGGGATGGGTTAAAAAAGGTAATGGGGACAGAGGAGTGCATTTGTCATGATGGGCACTGGGTATTGTATGAAAGTGTTCAGTTACTAAATTGTACCTTTGAAACTAATATTACACTGTAGGTTAACTAACTAGAATTTAAATAAGAGCTAAGGAAAAAAAAAAGACACGATGCTAAATTATAAACACAGAGCTAGAGGTCCTCTTTGTGTTAAGAAGGGGAAACCAGATGAATCAGTGATTATAATACAGTGTGATAATACAGCTATAATACAGCTATAGTAGAGGCAGAACCATTCCTGGTGAGTTATTTTACCACTCAGGAATGTTTTATTCAGAACTGCATAAACGAGAGGCGGCTGGGTGGTTCAGTCAGTTAAGCGTCTGACTCCAGCTTGGGTCATGATCTCATGGTCCGTGAGTTCGAGCCCCATGTCAGGCTCTGTGCAGACGGCCTGCTGTGGATTCTGTGTTTCCCTACCCCTGCTCTTTCTCTGCCTTTCTCGCTGTCTCTCTCTCTCTGTCTGTTCCTCTCAAAAATAAATACACATTAAAAAAAAAAGAAGAACTGCATAGATGAGAAGGCCACGCTTACGCTTCCGGTTGAAAAGTTCAAGTAAAACGAAATGCAAGGTCAAATGTAACATTTGATGTGAATAGTATAATGTACTCATTTAAGAACACAATAGGCTTGTAATTGCATCATGTATTTCTACTTACAAATGTTTTATGTAGGTAAAATTTATTTACGTGCATATTTATATTTTCGAGTAGTATGATATGATCTACGTACAGCTTAATTGTGCTTTTCAAGAGAGTCTCTCCAGCTTGTTCTCTGTCTGAAGGCAGGACAGCCACTTCACCACTCAATAAAAATAGAGAAGTAGAGAGAGGAAAACGTAACACCACAGTAGAGAATTTACCACGTAGGTTTACAAGCAAACAATGCATGGTCTCTCATGTCATGACAGTTTCTTTGCACTCCCCGAGGAAGGAGGCAGAATGGAATCATTCCTGCTGGTAGAACTGAGAACCTCAGAACTGTCGCTACACCTTCTTTTTTATTATTTATTCCCTCATCCATTCATTCATTTCCTATTTTTCCTCACAAATTCACCAACACTGGAAGAGCATGTGCTATAGTCCCACTTGTTATACAGAGAGAACAGACACACAATTATTATTATTATTATTTTTTTTAATGTTCATTTATTTTCGAGAGAGACAGAGAAAGAGAGCAGGAGGGGCGAAGGGCAGAGAGAGAGAGAGAGAGAGAGAGAGAGAGAGAGACAGAATCTGAAGCAGCTCAGAGCTGGATGCGGGGCTCGAACCCACGGACTGAGAGATCATGACCTGAGCTGAAATCGGACGCTTGACCCCCTGAGCCACCCAGGGCCCCCAGAAACACAAATTATGATGAGAAAGCAGTTAAACTACAGGTTTTCTTTTAGGTAATACTTTTCAGTTTTCTAAAAGACATTTTGAGTGTAGTTGGCACACATTACATTAGTTTCCGGTGGACAATCCAGTGATTGACAACTGCCTGTTATCCTATACTCCCCTCAAGGGTAGCTACCGTCTGTCACCCTACAACATGATGACAATTCCCCAGGCTGTGCTTTCTTTCCCATGACTTGTTCCATTCCATAACTGGAAGTCCGCACCTCCCTCTCCCTTTCTCCCATTTTGCCCATCCCCTGCCCCTCTCCCATCTGTCAGCCATCAGTTTGTTCTCCGTCTGTGGGTCTGTTTCTGCTTTTGGTTTGTTTGGTTATTCAGATGTTTTGTTCTTTAGATTGCACATATGAGTGAAATCATACGGTATCTGCCTTGCTCTGACTGACTTATTTCACTTACCATAATTCCTGCTAGGTCCATCCATGTTTTTGATTCAGTTTTATTAGAAAATATACCCATTTTGTTATGAAAATAAGTTTATGTTGGAATCCTTGTTATTCTCATTAAATGTTTTTCATATATTAAATGCTAATTTAAAAAAATTTTTTAAACATTTATTTATTTTTGAGAGACAGAGAGAGACAGAGCATGAGCCGGGGAGGGGCAGAGAGAGAGAAGGAGACACAGAATCTGAAGCAGGCTGCAGGCTCTGAGCAAGCTGTCAGCACACAGTCTGATGCGGGGCTCGAACCCACAAACTGTAAGATCATGACCTGAGCCGAAGTCAGATGCTCAACTGACTGAGCCACCTAGGTGCCCCTTAAATGCTAATTATTCATTATATTTTTGGAAATTAATTATTGATCCTCTAGTAAATTAAAGTTAAACTAATTACAGTGAATACTAATGAAGTCTTGCAAGGGTAGTATGTTATAGAACTTATTGAAAATTGTACTGAATAGAGTTATGCACATTCATGGAAAAGTGAAGAGAGCGAGAATATTCTATGAAAGAAGAAAATAATGAAAATGCTTAGATGCAAGAAAAAAAACAATAAAACATACTTTTTAAACTAGAAGTGATTTGATTATTTTTAAGTTTATTTATTCATTTTGAGAGAGAGAACACGAGGAGGAGAGGGGCAGAGGGAGAGGAGAGAGAGAATCCCAAGCAGGCTCCGTGCTGTCACCATGGACCCTGACGTGGGGCTTGAACTCACGAACCGTGAGATAGTTACCAGAGCCAAAACCAAGAGCCAGGCACTGAACCAATGGAGCCACACAGGAGCCCCAAAGAAGAGATTTGATGATTTTAATGTACACAGAAGGCAGGTAAATTCAGGATTTTAAGCTGCAGAGATGGTCCAGGGCAAGTTATAAACAACACAGGTTGTTAAGGCACAAGTAATGACTTCAGCTTATAAGGAACATAAAAGGAAAGAAAGAGTTGCCTCCCTACCAGGAGTGAGTAGGGAGGCTTGAGGAGAAAGTCACTAAGAGGTTTGAGGGAATTTCACGGATAAATAAGATAATTTTTATGTCCTTGAAAATCCTGTGAGTTTGGAGACAAAGATTTTAGAAGGCCAAAATCAATGGGGTTATTATAGATGGAATTGTGTTCCCCCCAGATTTACCTGTTGAAGTCTTAGCACCCAATATGACTGCATTTTGAGACAAGGCCTTTAAAGGGGCAGCTCAGTGGGGCGCCTGGGTGGCGCAGTCGGTTAAGTGTCCGACTTCGCGCCAGGTCACGATCTCGCGCTCCGTGAGTTCGAGCCCCGCGTCAGGCTCTGGGCTGATGGCTCGGAGCCTGGAGCCTGTTTCCGATTCTGTGTCTCCCTCTCTCTCTGCCCCTCCCCCGTTCATGCTCTGTCTCTCTCTGTCCCAAAAATAAATAAACATTGAAAAAAAAATTTTTTTTTAAATAAAGGGGCAGCTCAGTTCAATGAGGTCATAAGGGTGAAACCCTGATCCAAGAGACTGGTATCCTAATCAGAAAAGGAAGATATCAAAGAGAAGAGGCCATGTGAGGATACAGGGAGATGATGGCCATCTACCAGCCAGGAAGAAATGCCTGAAACCAAACATGAGGGCACCTTGATCTTGGACTTCCAGCCTCCAGAGATGTGAGAAAATAAATGTCTGCTGTCTAAGCCACCCAGTCTCTGGTAATTTGTTCCAGCCCAATACGACTAACATAGGGGTTATCTAATTTGAAAGTTTAGGAGAAAAGAAGACATTATAGCATGTATCAACGTTGAGAATTTTGTTGTATATTGTGATGTGTTGGCTTTTAGGACAATAAACAGCATAGTCAATATATACTGTATATAATACGGTATGTGATGAATGTATTTTTTATGCTTAATTCCTTCCCGTATTGAGTCACCTGAGATAAATGTGGATCATACAGATGATCAGAATATTGGCTTTGTCACTGTGAAAGTAGAGGTTATACTTTTGATTTCCAATTTAAAGGGCTCGTTAACATTATATTCCTGCTTTAGACAGACACAACACTCATCACCAACATGGTTGGATGACCCCATGGCAGAGAGCAGACCAGAAGGCGTGGCTCTTGTAGACAAACCTTGATGGAAAACAGCAAGATGATCGAGCTGTTCCCTAGGGTTGCTGTAACAAATTAGCATAAACTCAGTGGCTTAACACAAGAAATAGTTATTCCCTCACAGTCCTGAAAGCTACAAGACTGAAACCTATTTGTTGGAAGGGCCACACTCCCTCTGAAGACTCTAAAGAAGGATCCACTCTTGCCTCCTCCTCCCTGGTGGCCCCAGCAATCCTTGGCTTGTAGATGCCATCACTCCAAGCTGTGTCTCCATCTTTATATGGCCTTCTTCACTGTTGTCTCTGTGTGTCTTCTATCCTTCTTCTTCTTCATCTTCGAGAGAGAGAGAGAGAGAGAGAGAGAGAGAGAGAGCGAGCATGCACAAGCAGGAATTGGGTCAGGGGAAAGGGAGAGAGATAGAGAATCCTAAGCAGGCTACATGCCCAGCAAATAGCCCAGCCCAACACGGGGTTCAACCATGAGATTGTGCCCTGAGCCTAAATCAAGAATCAGATGCTCAACCAACTAAGCCACACTGCCTCTCCTGTCTTCTTCTTATAAGGACACTAGTCATTGGAGTCAGGACCCACATTAATCCCTTATGACGTCATCTTAACTTGATTATAACTGCAACAATTCTATTTCAAAAAAAAAAAAGGTCACATTCTTAGATTCTAGATAGACATGAATTTAGGAGGGGGTTTACTATTCAAGAAACTACAGGCTGTACTAGTCATGCCCAAGTATTTCTTTTAAATCCCCTGACCCAGTATGTAATTTATTCCTCCAGAAAAGGGGAAAGAGTAAGAGGTGGGGAATAAGACCAGGTGTGTTAGTCTTCTGGGAATAGAAAAATGGAAATAGGAAAATGAGTTCAGAAAACTAGAAATTCTCCCCATTACATTCCAGCATTTTGTTTTCTTAAATAATTGCATTTAACTCTCAGATCTGTATTCCACTGGCCATGTAGATACCCCTCCCAGAAGAGGCAAGTCCCACTCTGTGAATGCTGTTCCACTCATCTGTCCTGACTCCCTTCCCCAAACACCTACCACTGCTATTTGGGTTTCCTTCTGCTCCCAGGAGTTTAGCTTTCCCCCCACAGGGGTCTGAAATGGGTCAGTTCCATATATTTAAGTGAAGATCCTGCTGTTTCCTAGGGCAGAAAAGCATTTCTTTTTTTTCTTTTTTCTTTTTTTTAAAGTTTATTTATTTTGAGAGAGAGAGAGAGCATGTGAGAAAGAGAGTGTGTGTGTGTGTGTGTGGAGGAGGGGCAGAGAGAGAGAAGGAGAGAGAGAGAATTCCAAGAAGGCTCCATCCTGTCAGCACAAAGTCTGATGCAGGGCTCAATCTCATGAACCGTGAGACCACGACCTGAGCCGAAATCAAGAGTCAGCTGTTTAACCGACTGAGCCACCCAGGCACCCGAGAAAAGTATTTCTTATTCTCTTTTCTCTTATCTTCAAAGTATGTCCAGCCACATTGCCTGGGATAACTTATCCATACGTTATGCTCTTACATCAAACGACAGCATGAAAACATCCTAATAAGTCGTCAGCATTGTAGAGATATCCCCAATTTAATTACCAACACCCCCTCATTATCACATGAGGAGACACTAAAATGTCAAGAAGAAGATCTTACAAATCTAAGGCCACAGAAATCAAAGCTCAAAATTCTCAGGTGGATGTCAACATAAAATAATCTTCTTTTTAAATATTAAGTTCAAAGAATATTCAAAATCTTCAAGTGAAAAGTCCAGAAATCATCATTGCCAACACCGTTATTTTTAATGTGGCTAATCTTGAGCCAGAGAGCAGAACTCTAAATCAGATGCTTGAGTAGATGCCTGTTTGTCTCTTACTGGAAAGGATGTCACTTTGCTGTGCCTCTGAGATTGGATTACTCCCGCCAAGTTTCTCATGTGCTCCTATTTATAAAAAGTCTAAAGTGTACATTGGGAACAAAGGAATAGCTTTTCACTAAGCCACATACTCACAAAATGAAGACAATAAACCAATCCTCAGGCCCCCTCGGAGTTACCCCAAACAAAAGGAAGGTTCCCAAAATACAATTAAACTAGATCCACATGACTCTCTCCTAAGACTTAATGATATCCGAGTAAAAGGGGAGAGATAAAATCAAGGCAAGTCTTCTGTTTCAGGCTCACCAGGTTGCCATTCATTCTACCCCAGGGGGGTCTAGCCTTCGAGACTTGAACTAAAATTTAGTAGGGGAGAAGTCTCTCACCATGGAAATAATTATGGCACTGTTAAAATTCTCCCTATCTTGGAGAGAAAGCCTTCTCTCTCAGTGTGCAGCATTAAAATAATCCTGCTATCTAGGGGAGTTCAAAATGTGCAGTGGCACTAAGCCCATTCTTCAGACTGTATTCTCATGTAGCACATTCAAAATATCTCAATTCCTAATTTCTCTCTGAACATCAAGGAGCCAGTGCCCTGGTGCCACACTGGCTGTGGAAGATACACAGTAACAAGCCCCACCGTCTTCTGCCCATGTTGGTTGGAAGCCATGTTTACTCCAGTTCAGGAAAGCTTCCTGCAGCCGTGGACTCTTGCAGTACAATTGCTTTCTGCATCCAAAGCAGGGTTTCCCCAGTCCCCCCATTGGAGAACCACCCTCAGCACATTACCTGAAGAGAGCTGCTCTTGATGGATATGAAACTCATGCCCCTTGAGCCAGATAATTACCAATAACTCAGCTATCCGCTCTGTAAGATGCCATGTTTACTTAATTTCCCTTCACGTTTTGGGGTTTGAGAAGTGTTTTTGGACATACTTTTGCAATAGTGAGATAGCGTCCCCTATGTCTCCAATGGTCTCTTTCCCCACTCGAGTCCTTACTTTTCTGGGGAAAGCTCAGCTGGATTGGAGACACCTAAACCTACTTTTTGACCTCGCGTAGGATTGACATTTTTTTTTGCAAGATCTGAGTGTCTCATCATTTTCTCTCACTTTGTCTTCCGGCCCCGAAATTTCTTTAGCTCACATGGTCTTCTGACCCGTCTTGCGTGATCCTTCTTGGTGAGAGATTAAGAGTTAAGGAGTCCTAACTTTGCTTGAAAACATTAATTGTTCACAGAATTTCTACCCTAGCACAATATCCATGACCCCCATCTTAGTTATTAGTAGAACCCTGATTTTTCTAAAACCTACTCACCTCTCAGACCCAGTTCTGGCGGAGCGATGTTTGTGGATACGATTGGGTAGGACTCCAAACAGGCTTTGGAAGAAGACAGACTTAACAGACTTGCTCTATTTGTCCTCTGCTCTATTCCCCCCACTGCCTTTGTGCTGTTTTCCTTCCTGGAATATAGATCAGTTCCCACATATACAGCATTAGTTTTGATACCATTGTGTATGTACCAATATACACGTAGAAGCAACACCCTGTAAGTGCAGTGGCCGCTAGACTGAGATCCAATCAGGGCTAAGCTCAATCTAACATGGGCCATACTAATCACCTTCAAAAATTATGTCTATTCTCTATGACTTTCTCACCCTGACTCCACACATTCCTAGGATATATTCAATTAGGCAAAGAACGATGTCTCCATATATATAGCATTTCTAGTTTGTAAATGATTGCTTTGATAATTCCCTACTGGTATTTTTTTTTCTATACCTCTCAGATCAGCCCAAATATTATGCAACCACTTGGAATAGGTATTTTGTCTTCAAGGAGTGATTTCCTGAGAGCTCTCATTTTGAGCTGCTTTAAGAGAATGACTCTCCATCGTTTCCTGCATTGGGGTGATCTCTGAGGAGTAATTCCAGGTTATTAATGAGATTTTTATCTCTCTGTCTTGATAAATTTCTTTGGGGGCCCAGTTTCAATTTCTGATTTTAACATCTACTAAATCGACTCATCCTTTCTTAATACTGTCTTGTAGAGTAGCTACACCTGCACGTACCTCTGCTCCGTTTTTGTTTCCGCTCAGCTTTGCATTCAAGGTCTTCTCTCTCTCCCTCTCTCCGTATCTGTCTTGCAAATCTTCCAAAATCTCAAGCATTTTTTTTTCCCACAGGCAGCCCTTTCTCCACCTTAATCAATCTGTCTAGCTTCATTTTTCTTTCATTGTCCCACAGCTCCTGTGTTGACAGTAAGACAAAAGGATAATTTTCAAACCTTACCAATTTCTTTTTGATTTCCTTATGCATAAAGGCAGGGATTTCCAAGGATAGGGCATCTTAAATTGCCTTTTTTGCCTTTGGGTTCCCAATCATTTCTCCGAGTCATTCAAATTATCCAGAGAGGGAATTTGCTTGGCGTCTCTGATTGTTTTGCTTTAGTCCAGTGTCCTGCTTCTGGTCCACCCACACCCTGATTGTTCCTGGAGCTGCTGTCCTCCCCTAATTAAAGCAGATATGAAATGGAAGCCCAAAGGTACCAAATACAGTTTGGTTTTCATTTTGCAAAACTGTGGGAATGATTTTCTCGAAGCAGAGTCGGGGGGCTGGAAGACACTGACTGGTGTTTTAGCTAAAAGGAGTAAAGATCTGAATGGGGTCCTGGGGTCCAGGTGGACACTGAACCAACCTCTGTGACCAGGTGTGTATGGGGGTAAAGGAAGCATCTGCCTCTACTCAAGGGAGAAATTGCTTTTCACAGTCGCATGTCAGTCAAAGCTACAAGATACGAATGCACCTTTGCAGTAGATTAATAATGCAGTGGTACTTATTTATGAGGAAATAAGGGTTTTAGAGGGAAAGCACTTGGAAAGAAAGATTTAATGAAGCATAATGTCAAGGGAGGCCGGGTTAGCTCACTATGTTAATACCAGGAGAGGAGGACTAGTGACCCGATGCTGAGCTCAGCTTTCAGATGGCAATCAACAGTGTCAGGGACTTGAGGCTTTTCTTAGCAAGCACTTCCTGGGTCCAGATCAGAGATAGCTTCATATGTATCATTAACGCATCCAATTTTTATTCTAGAGATCATGTCGTTCCTTGAGAGAATTCAATACAGAGACCCAAGTGCTCTTTAAAAATACAATATGTGGCCAGAAACGTCACCAGAGTTACTCTATGGATATTGGTCAGAATGTATTTCCAAGTAAAGCCATATCATCTGATTTTAGACAAGAGGAGATTATGGTTCAGTTAAGACGTTCTGTAGTTACTTTACAATAATGTAGAAACTCAGGGATAAACACCAGGAGTAAATAACCCAAAGCAACATAATATTTATAATGTACATGTAAGACTTTGCTGGGGAATGGCCTAGAATGTGCAATCAAGTTGTGCAGAATTAACACTTTGGATCAGCAGTAGAGCGACTGCCTTCTTTGGCACAAAATTTATTAAATGGATTTTAAGTGCGATAATGTGAAAACATGAAAAGCAGCATAATAGTTCCATTTTTAAACAGCTCCAGAAGTCTGCCTGCCTTGATATATCCTTTAATAGATAAAATATTAGTATCAAGCTGGAAGAACAATGAATTTATAAAGCCAATACTCCTGAAAAGCCATTTCCCATGTTGTAATCATTTCTTCATTTAAACCATTTTGCTTAATAATCGAGCTTCCTGGGAGCATAATGAGGTAAAAAGCTATCAAAGTGATTGTGGCCATGAAGGCTGAGATTGAATAACTGTTCAGTTTTCAGCAAGGTCTCCCTATAACCATAGGCAAAGAGGGAGTCAGGACAAACATTTACATTTGAAACAGCCTGCTGGAAAGTAACAGCCAGACCTCCCTACAGTTAGCTCCGCCCAGAATGGAGATTTTCAGATAACTTATGCAATGAAATGTCAGGAAGCAGTGCACTTTTTTTTTTAGTAGTCTTACAAAAAAAACCCTGGTATATGATAGAAATCAAAGGGGATTGTTCCTGGCTGGTATCGGGTGGGAGGAACCCCACTAATTGCTTCTCCCCTTGCTAGCCTGAGATGACATCTCAGAAAGTTTTGCAAAACCCTGGGGTTCTGGAGAAAGAGACTTGATAAGCATCATTCTAAATTGACATTTGGAATGACTCCAGGTAGTTAAAACTACCATTACAATAGAAAACCCTTCTTTGATGGGGCGTGATAAAGAAAGCACAGAATTATGAATCCTAAGCATTAAAGAGAATGTAGAAGGCCTGTCCAACCAAGCGTATACACTAGGACTCCCTTTAAACTATTTCTAATGGTCAAGTAATCCAGTTCCTAGGGTGTTCGGTAATCCATCCGTGCATTCTCTCATTCAATTTCTCATTTTCGTTCATCTGGTATAAGGGGATCCCGTTTTGGTTTCTCCCCTGCAATCAATTTTATGTGTATTTCCCAAAGCACACGTCTTTGTCCTTACTCTTGGTATGGAAGGAGCAGCCCAGACATCTGGGAGCTGGCCTCGTCTATATGACAGGTCTTTGTACGGCTGGAAGTTCCTCTGGCAATGACAGTTAGACCTGGGTGTTCTCCTGGTGAACACACACAGCTTCTTAGAACATCGATACCACATAAGGCTGCTCGGGGCCCTGATAGATCAAGACAAAAATCAAGATGACTTTGCAATCTTACCTGAACACAGAGAAAAACAATAATGTTGTCCAAACCACAAAAATGACCCAGAAGCCCATATGCTGGCTAACATGTGTGACTGCATCTTTACCTACAACATCATTACCCTTGAATCTTCTCTCTTTCTGGATTGTACTCATCACCATACCCAATTTTACTCCTACTTCCTGGCAACATCGAATCCAGAGAAAAGCCCAACATCCTCCCCAAAATAACTAAAACCCAAATCCTATAAATCCAAACATCCTCTTACCGAAACACGCCCCAGTTATGTACTGAAAAGAGCAACCAGCCAAAGCCATCTTCTTGGTGGTCTTTGGCTGAGATCAGTGGTAACATTCTCGGTTCACAACCTTTCTTCGTGTCACCATCATCTGTAGCATAACATCCCGTCTGGATATTTATCATGACGTTGAAGTCCTGTCCTTATTTCATCCTGAACTTTATGTCAAATTTCATTCCCGTTACTATTTCTCATGTAGCATTTATGAAGACATGCTAAGCAACTGGGTGACATGTCTGAGTTGCCTCATTTAGTCCTCGCAACAATCTTGAAAGATAATATAAAATGATTTCCATTGTCTGACCTAGGACACTGAGGAGCAAAGAAGTCAAATAGCTCTTGCAAGTTCACCTAGAGAATAAATGAAAGAAACAGGAGTTTTACCAAAGTATGTGTGCAAGTCCTCTGGTCTTTCCATTGAATTATGCAAGGGGGAGACTACCCGATATTGCTCAAACATGCCTTATATACTGTCTAGTTCCGGTGGCCGTGCTGCTGCTACGGATGTATTCTATCGTCCTCTACCGTCCTTGTGAGTCTAGTTCAAAATGCCGCCCACTCTCCATTACGTATTCCCTGCGGCATTCATTCACTTGTTCATTTACTTCATCAATGTTCAACGGGCTCTCCTTACATTTACCTGAGAACAAAACCTCCGAGCAAGTGGTGCTACGCTTTTCCAGTGTCGTTAGTAAGAGGGCAGGGGAAGGCTGGGGAGGACGTGAGCCGTGAGAAGATCCCCCCAAAGAGTTAAGTGCTAGTCATATGTAGGTTGCGATTATGAATGTCATGAATCGCTTCTGCACACGTGTGCGCTTCGTGGCCCCCCTTTCTTGTATCCCTTCTTCAGAAATGGATTCGTTGCCCACAGATTCTCCTCGCGACGAGCAGGCGAATGTTGGCATTTGCAAGTGGAGATTCCAGTAGCCAGCTCTCACTGTGCTTGGCCAGATGCTAGCAGGGCTCTGAGAGCCGAGCCAGCCTCACAGAGGCTCCCGCTGGCTGTGCCACAGATCCTCCACTTAGTTCTTCAACCAGCATTGACCAGCGCCTGCCAGCTTCTGCTGCAAAAGCCCCTCTCACTGCCACGTGATTCTGTGGGTGGCCCGCGCGTCCCCAATTCCACGCCCATACAAAGAGGAACACTTCAGTGGCTCAGGAAGGCTAACGAACCCCCCACACCTACCACAGTGCTGCGAATGTGTGACCTCACTCCAGGTAGGTGTGGGACAGCCTAGGGGAATGAGGAGAAAGAGAGGCCCTCACCTCCAGCACAACACCCAATTGCATAAAGCAGGTAAGTATAGACTGCTCTCCCATGGCCATTCCTGCCTACACATGCCTTCAGGACATGCAGCCACCAGGAAACCATAAGGACAGCACAGGAAGGAGGAGGCACACGCTTTCTCTACTGCCCTGAGATAAAAGAGACCCCAGCCCATACACCCAGCCACATGAAGAAAAGATGCAGGGAGAAAGGCAATCTGAGAGGCACTTTATCCCATATGGACTCCACCACGTGCAGGGATTGCTACGCGTTTGGAAGGGACAGAACAATTGAAATTGAACAGAAACAAAAGTGCCTTCCGCTCTTTGCTTTAATGAATGAGTATGGCCCATGGGGAAAGGCCACCTTAAATATTAGAAAAATAAAGAGCACAATACTCTGTGCATTTTGTTCGTTCTGTGTCTGGACTTGGCCTGGGACAAACCTCACTGGCAGGTTGCACTTTTAATTCGTGGCCAGTGATCTCAGGAAGGAGGGACTGCTCCTGGTGGCCATTCCTTATCTCGCAAGTTTGTTGACTCCTGGACCCTCCTAGGAGACTATTTAATGCTTTCTCCTCCTTCTGAAACCTCTTCCGTCTTCCTCATTCTCAGCTGCTGAGTTTGCTTCCTTCTTCACTAATGAACTAAGGGGGTCAGAAGAGACTGTCAACACCTGCGCGTGGGCATCTTCACCCATAGAAGGTGTGTTCGCTCCAGGTAACTTGGGTAAGCTCCGTGTGCTTCTGCAGAAAGTCTGACTCTCCCATGTTGGCCGTGTCCCCTCCTGCTTGCCCATTCCAGGACACAGATCAGCTGGTCCCTTTACCCCACCGTCTGTTTCTTCTGTATTGGGTTCTTCTCGTGGGCATAGCAAACATTGTTATTTCTCCTATGTTAAAAAAATCTTTTGGGGCACCTGGGTGGCTCAGTGGGTTGAGCATCCGACTTCAGCCCAGGTCATGATCTCACGGTTCATGGATTCTAGCCCCGCATCGGGCTCTATGCTGGCAGCTCAGAGCCTGGAGCCTGCTTCGGATTCTGTGTCTCCCTCTCTCTCTTCCCCTCCCCTGCTCATGCTCTGTCTCTCTCTCAAAAATAAATAAACATCAAAAAAATCTTTTTATACATCCTTTGACCCTACTTATTCTCCTCAGTAGCTCTCATTTCCAAGCATTTTGTAAAAATGATCTTCGAAGTTGGTGTCATTATTTGGTATCACCAATCCTCTCCTCTCATTCTTTCTTAAACCTACCCTAAAGATTTCCCCTCCTCTCCTCTAAAAAAATTTCTTTTGGAAGGTCACCGGTGATCTCTACTTTTGCATAATCTAACGTGCAAATCTCAGTTCTAATCTTATTAAACTATCAGCAGCTTTTCACATAGTTCACCACATTCTTTTTCTTGAAACACTTTCTTTGTGGTTCTGGGTGATGAGCATTTCGTCTTATCGTAGGGGTTCCTTTTCTGTCTCTGAGTCCTGCTCCTTTCCTTCATCCCTTGTCTTCAGAATGATTCAAGGCTTCAACCACATCCTTCATATCTATACTGCCTCCTTGGCTACTTCATCCCAGTTCATGGTACCATTTTATTTATTATTATTACCATTATCTGATTGATAGATTGATTGATTGATTGATATTTATAACTTCAGCCCAGACCTCACTCCTGCATTTTAAGCTTATGTATCCAACCACTTGCTTGACTGTGCTTATGATCTCAAATATTAACACACTCAAGAATTAAACCCTCAGTGTTTTTGTCAAACTTGTTCCCACGTCAGTAAATCATGAGGAAAAACAAAAATCCCTCCAATTGCTCAGGACTAAACTTCGGAGTCGTTCTTGACTCCTCCCTTAGTCTCCCAGCCCACACACATTCCGTCAGGAAAGTCTGCCGGCTCTATCTTCAAAGTAGAACCAGATTTCACCCACCTCATACCGTGTCTGCCACTAAGATCCTGGTTGGAGTCCCCATAAGCTCTCACCTAAATGTTCTCAAAAGCCTCTGAGTGATGTTCTTTCCATCCTTATCCCTCTGCCGTCTGTTTTTTAGGGGAAACTTTTGAACATTCAGTCATGACTCCTCTACTGAAACCTCTAAGGTTCCTGATTCTCTTCAGAATAACTCCGAACATTCTTCGTGGTGGACAGAGTCTCATGGGACATGGCCCCAGTTTCCCTGTGACCTGTCCTCTCACCCACTGACTGTCTACCCTCCTGTCCTTGCACCCCTGTCTCAATATCCTGGGTGCAGTCCCTCCTAAGAACCTTCACTCTCTGTCCCTTCTGGAATAATCTTCCCCTCAACGTCCATGTGATTAGTCCTTCATCCTTCCGTGCCTTTGCTCAGATGCAGCCTTCTTGCTGCTACGTACTTGGACACCTTATTTCACCCTGTACTCCCTCTATCTTGAGTCCTCATAGTTCTTGCTTCTTTTCCTGTTACACTATTTGTCTTCTCAGAGTATTAAGATTAGTTATTTATTATATTTATTACAATGTCTGTCTTTCCCTATCAAATATGAACTTCATCAGTTTTTTTTTTTAAAAACCATTTATCTCACTATTGTATCACAAGTACTTAGAACAGGGTCTGAGATACGAATGAATGATTACATGAAAATCTGAGGTAGGCATTTCACACAGGAAATGTCCTGCATGCTCTAAGTTCTTAATAAATATTCATTTCCTTTCTACCCCATCTTCCCATTTGCTTCCAGCAAGCATTTTATATTCTTTATGTTATTGATGAATTACTTTCTACATATATAGTATCATTTGGCTGCAAAATCCACAATTCTGTCCTTATCTAGTGTAGACCACATTTAGGACAAACAGAACCATCCATGTACAATCCTGGCTTGCAGAATTAGGAGGAATTATCCCAGATTTGAAAGATCAGCATTCTGTTTCTTATTTTAAAGTGGGATTGATTGTACAGAACAGAGTGTCTGTGTAGGGAGTCGGTCTTTTGATTAATCCAAAATTGTTTATCAAACTCTGCCATGGAAACATCGCAATTGTTAATTACCCTGAGCACATTTTCAGCTAGAGATAGTGTCTTAGGAATACCTGACAGTTTCATCTTAATTTAAGCTTCTCCCCACCCCCATTTTTCCATTCCTATCCTACAAGGTAGCTTTCTAATAAAATATCTTAGATCAATGAATGACTAAAATAATAGATAAATAGCTCTATCTACTCCAGTGCTGGTTCCGAGGTCCAGGCATAAATCTGCCCTGGGATGTCAAATTGGATTTGTAGCATTAGCATATTTGAATTTTATTGTACGTGCTTTTGACACAATTTGTTAACAACAGCAAGAATGTTTCTACCAGTCACAGTGATTTGCAGGCCGCCGGTCCCCTGATAACAAATTTTCTTTGGTTCTTGGCACTGATGTTCTTTTATACAGTAGCCTGGGCAACATGACATAAATGGCTTGTCCAAGAAATTTATAGAAAATTTGGAAAGAGAATGGGGGGAAGAGAGGGATAAAAAGTTAGATGAATGAAACAGACAGCATCAACTAAAGTATGGATTACAGAACAAGTTTCATCACCTCCACTATAATTATAACCTTGATTATATGAGGGATCTTTCCCAGAGACAGCGTGATATTTCAAGCTGAAATTTCCCTGGGTTGGAAATTTGCAGTTCAAAGAGAATGTTTGACAAATTGGCCCCCAGATTAACTTGGCATCTGTTTTAGGTCATTGGCAACTATCTGCTTGGCACACTTTTCCCTCTGCCTTGCATTTTACCCTAATTCTTCACACAACCCCTCGTTATGTGCTTTTGAGCAAATAAACCATGTGATATTTCTGTGGCAGAAAGAGGGGTTTTATTCATGAATTTCTGTGATCTGTTCCTTATTCCGAAAACAATACAGTTTTCAGACTTCCCAGATTTTAGGTATCTCCCCCATAAATTTACAGAGATAAGGGAAAGGATTTTTCAGGAAGTCCTAGATCTGATGTGTTTAATAAAAGACTAGCCTACTGCCCCTCTCTCTGCCTCTTCCAAAGACGCTCTGAATAATCTTCTTTGTTGGAAACCGTAATTCGTTATCTCTTCTTACCTCCTATAGAGCAGGGATTGAACTTATATCTGCAGCTTGCACAGATTTATATAGAAAGAAAAGAACCACACACACACACACACACACACACACACACACAAGATCTACATTAAGGGGATACTGCATAGACATAATTCATGTGAGACAAAATGAGGAGTACAAAAAAGATAACAGGACTGTTTTTCTGTTTAAGTTGAAAAGATAGAGTCTGAGTAATTCTAGAAATTTCTGTCCTTCCCCAAATCACTCAACACATTCGTATTTTATCAACTGATAGCTGATATACATGAATAATAGGTATTTATTTCAGTTAGATATTAGGGTTAAAATAAAAAAAAATATAGCCCTTGGACATGCAATCATTGATTTACATTGATTTGCTTTATTTTTTCAGTTTAATTCTTTGGGATTAAGGCAGAGAATAAATAAATACATGAAAGATAGATCGATAGATAATAGAAGATAATAGGTCTATGAAAGATAGATATTAGTTTTAATAATTGCTGACCTTTTCGGAGTTCAATTGTTATGGGAAGAATATGGAGGTGATAGCAAGTTACAATTGCCTAAAAGGGAAGAAAAGAAGGACTTTTTCTTCACAAAAGAAAGCACTGAAATGGAAGTTTAGGCAGCAAAAATAAATTTTGGACTACCACACTATTTGTTGCAGGTCAGACTTCAATTATGTCAATATTTATGGATCTCAGAACTATTTTAACATTGCTATATTATATATATATAATTTATATATATATTTATATATATATTATATATATATATTTTAACATTGAATTGAGTTCAAATTTGGAAATGGGAAACCTTAGTCATAATGACAGAACTGGCTGAAGAGAAGAGGAGATTGGCGAGAAAAATGATAGAAGTGTAGAGATAAAAGTAATTTTAGCAACAACTTCTTACAAATGAGGAAACAGAATCCAGAGTCAGTTTGGAGTAAGACTAAATCCCAAACTTCAGAATTCACTTAGAATAAAAACATGATAATGAGTCAATGCATAACATGAGTTTAAAATAGATCACATTAGTTAAAAATTTGACCTTAGGGGCACCTGGATGGCTCAGTTGAGTGTTGACTTTGGCTCAGGTCATGATCTGCTTGTTCATGAGTTTGGGTCCCACGTCGGGCTTGCTGCTGACATTTCAGAACCTGCCTCGAATCCTCTGCCCCCTTCTCTTTCTGTCTCTGCCCTGCTTGCACTCTCTCTCTCTGTCGAAAGTAAATAAACATTAAAAACAAACACATTTTGACCTTAAATTTGAATTTAGTTGATGACTTCAGGATGACTTCAGGTCAACCCCCCAGACCATGAGACATAATGATAAAATGTTGTTTTATCCATGAAGTGTTAAAATTGATTTATTACATGATTTATTAATTTTATTGCATTTATATTTATTATAAATATATAAACAGGTAAATAGCACTTCCGCGACTTCCATGACCTCTCCAATTTCAATGGCAGCTTATAACCATTCTCTCTGGCTTGCTCCTCCATTTCTGTCTGAGTTCTTAGCGCTAGAGTCTCCAGCACTGAGTTCTGTGCTGCACGTTTCTTTCTAGCTACACGTTCTACCTAAACAATTTATGATTTTAAATATCTTCATACTGATGACTCCCAAAAAGGTGTATCTCACCTTAACCTCTCCAAAGAGTTCTAGTTCATATAATAAGTTGCCATTTCAAAATTACTACTTGAATGTTTAAGTTTCCCTTGAATCAAATATTCTTCTCAAGTCTCCCCTACCTCAGTAAGTGGGACTATCACCCACTGAGTTGCAAACGATTGCTAACTCTAGAAACAATTCCTGATCTTGTTTTTTCCCTCAACATGCATGCCAGCCAATGTATCAATAAATCCTCTTGACCCTGCCTTCAAGGTACATCCCAACTCCTGCTGCTTTTACTGCTACCTGTCTTGGTCTGTTGCCTTGGCTTTGCCACATTTGCCCTGTCCTGAACCTACAATCTGTTCTCCTCAAGGCAATAAATATGCTCTTTAGGGAAAAAAAAGCAAGCGATACTATGTCTACCTGTTTAAAATCTTCCTTTGGTTTGTGATCATAATTAACATATAATCAAAGTTCAGAGGGCCTTCCCTTCCTACTCAGTTGAAAGTGACAATCTTTGGGGCGCCTGGGTGGCTCAGTCGGTTAAGCGGCCGACTTCAGCTCAGGTCATGATCTCACGGTCCGTGAGTTCGAGCCCCGCGTCGGGCTCTGTGCTGACAGCTCAGAGCCTGGAGCCTGTTTCAGATTCTGTGTCTCCCTCTCTCTGACCCTCCCCGTTCATGCTCTGTCTCTCTCTGTCTCAAAAATAAATAAATGTTAAAAAAAAAATTAAAAAAAAAAAAGAAAGTGACAATCTTCTAGTCACTTCCTTGTACAATTTCCTTTTCCATTTTCTTCATAGACGGCAGTTATCACAGCCTGAAATTATTTGTTTGAATTATTATTACTTGTTTATTGCTGTCTTTCCTCATATCTTCCTTAAGAGCAGGTGCTTTGTTTGTCATACTCACACTGTATCCTACTACATACAACAACAACAGCACGTACATACAACATACAGACAAGCACTGAGTATAAACTCAATATATTTTGCTGAATCAACGAAGGAATACATTTGTATTTTTCAAGATAGATACATTGTCCCTGGTACATCAGAGAACTATTTTGGACTTTACATCTTTAAAAGAGTCTTCTAATGCTCCATTTCACCTTCTTACTCATAAATGAGGATAATATGAACCAGAAACTCCAGACCTATTGGCAGTGACCGTTGTTAGTTTTTAGATGACTTCAAGTAGTACCTTGGACAAAAGCAATAATGTTTTCATTCCTTTCACATTTCTCATGTGAGATCTTGCATTTGTGTAGAACTACATGTAAATGAGTATATTGATTCAAACTCCGTTTGGCTTTGCAGTTGGACTTTTGGTGTTAAAACTAACATAATCAGGAATGTCTCTCGTTATGAGCTTGGTGAAGAGTCAGTCACTGTCTTCTCTTTGGGACAGCTCTGAAGGTTGATGATATAATGGTCATATACCCCAAGTTGACCTTCCTGATCTTCTTTCTTGAACACTGAACGATTCTGTAGATCTGGCCTTTGGGAGGTACCCATCACTGCAGAGTTTATGATCTGGAGGACCACTGACTTTGGCATCTGTCTCCAGCGAAAATATAATTGTGCTCAAAAATTCCACTTGTATGTAGTGAACACGACACCCTAAAATAGCCAGCAGAGGTTCTGGTTCAAATTTGTGTGTTTAATAAAGAATGAAATCGTTGTTGGCACATTTACGTTTTTTAAGAAGGATGGTCTATTCTGAATGTAAAAGAACCAGGTATCTAGACACTCAGGAAATGTCTTAGTTTTTGGAAAATTATGAGGATTTGGAGATTAATTCAGCTTAATTTTCTTAGCATAAATGATTGATGGCTTTAGACTGGAAATTCTGGGAAAGAGCAAATAAGAAATAAAAGAATATTTTCATAGAAAGAAGATAAGCACTTGAATGAAAAAAAAAAACTCAGAACAGTATTTTCTAGGAACACAATTATATATACATATATATGTGTATGTGTGTGTATATATATATATATGTATGAGTATATATAATAATATATATGATTATGCTGTAGCAGTGCTGTAGAACTTTTAAATGACCAACAGTGGGGGTGCCTGCGTGGCTCAGTGGGTTAAGCGTCCCACCTCAGCTCAGATCATGATCTCGCAGTCCGTGAGTTCAAGCCCTGCGTCAGGCTCTATGGTGATGGCTCAGAGCCTGGAGCCTGTTTCTGATTCTGTGTCTCCCTCTCTCTCTGACCCTCCTCCGTTCATGCTCCGTCTCTCTGTGTGTCAAAAATAAATAAATGTTAAGTGACCAACTGTATATTTCAGTACAGGTTTATACATCATGTTGCATATTATTTAAAACAGGTTTAGTCATTTCTACGGATATAATAACCCAATGAAATACATTACTCTCCTCTTCACACTGACCAGGAGAAAATTCATAGCAGGAGCTGCCTTGCTCCTGGGACTAAATCAAACAAGGGAATCCAGGGAAGTAATTGACATTGTCCAGAGCAGAGAGCCAACGAGACTTTCTCAACAATGTGGCTGGAACCATCACAACTAAAATATATGTAAACGTCAATGAGATTAAATTTGCCAGGATTTGTCTTTTTTCTTCTGTTTGACCAGCCAATGAGAACTTTCCTGCATGAGGTAATGCTCTTCAGTCATACTTTATTGGGTGAATGAGTGCTGTCTTGAGTCTAACTGGAAAAGCTTCCTCTAGGAAACTCCACAGCTGCTGCTAGACCTTTCTCCCTGTAGCCAGTGTGGTCAATTGAATTACATGTTTTTTTATAGAGTCAATTATTTTTTCTACCTTTGCTCTTGCCTCTTAAATAATTCGATGCCAAAGACAAATGCCTTTTCTTGTTTAGCAGGAGTACTGCAAAATGGAATTTTTACTGACATTTCAATATCTCCTTGTCTTTTGCACTGAAGCTTAGAGCAGTAAGAGATCACTGGGTATGCCAGCTCAAATATTTTAGTGTTTCTTCATTTAATTTTGAGTTTAATAAACGAGATGGGTTTGTTTATAAGCTTGAATTTATGTCGGTAAGTTTTGTTGTTGTGCTTTGAAGGTTTAGTGTTTTTTTTGAAGGTGTTTGTTTTTCGTAGGTTTGCCTACAATTTTGTTTTTCAGTGTGAGGTTTTAATTGAAAAAGGTCAACATCTCAGATGCTTGTTAAGAAAAGTCACAGAAAATATATAAATCTTGCTCCCCTAAGCATTATATTTTTCATAAAAATGGATAATACATGTCTGTAGGTTGTCACGATGGTATGCTATACTCAATTTATAAACCGGAAGAGAAAAATTGGCTTTGGGTTCATAACATATCCTAGTTGCAGTCCAAGAAAAAAAAAAAGCATTGATCTGGTTATCAATAGTGAATGGGAATGAAAACAAAGTTGCACATTTTACATCCAGCTACAGGACCTTTTTCTACATTGAAGCTCTTACGGAGAGAATTTTTAACACATACTCTTTGGGGGAAGAGTTTTCCATACTCTTCTCCTTAAATGGAAAAAAAATGAACTGAATATATAAGACATGACACAGTGAATAACTAGGTTTTCTTATAAACTGGAGACACAGGGTAGACAATGAGAAACAGTGCTTAAGAATTAAGAAAACAATGGAAATTAAAAGAATTATTTATATTTCTCCTACATCATATCACAAAAAAGAAGAAAAACATCATTTATCTTTATACCTACTTCTCCTGTATTCTAGCAGTTCAGAGTCTAACAGATCAGAACACTATTTTATAGTTAAGAAATATGCATTTTGAGTGGCACATTAAAGAATGTCAGGACATCGAATATCATATATGACATCTCAAAGCTTGAAACATCACACTGTTTTCCAGTATGCATTGCATGAATTCTGGTAACAATTTTTTTTAACGTTCTGTTTTGGCACGAACACGCCTTAGTTTAATCTTGAAGGTGTTACAAAGGATTGTCAGAAAGCAAACTATATAATAGAACAAACTATCAGACAGTAAGGTAATACTGCTGGATATATTATCACTGGAATCAGGGATTAGAAATCCTAAAATTTGCTAATACAAATGAAACTCTTGCGCGTCTTCTGATTCTTATTCTGAAGATAATTTTTTTTTGTCCTCCGGTGCTTTCTGAATACATGATCTGCTACATCAGTGGTGTTTTTGTAATATTTACTCTTTCATATCCTTGGAAACATAATTATTAACATGCAAGATGACAATTCAAGATATCTGATCATCCAGAAAGGGAAAGACAGGCTAACCTTCATGATTTTAAAATTTTACTGGAAAAGAACTCCATGCGAGATGGCTTTACTCAGGCAAAGTTGCAAGGAGAGAGACACATTTTGCATATGCTTTTTAAAATGTATAAATTCTAGGGGCGCCTGCGTGGCGCAGTCGGTTAAGCGTCCGACTTCAGCCAGGTCACGATCTCGCGGTCCGTGAGTTCGAGCCCCGCGTCGGGCTCTGGGCTGATGGCTCAGAGCCTGGAGCCTGTTTCCGATTCTGTGTCTCCCTCTCTCTCTCTCTGCCCCTCCCCCGTTCATGCTCTGTCTCTCTCTGTCTCAAAAATAAAAATAAAACGTTGAAAAAAAATTTTGTTTCAACGTATAAATTCTAGATGAAAGAGCAAACATTCATTGCATTTTAAACACGTTTCAGAAGCTAGAATTTTCTGTATGCTCTGAGGTTAAGGCTAGTTAACTTGATACATTCAAAGGAAGGAGCTTAGCAGTGCTATTGGGCAAAACTGTTGAACACGGGCGTATCTCCATCAATTGAACCCCTTTACACGCAATGAATCTAAAATAAGAATCATGCTAAGTAGTTTAGCTGGGTTGGGTACAAACATTAGTGCTCTGCATAGGGACCACTGCCCCGCATAAAATCAAAAATGCCAATTTTATTCTAATCTTCAGGCAACTATTAACATTTTTCTTAAGTGAAAATCTTTATTTGCCATTCTCATGCTTAGGATTTATTTTCCTGGGGCTAAATGTAAGAACGAGGCACAACTCCATGTGATCAAAGATTTGTATTGATTTGCTCAGTGGTAGCAAGGTTTTAGGTTTTTGGATAGATCGAATAATATTTCATCTACCGAAGCTATTCTATCAAACTCAGGTTCTCACCAGTTTCCACACTATACGGTGAGTATCACAGTAGTGGAGCTGATTGGTTTTTTTAAAGTAAAGTTTAAATTTTAGAACAGTTTTAGATTTACAGAAAGTCATGAAGATAGTACAGAGAATTCCTGTGTATCTGACAATCAATTTCCTTACATGGGGACTGTCCCAGAGAGAAAAGTATGAAAAGGAAAGAGTGGTTTCAGGGGAGAAACCTGACAAATACTACCTACGCGGGCTGGTCAAGGTCAACACGAACAGTGATAAGCCCTGTTGAAAATATGTGCTCTTGGTACGGTGTGATGAAAATGGCACTCTTCATCTGTGGTCTCCCTCTCAAGAACCCACACCGGTCTAATCATGAGGAAAACATCACACACATTCCAATGGAGGGGCATTCTAAAAATACATGACCAGCACTCTTCAAACCACTCAAGGTCACCAAAAAAAGAAACAGAAAGACTCTGAGAAATTGTCACAGCCAAAGAAAGAGGAAGTTGAAGGAGACAAGATAAATAAAGGTAATACAGTATCCAGGATGGGATCCTGGTACCGAAATAGGACATTACATTAAAATGATGGAAATGTGAATAATCAAAGTGTTTGTCAGGTTCCTATCGTTTAAAATCACTTGTTTTCTCCTGCTATTCATATGGAACCTTCTGGAAGGCAGTCAGCACCTGCGGCCTACAAGGAGTGGGGAACTATGTTCCACCTTCCCGAAGATAGAGGATTTACATAAATTATTTAGATTTCTTCAAGAGTGGAAATTTATTTATTCTTTCCCCATTTATTTACCTATTCAATCACTTATTTGTATGAGATACTGTATCCAATCAGTATACTGACTTGATATTTATCATTTGTTTGTATCAGTATTTGTATGAGTGGCCATCACCTATTTGTATCAGTATCAACTTGGCCACTGGGAGCTCTCTCAGTTGGCCCCTATATTCCTTTGACATACTCTCATCAAGGTAATAAGATAGGTTTTTAGATAGCCTGAATAAATAATATTCGATTTATTGAGTTGTTTTTACGTTTGATTTGGTTTGGCTTTGAGTGTATCCTTACTTTCTGACACTATATTACTATTTTTTATGCTGCATTTCTGGAATCAGCCATTTCTCCAAGGACCTCTGTCTGGTTCCTTTAATAAGAAGATGGTTTGGGCGGGGGGCGGGGGGGGGGGGTTGAGGGGGCTGTGCCTGAGAAGCTCAGTGGGTTAAGCATCTGACTCCTGATTTTGGCTCAGGTCGTGATCTCATGGTTTATGAGCTTGAGCCCCACATCCAGCTCGGTGTTGAGCATGGAGTTAGCTTAGGATTCTCTCTCCCTCTCCCTTTGTGCTCCTCCCCCATCCCCCACGGCTTGCATGTTTGTGCACATTCTCTCTGTCTCTCTCAAAAAAAATTAAAATTAAATAAAAATTAAAAAGATAAGAGGATGGTATTAGAGACCGAGACCTAGGAACTTGCTATGGTCCTTGCTATTGGTATGCAGTTACCAAGATAGAACTGCTTTCTGGAACACGGCATAGTACATCCCAATAGATTGTTTTCTTTATTAAATTACTCATTCTGGGTTTTTGATAATTATTCTAACAATCTTATACATTTCAATCCCAACTCAGAAGTTCTAATTTACTATGAGTTTTCAAATAACACCAAAACATTGTCAAGTAATACAGAGAAACATTGCTGTTCTTTTGTAATAACTTCCCCTCTTCCAAATCATCATAATCTTATGAAGCTTGGTGATTAAAAAATCAAATCAACTCAGGAATAAAGATGTCTCACCCTCATTGTTGCTCAAAGTAAGACACATAACTTTGAACACTCATTTCTAAGAATGATTTAGAAAAAATGATAAAATATATTCTTATTAGATTAAATTTACGTCTTTCTTAGTTGAATAATTTGAAGGGGGACACAAGGTCCATATTTAAGAAACTGTCTAGAGTCAGCACACAAATAGATTGGAGTTAGGTCATTCTTCCTAGGCGAGGATCAGATATTTCTCTTCTCTCTCAGGATTTTCTCAGCCATTCTAGGGAGGATGCTATACGATTATAAGATATTCAAAATGAGGTGGCTGGGAGCAATCAAGCTGGGAGTTATTGAGATTTGCAAGTCGGGGCCAGGTGATGATTGCCATCTGGTGCAGTGGTAGATATGGTGTTGACATTGTAGCAATTGAAGGGATGTTGAATCAGCTCAGCATTGGAGAGTCATGGAGCAGTCATTAGACATGGCATATGTCATCAAGGGGACCAACTAGGAAGATCTTATAATTCAACAGTAGAGAGATTTCACACAGTACAGAAGCCACCACCAGAAAAATATTGACCCCAGTGGAATAGCTGGGGCTCAAATGATATATATTTATTTAAAAAATCTATGACTTGATGTATTTTGCTCACTGAACAATTCCATGTCATTAAGCAGAAGAGACGCATAGCAAGAGGGCCACCTGGAAGGATTATCTCCTGGGGACCATATGGCCTGAGAACATGAAATGTTCCCTCCAACTAGGATTTTATGAAAAACAAAAACAGAAACACACACACAAACAAAAACTACACATGAAGTAAATTTTCCCCTGACTGTTTTCAGTTTGACTGCTGAGTAATTGCATTTGTTAGGTGATTGTGGGAGTGCCCCCCCTCTGCTCTCTGCTTGCCTTAGCAGAAAGCCTAGGTTTTTGGTCATAGGTTAGGGTTATGACTCTAGGGTAAACTGAAGGCTGATTCTGGATCCCATTTGAATTTGCCCTTGTTGTTCTAACTTTGTCCCTAGATTCCGCAAACAGGAGCTTGAGTGTGATGAAAGATAGTTATTCCAATAAGACCAATTTATTCAATAGCCTATTTATAAAGATCCTTGAGAAAATAACTGACTGGGCTGGAGCTCGGCATGGGAATAGGTCCAGCTCTGTCTCAGTCGGAATTCACAGTAAAATGCAATCTTAATGTTTTTAAACCCTGAAGGAACACATTCTGTTGAGTAAAAACTCAGTCAGGAGCAGGAAAAAAGGGGGCGCCTGGATGACTCAGTCGATTAAGGGTTCGACTTAGGCTCACAATCTGATCTCACCATTTGTGAGTTCAAGTCCAGTGGAACCTGGAGCCTGCTTCGGATTCTGTGTCTCCCTCCTTCTTTCTGCCCTCTCCCACTCACTCTCTCTCTCTCAAAAATAAACAAACATTAATTCTTTTTTTTTTTTTTAATAAGGAAGGGGTGCCTGCGTGGCTCAGACAGTTAAGTGTCCTACTTCAGCTCAGGTCACGATCTCACAGTTCGTGAGTTGGAGCCCCATGTCGGGCTCTGAGTTGTCAGCACAGATTCCAATTCTGCTTCAGATTCTGTGTCTCCCTCTTTCTCTCTGCCTCTCTCCTGCTTGAACTCGTGCCCTCTCTCTCTCAGTCTCTCTCCCAAAAATAAATAAATAAACATTTAAAAAAATAAAATAAAGAAATATTGGGGCACTTGAGTGACTCAGTCAGTTAAGCATCCTACTCTTGGTTTCGGCTCAGGTCATGATCTCATGGTTGGTGGGTTTGAGCCCTCAGACGGGCTCTGCACTCAGAGCAGAGTCTGCTTGGGATTCTCTCTCTCCTCTCTCTGTCCCTCCCCCACCCTCAAATTAAATAAATAAATTATTTTATTAAAAAAATAAAAGAAAATAAATATTTAATAGAATAGTCATTTTAAGTCAATAGGCAAAGGGAGAATTAGTCAATGAAAAGGCTGACAATTAATTCAATATCAGAGGGGATTAAAATGATAAATCAGTGTCATAACATATACCCATATGTTTCCTTTGGCAACATTAACTAAAAATAATTAAAAATAATTGATTAAAAATAAATCATTAGATGCAGCGTCTGGGTGGCTCAGTCGGTTAGGGTCTCACTTTGGCTCAGGTCATGATCTTGAAGTTCGTGAGTTCAAGCTCCACCTTGGGCTCTGTGCTGATAGCTCAGAGTCTGGGGCCTGCTTCAGATTCTGTGTGTCCCTCTCCTTCTCTCCCTGCCCCTCCTCTACTTGCACTCTGTCTCTGTCTCTGTCTCTGTCTCTCTCTCTCTCTCAAAGATAAATAAACATTAAAAAAATAAATCATAAGATAAATATGAGTAAGACACATCTTTCTATGCATCAATATCTGCTTTGGAAATGATTCTGGGAAAAGATCATTAGGTTAAAAACTGCATAGATTTAATAAAGATTTAAAATACACTCAATCAAGTGATACACTTTAAATATTAATATATTAATAATAAATGTACTGGTAGAAAATCATCAAAGAATTAGATTAAGCATTTATTGGCATATATGTTTCACAAAGACAGAAATGTTGATGTTTCATTCATCACAGTCGGTTCTCAAGAAATATTGTTTAATTTTACTGATGAAGAAACAAAAGAGCCAACAAACACATGAAAAAAAAGTTTCCAGATTCACTAATAATCACAAAAATAAAAACTAAGTGAATTGCCATGTTGAGGTCTCTCAAGCAAAAAATATACAACAGTGAACTCATGGCTATTGAAGACGTGCAAGAATGTAATGGTCATAGCTGTCACAGTCCAGAAACACGCAAGAAACAAAGATGTGCATGCCAATTGATAATTCTCTGACTAGAAATTTATACAGATAAAACTTTTTCCAAAAATGTACCCTTGACCCACTTGATTGGTTCTCCTGATGAATTGTCTTCTGATGGACATTTCTTCTTGCCCAACAATCATCTTGTGTCTGCACCCGTGTTCATTTGAATTATTTTTGAGCCTACTTTTTTCTTTTGCATACTGTTGAAAGTGTTAGTTTCTGAAATAACTCCTTTTTATTTTTTATTAATTTATTTTCCTATTTGAAAATTTGAGGTTTTCGTGCTTCAATATGGAAATGCTTTAATGCAAAGTTGAAAGGTGCCAAACAGTGTTATCCAATGACAGAAAGAACTTCGATGATATAAAATGTTCATGTTGCCAAGTGACCTTCTCATGTCCCATACAAATGATGATTTGTAGTAGTTCTGAAAGAGAAGAGTGGTGGATGAAAATTAGGTCATCAAAAGACAATGTAAGCAATAACACAAATAAATATCCTTTGCTAGCAGGTGGTAATATATTCATAATACAAATAGATTCATCACTTGATTTCTTTCTAGGTATACGTAATATAAATAGAATTATAAACTGTTAATGTAAATAGAACTCTTGTTCTCAAGTTGAATAAGTAGATTGCTTTCCAACAATAATTCTCTGAAATATGAGGGGAAAAAAGAAGTCTAGGGACTAAGTTGAAGAATTTAGTCTGGAAAAAATCCCACGGTAATTAGTATATTCAATTTGATTAGAAAGTTAAACACAAGTTAATTATTTTGGTTGCCTTATGCAAAGTTACTAATATGCTGTGAAACAGGAGATTGTATATTTGATGTTGTGTGAAGCTATTTTATTCTGTGTGTTGTATAAAAATATTATTTTTCCTCTTTATGACAGAAACATGACCAAATATTTAGGTTGTAGCTTTGTAGGTTTGAATATGACCAAATATTTAGGTTGTAGCTTTGTAGGAAATGACAAAATCATATCTCCAATCAACTTTATTGAGGTATGGTTTATATTCACCTATTTTAAATGTTCAGTGAGTTTAAAAATGTATACACCCACACATCCACTTATATACCTCTATTTTAGATAGACGGCTATGGATAGTGTTTTGTGCATATGGTTCTATGATAATGAAGGCCCCTATGGACTGGTGTAATCATCCCCACAAACATGTAAGTGAATAGCTCCATAATCCAAGAAAATTCCTTCATGTTGGTCCTTTGCAGTCAAACGACCCGTTTTGATCAAATGCCACGGTTAACCCAATGTATCAATCTGCTGTTCATCTTATGTCATTTTTATACCAGCGGGCATGGATCCCAGTCCTAGGGGGTTAAATTTTGAATTCTCCTTCTCCATTTATGAAACTATTCTTTCCAAAAGAGAAAATTTCAGCTCTCAAAATCCATTATAATTGCATAGCAAAATTACACAGTATCTAGCAAACAAGTAATTCCATTATTGAATATAAGAAACAAATACTTCTGGAAAATAGTCCTATACTGAAAACATATGGTGCACAATCTGTAGAGTTACATTTTAGAAACCATGATGCAGATGAAAAGATAAATAATCAAACATTGAACTTCAGTCAGCATTTAATCCAAGGACTTCAAAGAACTTTACCAGTAGAAACCAATAATCTTTGCAAAAGGAAAGCTTAAGATATGAATGCAATCCGAAACTCACTGGACACATTAGGACTACATCACATGGATCTGTTATTTATTTATTTTGAGAGAGAAAGAGCACAAGTAGGGGTGGGGCACAGAGAGAAGGGAGAGAGAGAATCCCAAGTAGGCTCTGTGCTGTCAGTGCGGAGCCTGGTGCAGGGCTTGACCCCATGAACCATGAGATCATGACCTGAGCTGAGATCAAGAGTCAGATGCTTAACCAACTGAGCCATCCAGTCACCCTTCACATGGATCCTTTTGAAACAACCCATTCAAATTTATCTCTTGGCTTAAAATAGGTCTTTTAGTATCTGTTTGTGTTTGTTAGTTTTCTGGGCAGAAGGGAAACCTATCAAATGAGTTTCACGTCAAGATGATCTCCCATCAACTTGAAAAACTATATATGGTAACGCTGGTTCCCCTTCACCAGGATCATGTCTCTGTGCCTCAGTGATTTGAAGCAGACTGAGAGCTTCTGTAGGTGTCTGTTTTGCATTTCAGTTTATTATAGTTACTGGAAGACATTAGGCTAACAGCTCTTTTGAATTGATTGCTTCCTCCATTTGCATGAACTATCCTATGAGTTCTTGTATTAAACAATTTCCGTGTGGGTTCATTAAATGATAAAATGAAATCTTACTGCAGACATATATGCCCTGAACTCAAGTTTAGCTCTCATATTACAAATGACAGAATGAAGGGAGTTTTTTTTTCCCCCATCGTAATAGCTCATTTATTTTCCCTCTGTTGTCATGCCCTTGGGTTCTCCAACAAATAGATTGCCATATAAAGACAGACCTAAATATCCAACCTCATGGATTCTACTTTCATCTGACTCTGCCACAGATCCTTCTATGATTCACAGAGATTTTATTGTTGTTGTTGTTGTTGTTGTTTTTGTGTGTGTGTGTGTGTGTGTGTGTGTGTGGTGGGTTATGGCCAGGAAAGCCATGTCCTTCTTAGAGTGTGCTGTTTACATACTAACTATTCTCTATTGCCAAATTTTCCTAGCAGCCATCAGAAAAAATATATCGACACTTTGAACATTCACTGATGCCTGGTAGAAAGATTTTTAACCTCCAGATTGGCATTTTTCACTCAGCTGTCACTATTTTTGTTATTCCATGAGTCTTTCCCCATTTGTCAACTATAGTGCACGGTATTTCAAAGACGGTAAACCTTGAAGGTATATGGCAAATACAAACCTAATTTCCCTTTCAAACTACCTAAATATTCAGTAATTCCTAATAGAAATGTGCTTTAAGATTATTAGTTATTATGATTGTTCTTAATATTTTTTTAGTGTTTACTATTACATAACGTGCCCCAGTTTACCTGGAACACATAAATTAGAACGTATTTATCTATTAGTGTCTGTTTCTGTTACCTTCATTTTGGCAACATCAACCTGTTGGTGTTGTGGTATTGTATACGCATCACCAAAGTCTTCCCGATAAGGGAGCAACTGTCTCCAACTGTTGTGACTTATCCTTGAATATAATGTTTTATGTTCCCCATTCTTATTTATTTTTTTCTGATTGTGTAATCAGTAGTATTATCTAATACAATATCTATTTCATAGAGATTCCCTTGCAATTTTCTCACATAAGTGATCTAATGGGGAGCTCCCTAAGATGATTTTATCCCCTTATATCAAAAAATCTCCTATAAGTTTAATTGAAGTATGTTATATTGGAAGACAGAAAGGGGTCATGGAGATGTGATGTACCAGGCTGTCTTCTACCCTGTGACCTCACCAGAAATGCTGTCAATAACATCGCCAATGATCTTGATGTAAACCATTCAGGCACATATTTTCAGTCCATGTATTCCTGGACCTTTCCATCTTTTAGGAGACTATCAGCTTGTGGCTTCTTTGGTGTGTCTTCTCAGGTGACTGACTTCACCAGTGTTTTCTCTACCAGATACTTTAATGTTCATATTGCTTTGTCTATGTGCTTTGGCTGTCTTCTCTTACCAGAACGTATCTCAGCCAGTCTTGAAACTCTCAATTACTGTCTCCATGTCAATCTATTTCAGCTCTGTTCACTTGGATGGTGCCTGACTCGTAAGCTTGGTATCTATAGATTAGATGAAGAATATCTGTATATATGCCCACATATACACGTTGCATATACATATATACATAGCATATGCATATATAGAGATAAAGATATTACATCTTTGCCTATACCCAGACTGTGAAGATAATCTTTTACTTTCTTCTAAAAGCTAGTGGTTTTAACTTGCACATTTAGGACAATGATATCTCCTAAATTACTTTTTGTATATGATTTGAGGTAAGGATTGAGACTCTTCTTTCTATATTGACGCATCCAATTGTTTTCATGTATTTATCCAGGTGTTAGAGCACCATTTGTTAAAGAAATTTCCCTTTCCCCATTAAATTGCTCTGGCGCCTTTGTCAAAATCAATTTGCATTCGTACTGTTCGCCTGCTTCTAGACTCTATATTCTGTTCCATTCCTCTGTTTGTATATGTTTATGCCAATATCACTGTGTCTTGATTATGGTAGCTTTGTAGGAAGTCTGGAAGTCAGTAGTTTAAGTTTTCAATTTTATTTTCCATTTCCAAGATTGCTTTAGGTTCTTCTGAGCTCTTGGATTTCCATATAAATTTGAGAAACTCTTTGTCAGTTTCAACATAAATGTTTGCTGAGATTATGATTTTGATTGCATTGAATCTATCAATCAATTTGTGGGTAACTTATTTCTTAACATGCATATACATTCATTTATGTCTCCTTTAACTTAGAACCGTCTTTGCATTTTTTTTGAGAAGTAGTATACCTGATGTTATTTATTCCTATTTTTTGACACTATTGTAAAGAGAAGTTTGAAAATTTCATTTCCCAATTGTTTAGTACTAGTATATAAAAATATAATTGAATATGTATATTGTTAAATCTATCCCACACATTTTAATATTCTTAGGTATTGTTTTTATTTCAATTCCCAATTGTTCCTTCACATTATTTAAAAAAATAGAAATGCTTTTGTATTTTCATCTTGTATTCTTTGATCTTGTTAAATTTACTTATTATTCCTAGTAATTTCTTGTAGATGCCTTATGACTTTCGTGTAGACAATTGGGTCATTTTTAAAAACGGTCCCATTAAAAAAAGTACATATATATATATATATACATATACATATACATATATATATATATATATATATATATATGTCTTGTTTTCTAGGTTTATCTTGTATATATTTGCCCTAGAACTGGAATCACCCATTTCCCAAAAAAGCCCAATGTTGCAGGCAAGAAATGGTATGAGAAAAAAAATTGGTCTCTAAGGGCCCTCAGTTATACTAGGACAATGTTACTTCTAGGCTCTTTTACTGGAAAAAGGATGTATATATTCAAATCCCATTGGTTTATGTTGGTATTTTCAGTTCAATTTTAATGTCTTAGTATTTCACTTAATTTGTCTATTTTTGATTCTTAACATCATTAACATAACTTATTAATTATATGGTCCCTCAATGAAAAAGGACTAGTTTCAAAATAGCAACAAATAAAATTAGCAAGACTACTTTTTAATCGAAACCACACTTAACAAAAACTACTTACTGGCTTTTTTAAATTTAATTTTGTTCTATTTTTTCCTAAACATCAGCCTCCTAAGTGTGTATAGCCAACGTTGTTCTTTATTCTAATGCTTTTGTTTCTAGTTTAGATGAAATGGATTAATTGTAATGGCATTCGATATGAATTTTTTTCTATGTATTTATGTTACTATATGTCTTATTTTGTATTTAGTTGGGGCATTTTTAGAATTTTGACCAATTAAAAAAATCGTTACTTTATTTTCGTTTTTCAAATCTCAAAACTATATAGAAAATATAGTAGTTTCGCTTCTACTCATGAACCTTTCCCACATTGTACGTATCTGTCCAAATATAACTGCTTATGAGTAAGAAACTACGCCTTATATCCCTCTCCCAACATCACATTCTCCATAAATCATTAATTTCATTCGTTCTTTTTACTATTCTTTAGTTTCTTTTTTGCAAATAGTACCAAGTTCGCTCTTCCTTTTTCTTCCCCAACAGGAGTAAGTATATCACATAATATATACTACTCTGCTCCTTGTTAGTATGCCCTGGACGCCTCTTGGATTTACTCTATAGGAATGATCCTCATTTTTAACACGCGAAGCTAATGTGATACCCAAGGCACTCTGGCAAACAGCACTCTGACCTTGCTCTTGTAGTCCTCATGGAATCCCTGCAGGGAGGCTGCATAGAGCTGCATTACACCGCACCCCCCCCTCCTCTGTTGAAGGAGTCACTCCTTCAGCTCTTGGTGGGGTTGGTACACTTCTCAGCCGAGACCCTTGTTAAGACTCGCCTTTGGTTGATGGGCCTTACCCCATGCTGCAGTCCTTCCCAATGTTTGGTGGGTGCACAAATTCAAATGCAAACCCTGTCTCTCCAATTTGAAAGGACCCTGGTGGGGGGACCATCGTGCTCCATGCTTCCATTAAAATTGGCTGAAGGGGGGGGCGCCTGGGTGGCTCAGTGGGTTAAGCACCGGATGGACTTCGGCTCAGGTCATGATCTCGAGGTTCATGGGTTTGAGCCTCGCCTCAGGCTCTGTGCTGAGGGCTCAGAACCTGGAGCCTGCTTCGGATTCTGTGTCTCCCTCTCTCTCTGCTCCTACCTGCTCACATGCTCTCAGTCTCTCAAAAATAAATAAACATTAAAAAAAATTTTGGGGGCTGAGGTCTTTGTGTGATATTGTCACACTAAAACTTGTCCCCTGCCCAATCCTGCAAATTACACTCTCCAAGACACTTCCTGCACACAGTTACTTTACAGCTTCTGCTGCCCAAGGAGCCCAACCTGTGACATGAAGTCCATTCTGTTATGATCTTAAGTTTATAGGTGGGGAAATTTTTTTATTAAGTTTTTAAATTTTAATTTATGGTTCACGTACAGTGTAATATTAGTTTCACATGTACAATACAGTAAAACCTTGGATTGTAACGTGTTCCTCCAGTGTTCCGCAAGACGAGCAAACATTTCCAATAAATTTTAATTTGATAAATGAGCGATGTCTTGCCATACTAGTCATACGTGATGCCGAACGTTCCATGATCACAACTGAGCCAATGGTTCTTGAAATTCACTCTGATATACAAGTGTTTTTGATTATAAGCATGTTGCTGGAGCGAATTATGCTCACAAACCAAGGTTTGACTGTATGGTGATTCAACACCTTCCATACAACACTCAGTGCTCATCGTGACAAGTACCCTTCTTAATCCCCATCACCTGTGTCTCCACCTACCTTCCAGTAACCATCAGCTTGTTCTCCATAGTTAAAAGTTTATTTCTTGGTTTGTCTCTGTCTCTCTTTTTTCCCTTTGCTCATCTGTTTGTTAAATTCCACACATGAATGAAATCATATGGCAATGTCTTTCGCTGACTTATTTTGCTTTAACATTATACTCTCTAGCTCCATCCATGCTGTTGCAAATGACAAAATTTCATTCTTTTTTATCCATTCATCCTCTTTATCCATTCATCTATGGATGGACTCTTGGACTGCTTCCATAATTTGGCTATTGTAATAAGGCTATAATAAATATAGGGGTACACGGAACCCTTTGAATTTGTGTGTGTGTGTGTGTGTGTGTCTGTCTGTCTGTTTTGTATTCTTTGGGTAAATACCCAGTAGTGTGATTGTTGGATCATAGGATAATTCTATTTTAACCTTTTGAGGAACCTCCCTACTATTTTCCACAGTGGCTGCACCACATTGCCACCAACAGTGCAAGAGGAGGTCCCCTTTCTCCACATCCTCACCAATACCTATTGTTTCTTGTGTTGTTGACTTTAGCCATTCGGACAGGTGTGAAGTGATATCTCATTGTAGTTTTGATTTGCATTTCCCTGATGAAGAGTGATGTTGAGCATCTTTTCATGTGTCTGTTGGCCATATGGGTGGGAAAATTGATATCTTCACTAGGCAAGCCACTGGCCCAAAGCATCAGCTGGAAAGCAATAGAATCTGAATTCATACACAAGCATTTCTGTACCATTGTATCCACTCTACAGCACACCTGATTCTCTGACCTCAGCAACCGTCCCCTCCCTCCCTGCTGAAATACGGAAACTTCCTTCTAATGGATTTTCTTTGCCTTTATTCCTGTCACCCCGTCTAGTCTACAGAGGGATCTCACGAAACCTCAAAAGAGATGATTCGCCCACATAAAAATCTTATACACACTCTTCTTGGGTAAAAGACAGAGTAAAGAGTTTTCATGGCTCATAGAGCTCTCCCTTTGCTAGGGACTAAATTGTCTGCCCCCAGAATCATATGTGGGAGCCCTACTCCCAGTGTGGCTGTGTTTGGAGATAGAGCCATTAACAAGAGACGAAGGTTAAGTGAGATCATAAAGGTGAGGTCATAATCCAGGAAGAACTGGAAAGATCATGTGAGCCACCTGCAAGCTGGAAGAAGGCTCCCACCAGAGCCCAACCACCCTGGCACCCTGCTCTTGGACCTTCAGCCTCCAGAACTGAGAAAATGAATGTCTGTTGTTCAAGCCACTCAGCCATGGCATTTTGCTATGGCAGCCTGAGCAGACTAAGACACCATTATTCCATCTCTGCATTTTCTTTGGGTTTCCTTTCTCCCTCCCTCCCCCTGCCCTCCTCAAGTCATTGTGCTCCAGATGCACCCATCTGAATAAGCTCTGTCCACCTTCATCAGAAGAACTGTTTCTTCAGCCTTGGTCTCCTCTTAAAGTTAACTATGCCGAGGAGCTTTTCCTGGGCCCCTCGATAAGTTAGCTCCATTTGTTTATTAGCCCTCATTATATCTGTACTTACCCATTTATTTTTTTTATTTCAGTCATTTTTGTAATGTTTATTTATTTTTGACAGAGAGAGAGAGAGAGAGAGAGAGAGAGACAGAGCACGAGTGGGGGAGGGGAAGAGAGAGACAGAGACACAGAAACCAAAGCAGGCTCCAGGCCCCCAGCTGTCAGCACAGACCCTGATGTGGGGCTCGAACTCACAGATTGTGAGATAATGACCTGAGCCAAAGTTGGACGCTTAACCGACCAAGCCACCCAGGCACCCCTGTACTTACCCATTTATAATGATCACCATGTGATTTGGGATTTTTTTATTGTCTTTTGTTTAGTTGTTTTTTTTTTTTGTTTGTTTGTTTGTTTTGTTTTTGTTTTTGTTTTTTTAACATTTACTTAGTTTTGAGAGACATAGAGAAACAGAGCACGAGCTGGGGAGGGGAAGAGAGAGAGGCAGGCACAGAATCGGAAGCAGGCTCCAGGCTCTGAGCTGTCAGCACAGAGCCCAATGTGGGGCTCGAACTCCTGAACCGTGAGATCATGACCTGACCTGAGCTGAAGTTGGGCGCTTAACTGACTGAGCCACCCAGGTGCCCCTCTTCTGTTTACTTTTTATTGAAGTATAACCTACACGGGGAAAACACACATCATAAGTGCACCACTCTGTTCTCACCAAATTCACAAATTCTGTGTCACCAGCATCCAGATTTAAAAAAATGGAACATGACCAGCACCCGGAAGCCTCTTGGGTTCTCTCCCATTGACCATCTTCTCTTGCCTGCCCTGATCACAAGCCTACTACTACTTTTGCGTGGTTGTGTAATGCGTTTTCGGTTGAACTCTGCTGAGCTGTGTTTCTCAGAACTCCCTTTCCTATATGTTTTCAAAGAGTGTGAGGTGCAAAAGGGGTCCTTCGGGGGGACTGGGATTCCACGCGTGCTGTGGCGGCTGTTTGGTAGGTCACGTGCACTGTTGCTAACTGCAAGCTTGCCTCCCGTCTGTGAGGCAGCGGCCTGTTCCGTGACGGATCCAGCTTCCTCTTCGCTCTGCCGGCTGCTCCGGCCACCGGGTCAGGTGCATGATGAAGATCCTTGGGCTCTGCAGGACGCCCACACCACCAGCGGCAGCGGCAGCGGCAGCGGCAGCAAAGCTGGAATGGCTTTCAGTCCAACGTCATGGACCCTGGGTCATGCTTCCAGCTTGTTCTTTCTTTCGCACACTTTAAATCCATTTTCCCCCCTCAGCTGCTTGCCCTACAGGCCTCAAGCTCCTGCATACGCCTTACAGAGACTCTTTCCCAAGCAGGTAAATTCATGTTCCTATAAGAAATCATATCTATCTATCTACCTATCTATGCATTATCTGTCAATCCATCCATCCACCCATTCATCCATCTATCCATCATCTACCTACTGACCTACCTATCTATGATATCTACCTATGTATTATCTATCTATCTATCTACATATTATCTATCCATCCATCTATCCATCCATCCATCTGTTATCTATTTATCTATCCATCCATCATCTATCTATTTACCTATCTATGCATTATCTATCTATCCATCCATCCATTCATCCATCATCTACCTACCTACCTATGTATGATATCTATCTATCTATCTATCTATCTATCATCTATCTATGTATTTCTCTCTCTATCTATGTATTATCTATCTGTCTATCTACTGGCCTATGTATTATCTATCCATTTATCCATCTATCCATCCATCCATTTATTATCTATCTTTCTATCTATCCATCCATCTATTATCTATCTATCTATCTATCTATTACTATCTATTAATCTATCTATGCATTATCTATCTATCCATCCATCCATCCATGTATCTATTATCTATCTATCTATCTCTATATAAGGTTTTGCTTCCCTCACTGAAATTTTTAATTATTTATATTTCATATTCTCACCTAGTCTATAAGTTCCATGATGTCAGGGATCATTCTCCATTCCCTCCTGTCTAAAATCAGCCCAAATAAGTGGTAGGGAATGTCATGTTACCCACTGCTATGAGGTGAAAAATGATGCTTTCTATGGCCTGCCAACATTATACACTCTTCCTTCTCCTTGGTCATATCATGTCTCTGTCTCTGTCTCTGTCTCTCTCTCTCTCTCTCTCTCTCACACACACACACACACACACACACACACACACACACACACACTCCAGTATAGGGAATGAACAATTTCTTTTGCAATGGGACTATCACTAGAAATTAGCACAGACCAGGAATTTTCTCTACGCAAAATGGAATTCTCTTTAGAGGCTTTTTAGTTATTGACCCTTTAACCCTTATATACTTATATTTAACCCTTACATACTGTGGAAAATAAAATGACTTTGTAAAACCCTCAATTATATCCTTACAGTATACTGTATTTGGATCAATTCCACAAAAATAAAACAGTGATTTTTAAAAATTTTTTTTAATGTTTTATTTATTTTTGAGACAGGAGAGACAGAGCACGAACAGGGAGGGTCAGAGAGAGGGAGACACAGAATCTGAAACAGGCTCCAGGCTCTGAGCTGTCAGCACAGAGCCTGACGCGGGGCTCGAACTCACGGACCGCGAGATCATGACCTGAATCGAAGTCAGCCGCTTAACCGACTGAGCCACCCACATGCCCCAAAACAGTGATATTTTGTCTGCCCATGACTCTCTCCCAGGAGCCCCCCTCCCAACCCAACTTTTGTCTGCTATGATTAATTCAAGATCATCTTGTATTTATCAGTCTAAACCTTACCTCTTACTCCTCCAAAACTCTCTTTTTTACTTCTCTCTCTAAACTACCATGAGGGATTAATTAGACTAAGTTACCTTATGGCCAGCTCACCCTGTCATGTTTCTCAACACACCATATAGTTATAGGTTATCGCTGTTTGGAAGAAGTATGGTTCCTCACTTGTCCCTAAAGATGGGGCAACTGTCTTATTATTTTTGGCATTCTCAGTGCACAGCCCACTTCTTGGTGCCTTTGCTTTCTAAATAACAAAACTAAATAAATACATTCTAGTCCAGAGAAGTATTCTTAGACTCAAGTACCATATCAAGTGTTCTCTGTCCACACCACGTTGCAAGAATACCCAAGAATGAAATCAAGTAAACTCCTATTTTCTGGAAGTTATCCATAGAACAGTGGTGATGTCACTTGCTGAGGTCACATGGTGGTACAGAAAGTGTCATTCTTTACCAGTGAAGTGATTTTTCCATGATTTGAAGGCTTTCTTCAGGAAAGCTTTGGTGGTTTCTGGGGCATGTGCATTCTTATTATCCTCAGGGATTGACCTTGCACTGGCAATCTCAGAGCTGATCCGAGTGATCTTACAAACCACTGTCCTTCCTCACCCCAGGAGTAGAGACACTGTTAGTGGTTACAACAGTTCACGCCGAGGCCCTGTGATTGCTGCCCTGCCGTCCCAGGGGTCAAAACGTCCCAGGGCCCCAAATGGATCCCTCTCATTGCGGACATCCCACCATCTGCTCCCCCAGATCCAACTTGCAAATCCGCGTGCTTCTCTTCATATAATCATGATGATTATGGTTGGTATTTTGGCAAAGCTAACTTGACTTTTAAGTGGGAGGTGAGGGCGGTGTAGAGATTTGTTATTAGATGGAGACCAGGGGCAACCAACCATGGGGAAGTATTAGGCTAATATTTGCAGATGAGGAGAAACGGTACCTGACTGTGCAGCTCCATTGCAGAAAAACTCAGAGAAAAAGACCAGGTGATGGTTACCCATGTGAATGAGAAAAGGGGAATAATAAGTAGAGTCTCACTAAGGCATTAGAAATGACTTACGTGTTAGTATCAGAACTTTTTATTGAAATGACTTAGTCTGTGTAGGGCTGAGGAAACCTCATGTCCTATACTGTGGGCCATTTGTCCTTTCTGCAATCCTGTTTATCTCATCTTAGAATGCATGGGTAGAATAAATTCATAAACAACAACAACAACAAAAACCCCTTTTGTTGAGGAGCTAAACTCTAGTTTTTAGAGCGGGGGCGGGGGGGGGGGGGGCCGGAAGCTGAGAAGCAGGCAAATTAAAATAAGAATTGAAGCTCATCACTGTAAAGTCTCCCAACCTGCCTCAGGAAACATGAGGTTCTCTCAGGTTTTAACCAAAGCAGAGGATGTAAGAAGATGATTGGACACATATGGGTCAGAATGTTTTGTGTCTCACTTTGAAATGAACTGTGCAATTCAAGTACATTTCTCACCGGACTAACAAAGATCACTTTGTAAGCTCTTAAGAGTAAAATCTTAAATACAACAAGGTGGTTTCCAATAGAAACATTTACTCAAATGTACAATTTTTTTTAATTATTTTGCTTTTGTAGTTAAATATAAAGATAACACAAAATGTGCTATTTTAACCATTTTTAGGCGTACAATTCAGTGGTATTCATTATGTTCATAACGTTGTACAAAATCATTATATTCTAGTTCCTGATTTTTTTTTTTACCATCCCAACAGAAATTCTTTGCCAATTAAGCAATAATTCTCCAATCACTCTTACGCTCAATCCCTGCCCCCAGTAACCTCTACTTTCCGTCTTTATCAATTTGCCTTTATATACGTTATATCCACATATATAAGTGGAACCATGATTATTTGTTCTTGTATGTTTAGTTATTTTACTTAGCATAATGCTTTCAGGGTTCATCCATGTTATGGCACGTATCAGACCTTAATTCCTTTGCATGGCTCAGAATTATTCCTTTGTATCCATATACCACATTTTTTAAATCCATTCTTCTGTTGATGGACATTTGGGTTATTTACACCTTTCGCTTATTGTGAATAATGCTGCTATAAACACTGGCAAACAAGCATTTGAGTCCCTATTTTCGTTCTCTTTTGAATACCTGAGTGGATTGAATACAGTATTTTACATTGCATGATCTTAACAACAACTGAAAATGTTTATCACTCTGCCAAGATATATTTTTAAAATCTGAGAAATTAAAAAAAAATGTTTATCCCTATGTATATTTTGATTTAACATAGAGGACTAAAAGTTTTATAAAATAAAATAAACTTCAAAACTTGCCTTTTTCTATTAAAATTTGAAGGCTTTAGATATGAATACCTTATTTTTTAAGGATTTATCAATAGTTAAATTTAGGTATTGATAGTTACAGTTTGCAGCTAAATAATAATTGACAGGTAATAAAACACCCATACGTGTGCTTCTCCTTTAAACTGGCATGATAAACTTGTAGATTTGTTACAATTTTTATCACCATCGACCCCGTTATTGAGAATGCTACACACAAGAGGAGAGGGTAGGCTTAAAAACTAAATAGTAGAGGGGTACCTGGGTGGCTCAGTTGGTTAAGCATATGACTATTGATCTCAGCTCAGGTCATGATCTCATGGTTCCCAGGTTCAAGTACCTCTGTCGAGCTCTGTCTCTGATGAGACAGAGACTGCTTGGGATTTTTCTCTCTTTCTCCCTCTCCCTGTGCTCCGCCCCTGCTCTCTCTCTTTCTCTTTCTGTCTTTTCCTCTGTCTCAAAATAAATAAACATGAAAAAAATAAAAGGTGGGGCGCCTGGGTGGCTCAGTCGGTGAAGCGTCTGGCTTCAGCTCAGGTCATGATCACACGACTTGTGAGTTCGAGCTGTGTGTCAGGCTCTGTGCTGTCAGCTCAGAGCCTGGAGCCTCTTCAGAGTCTGTGTCTTTCTCTCTCTCTCTCTGTCCCTCCTCTGCTCTCTCTCTCTCTCTCTCTCTGTCTCTCTCAAAAAAATAAACATTAAAAAAATTTAAAAAAATAAAAGGTAAGTAGTAGAAATATTTATATTAGTAAAGGAGAACATGATCAAGTCAGTCATTGAGACAGAGTGAGACTTTATGAGAGATAAAGACATAAGCCTGAGGAGGAAAAGCAATACAACTGGAAGGTTTTGCATTCTTTTAGACACCATAGAAGGCAAGACAAAAACACAGAAGGAATCTGAGAAAGCTAACTGCACATCTCCCACTTCTACTTGTCCTGGTGATGAGATCCCCATTATTTTTATTAATGACCACATAATAATATCAAATGAAAGAACTGCTGTGGATCCCATAAAGTCTAGCTCTCTCCAATTTATAAGACAATCTGTAGAGTATTTCAAGGGGATTTTGCTGCAGATAACTGATGACGTTATTGAATGGGGCGTGACACGCTGTTTTGCCTGGGAAAAAATAAAAAGAAAGGAAAAAGTCCTGTTTGAAGTGCAGATGGATCTCTTATCTCTACGAGGCTCCAACACACTACTTGGGGGGAAAAAATTCCTTCCATAGAAAAAGCTTAGCTTGATCCTGTATGCTTGGAAGATGTTCTGGACGTTACTGGGTTTTACTTCTCCCACTGAATGCGAAGAGACGCTCTTGAGAAATGAAACACCTAGTTACGGATCCACATGGTATCACATCCAGCATGGCTACTTGGGAGAGACCAGAAATCTGGGATCTTAGACAAGAAGGTGAGTAACACTCTCTCTGTCTCTTTCTCCCTCTAAGTTGACTAGAGTTCAGAGCAATCTAAGCTGGCTGGTTTTTGTAGTGCTTTATATGCAATTCCCTCACCCTCGAGGACTGTGGAATCAAGGGCAGAATACCCAGCCAATAAATGTCTGCAGCCTGACTTAGTGACTGAATAAACGAATGAATGGAGTTAAGTCACTGACTCAAGTTCTCCAAGTTAGAAACACATAGGCAGGATTCAAACTCAGGGAGTTGGCCTCTAAATCCCGTGTCTATCTGCAGAATCACAGTATCAGTCATGGGTCAGATTAGCCAGACCGCTTTACCAAACACGGAAAAACAATGAAGTCCAAAGATCTAAAAATCACACCAACAGAAAACCTACTGGTGCTGTTTCTCAGAAGCAGAGCTGCAGAGGGGAGGTGGGTTCAGGGCTGGTTGGCCCATTGCTGTGTCACATCTATAGGGACCGAAGTTCTTGCCCCCTTCCTGCTCAGCTGGCCCTGATTTGTCCTATTCACAACTCAGTGGGGACAGCTCCAGCCACCACTCAAGAGCAGAAAGCTGGAGAAAGGGAGGAGAATTTGTCCTCGACTTGTGCCTCTTTTTCAGATCAAGAACAGGTTTCCCAGAAGCCCCCATGCAATTCTGGCATGGCATCCGTTTTCCTAAATAAATTAGTGACAATCAGGGAAAGAAATTATTGGGATCTGCTTAGACTAATCAAGATTCAGTCCCGGGGTGAGGAAGTGTCAAGCTGCTCTGGAAAACACATTTCCTGGTATCTGAAACATCAGGCAGTCTCGTGTTTTGTCTCTTCAACCTTCCAGCCTGTGCACCCTCCCAGAAGTAGACGCTAGAACCATTTTGAATTGTTTTGCCTTATTTCTTCCTAACTTCTCACCAGAAGAGAAAGAAGCTGAAGTCAAGAAACAGGACGAGTCGCTTGAGGGACCGCAACTCTGCCCTCGTTAAGGGCAAGAGTACGATTTCTTTGAGAGGGCCAAAAGTTGCCACTGTGTTTTGATTTAGCTTGCGATCTTCCACGTGCAGACAGGAAGAATGCACGACAAAGGGAAAGACAAGCCCCGGTGGTCTGGGGTTACACGCGGGACAATGTGGCTGGATCATACCGTAATTACAAGAGCAGTAAAAGATCCTAACACGGATTCAGAGATGCGTTTCCCATTTTCATCTGCGGCCCCTTCAATTCTCAAAGTGGAGGCAACGTTTTCTTCCAATGGCTCTGAAACTCGTCCAACGGCGAGCAGAGCACACGATTAGCAGAGCTGTGAATTGACGACGAGGCAGCTGCTGGACCACAAAGCACTGCTTTGTGGGCATGTTGCTCCATGTACAAGGGGCTCAACGAATGGATCCTTTGCTAAGCTAACTGAATCTCTCTGTGAGAGTCACTGCAACTCTCGGTTAGGCTACGACAGAACCAAGTGTTCAGACCATTGTCGGGCAGCTGAAGGCAAAGCCATCCCGGGCTCCAGACCGGACCAGTGTTCACAGCATTCAGCAAAGACTGAGCCTTAGCAAAGGAGTCAGGTTGGTGTCCTTGGCCTCCTCAAGCTGGCTCCCTGCCCCCCACCCCCATGGAGGATCACGTGCTCTCCCCAGACCGGTCACTGGTTCAGGATGCCCTCATTATGCATTTCCAAAGCATCCTGCTGATGGCAGTGATGCATGCCTGTTTCTTTTCCTCTAAGCCACATCGGGAGGGTTGATGGAAGACGTTAGGCTCTGAATTAATTAATTAATATTAATTTAATAATAAATTATTGCGAGAAGTGGATAAAATACAGAAAAGTATTGAAGATGCTCTAAGAAATACCTATCCATCCGCATTTTCAGGGTACTCCCATTATCACCTTTTCTTCCCAGACCGATTATGTAATCTCAAATATCAGAGGAATTGATAACCCCTTAGTTCTTCGCAAGGTCCCATTTCTTTCTCTCCTTTCCTGTCTACGTGGGAGCAGCGGCTATCATGAATTCCGAGTTTCCTCCAGACTGTTTTTCACAGGTGTACTGTATGTGTATGCAGTCATGGCTATTTTTGTTGCTGCTATTATCTTCGTTATTTGAATAGTGTTTTTAAATTATGTTTCACTATAGGTTCACCGGGAATCTGTGGAATTTTGCAAACAGTGACTTTTGGATTTTTCAGTGACAGATGTGGATGCCGCTTCTCTTTCCCCTCTCATTCTACACACCAGGACCACCAGCGTAATGTTGAGTGTTAATAGAAGCACTAAGCATCCTCATTGTATTTGGAGCCACGTGGGAATGTGTGTAACATGTCAGTATCAAATCGGATACTTTTTATAAGTTTTGGAAGCTTCCTTTTATCAGCTTATCAACAATCTATTTTATTTTTTTTTTTGTTTGCTAAGAATTTTTTTTTGCTAGGAATTATTAACCATGGACTATTATCTATGGTTATTGAGGGGACCCAATATTTTCCCATTTATGTATTAATTCATTTACTTTAATGTTTAATTATTTTTGAGAAAGAGAAAACGCATGCACAAGCACACACACACATGAATGGGGAGGGGCAGAGAGAGAGAAGGAGACAGAGGATCCAAAGTGGTCTCTGTGCTGACAACAGAGAGCCCAACATGGGGCTGGAACCCCATGAACCGTGAGATCGTGGTTTGAGCTGAAGTCAGACGCTAAAGCGACTTAGCCACCCAGGGACCCCTATTTTTCCTTTTTAAAATCTGTTAACTTGGGTTATACTATTGATCGTTATTTTCTTGTTCAATTATTTTTGCATCCTTGAAGAAAACTCCACAGGTTTCATAAGCTAAGAGACTCGGTTTGTCAACATTTGTATTGATTACTTTTGCACCTCATTTTGATGAGGATACACAATTATTTAAGTTTTTACCATCATTTTCCAGTTTGGCAATTTTCTTTTTTTTTTTTTTAATTTTTTTTTTCAACGTTTATTTATTTTTGGG
>NW_024412467.1:4024249-4026965 GCF_014898765.1 Herpailurus yagouaroundi
AATTTTCTTTTTTTTTTAATTTTTTTTTTCAACGTTTATTTATTTTTGGGACAGAGAGAGACAGAGCATGAACGGGGGAGGGGCAGAGAGAGAGGGAGACACAGAATCGGAAACAGGCTCCAGGCTCTGAGCCATCAGCCCAGAGCCCGACGCGGGGCTCGAACTCACGGACCGCGAGATCGTGACCTGGCTGAAGTCGGACGCTTAACCGACTGTGCCACCCAGGCGCCCCGTCAATTTTCTTAAAATAGGAATTATTTGATCCTTGATCGTTTTGTAAAATTGTTTCTTTTGAAGGGATGGAAAATTTTTGGCTTCTGATCCTTTCCCTTTTAATAGTTTTCACTAATATGTGTTTCCCATAGATTTTTGATTAATTTTTGGTGATTGTTTTTTTTTTTAATTGACTAGTCCATGAAGTTTAACAATCGATTGAATAATATCATGAAATGTACATTACATTTTGGTTTAGTTCTTACTGTATCTATCCTAATGCAATATATTGTACCTTCTTTTCCCAGTCAATATTTAGGAGGTGTATCTATTATATTTGCATTTCAAAGACCCAACTTTAAATTTATTGGTAATCTATATAGTTTTGTTTATTATATTCTGTTTTTAAGTTTATTATTTTCTTCCTTTTATTTCCTTTAATTTTTAGGTATATAGGATTGTCAGTTGTGAAATTAGCAAACTTATTTTAGCCATTTTTGTTACATAATGAATACATGTATAGAAACAAAGTTATCTTAAGTACCTCCTTGTGGCAATCCACACATTTTTAAATGTGTAATATATTCATTGTGTTACAGTACTAAATACTTTATAACCTCTGTAATGTTCACTGCCTTAGCTCTCAGTTTATTATATAATACATATTAAATAAATATTTATAAAGTAGTATATAAATATTAAAGTAATAATAGAAAATAAATATATATCTTTTTTCTGAACTTCATTGGATTTATATAAACTGTCTTTTCAGTATTGACTTCTATATTCATGGCATGAGTTCAGAGAATGTAGTATATGTATTATTGACTCTTGGGGGTTCTTTGTTTCTTGATATATAGTAAATAAATTGAGTTTATTTTGTTCCCAATTTTAAGTCAACTTTACTGGAGCTTAATTTACATACAATGAAACTAACCCATATAATTCACCAAGTTATGACAAATATATACACCTTTGTAATTGTCACTACAATCGAGATATGGAATATTTCCTTCATCTTTAAAATTTTGCAGGTAATACCACCCCCTGCCCCCAGTCCTGGTCATAGATACTGCTTCTCTGCTTTTACCTACCTTAGAATACTTTTGAGCTTTCTAGAACATCATGTAAATAAATTCATACATGTATGTACATTTTACATATGGTTTTTTTTTTTGGCTCAACAAAATGTTTCTCAGATTCATCCAGGCTATTGTGTTTGTTATCAGTTCATTTTTTTGTAATGCTGGATAGTATTCTGTTATATGAATACAACTTGTGTTTTCTTTTTTTTTTTCTTTTTTTTTTTTTTTCATGCATTCCTCCAACGATGGGCATTTGGGTTATTTCTAGCTTTTGGCTCTTATAATTAATGTACTTGTATTTATCTTTATTTTTTATTGTGGTAAGAGCGCTTACCCTCTCAAAATTTTTTTACACATGTAAAGCATTACTGTTGAGTAAAGCTACAATGTTGTACTACTAATCTCTAGAGTTTATTCAACTGTCTTCACTAAGATCTGTTTGGCCAAAAACAGACTGTTTTCATTACTCTGGCTTTGTAACATATTTTGATATCACAAAGTGTGAGGCTTTCTCAAGATTGATTTGGCTGTGCAGAGGTTTTTGGTTTGTTTGTTCATTTGGTTTTTAAAGATATTTTGCTGAGGGTTGATGGGGGGTGGGAGGGAGGGGAGGGTGGGTGATGGGTATTGAGGAGGGCACCTTTTGGGATGAGCACTGGGTGTTGTATGGAAACCAATTTGACAATAAATTTCAAAAAAAAAGATATTTTGTTTGATGATTCAGCTTTTTTTTTTTTTAACATTTATTTATTTTTGAGAGACACAGAGACAGAGTGTGAGTGGAGGAGGGACAGAGAGAGAGGGAGACACAGAATCTAAAGCATGCTCCAGGCTCTGAGCTGTCAGCACAGAGCCCGATGCAAGGCTCGAACTCCCAGATGGAGAGATCATGACCTGACCCAAAGTTGGATGCTTATTAACTGACTGAACCACCCAGGCACCCTTATGCAGAGTTTTTGATTTTGTTTTTGTTTTTTGTATTTTCATATAAATTTTTTTCAATCTCTTTTAAAAATATCATTGGGATTCTGATAGAGACTGCATTGACTCTGTAGATCATTTTGGATAATATGGACATTTTAGCACTATTAATCCTTCCAATCCATGTATGTGGAATTCTTTCCATATGTCTTTGGTCTAACTTAATAAGCAGTGGGGAAAGAATAGGTTTCTGATTACTATACAGCAAGGATAACCAGTATCATTACTGGTTATAGGTCTGTTTGGACTTTCTATTTCTGCATGATTTACTCTTGGGAGATTGTATATTGGTAGAAATCCGTCCATTCCTTCCTGGTTATCCAGTTTATTGCATTTAATTATTCTTAATAGTCTCTTGTTGTCCTTTTTATTTTGGTGATACTGGTTGTAATGTTTCCTCTCATATTTCCAATTTACTTAAATCATCTCTTTTTTTT
>NW_024412467.1:4027365-4029107 GCF_014898765.1 Herpailurus yagouaroundi
GGGGCTCGAACTCACGGACCGCGAGATCGTGACCTGGCTGAAGTCGGACGCTTAACCGACTGTGCCACCCAGGCGCCCCGTCAATTTTCTTAAAATAGGAATTATTTGATCCTTGATCGTTTTGTAAAATTGTTTCTTTTGAAGGGATGGAAAATTTTTGGCTTCTGATCCTTTCCCTTTTAATAGTTTTCACTAATATGTGTTTCCCATAGATTTTTGATTAATTTTTGGTGATTGTTTTTTTTTTTAATTGACTAGTCCATGAAGTTTAACAATCGATTGAATAATATCATGAAATGTACATTACGTTTTGGTTTAGTTCTTACTGTATCTATCCTAATGCAATATATTGTACCTTCTTTTCCCAGTCAATATTTAGGAGATGTATCTATTATATTTGCATTTCAAAGACCCAACTTTAAATTTATTGGTCATCTATATAGTTTTGTTTATTATATTCTGTTTTTAAGTTTATTATTTTCTTCCTTTTATTTCCTTTAATTTTTAGGTATATAGGATTGTCAGTTGTGAAATTAGCAAACTTATTTTAGCCATTTTTGTTACATAATGAATACATGTATAGAAACAAAGTTATCTTAAGTACCTCCTTGTGGCAATCCACACATTTTTAAACGTGTAATATATTCATTGTGTTACAGTACTAAATACTTTATAACCTCTGTAATGTTCACTGCCTTAGCTCTCAGTTTATTATATAATATATATTAAATAAATATTTATAAAGTAATATATAAATATTAAAGTAATAATAGAAAATAAATATATATCTTTTTTCTGAACTTCATTGGATTTATATAAACTGTCTTTTCAATATTGACTTCTATATTCATGGCATGAGTTCAGAGAATGTAGTATATGTATTATTGACTCTTGGGGGTTCTTCGTTTCTTGATATATAGTAAATAAATTGAGTTTATTTTGTTCCCAATTTTAAGTCAACTTTACTGGAGCTTAATTTACATACAATGAAACTAACCCATATAATTCACCAAGTTATGACAAATATATACACCTTTGTAATTGTCACTACAATCGAGATATGGAATATTTCCTTCATCTTTAAAATTTTGCAGGTAATACCACCCCCTGCCCCCAGTCCTGGTCATAGATACTGCTTCTCTGCTTTTACCTACCTTAGAATACTTTTGAGCTTTCTAGAACATCATGTAAATAAATTCATACATGTATGTACATTTTACATATGGTTTTTTTTTTTGGCTCAACAAAATGTTTCTCAGATTCATCCAGGCTATTGTGTTTGTTATCAGTTCATTTTTTTGTAATGCTGGATAGTATTCTGTTATATGAATACAACTTGTGTTTTCTTTTTTTTTTTTTTTTTTTTTTTTCATGCATTCCTCCAATGATGGGCATTTGGGTTATTTCTAGCTTTTGGCTCTTGTAATTAATATACTTGTATTTATCTTTATTTTTTATTGTGGTAAGAGCGCTTACCCTCTCAAAATTTTTTTACACATGTAAAGCATTACTGTTGAGTAAAGCTACAATGTTGTACTACTAATCTCTAGAGTTTATTCAACTGTCTTCACTAAGATCTGTTTGGCCAAAAACAGACTGTTTTCATTACTCTGGCTTTGTAACATATTTTGATATCACAAAGTGTGAGGCTTTCTCAAGATTGATTTGGCTGTGCAGAGGTTTTTGGTTTGTTTGTTCATTTGGTTTTTAAAGATATTTTGCTGAGGGTTGAGGGGGGGTGG
>NW_024412467.1:4029207-4144786 GCF_014898765.1 Herpailurus yagouaroundi
GGAGGGACAGAGAGAGAGGGAGACACAGAATCTAAAGCATGCTCCAGGCTCTGAGCTGTCAGCACAGAGCCCGATGCAAGGCTCGAACTCCCAGATGGAGAGATCATGACCTGACCCAAAGTTGGATGCTTATTAACTGACTGAACCACCCAGGCACCCTTATGCAGAGTTTTTGTTTTTGTTTTTGTTTTTTGTATTTTCATATAAATTTTTTTCAATCTCTTTTAAAAATATCACTGGGATTCTGATAGAGACTGCATTGACTCTGTAGATCATTTTGGATAATATGGACATTTTAGCACTATTAATCCTTCCAATCCATGTATGTGGAATTCTTTCCATATGTCTATGGTCTAACTTAATAAGCAGTGGGGAAAGAATAGGTTTCTGATTACTATACAGCAAGGATAACCAGTATCATTGCTGGTTATAGGTCTGTTTGGACTTTCTATTTCTGCATGATTTACTCTTGGGAGATTGTATATTGGTAGAAATCTGTCCATTCCTTCCTGGTTATCCAGTTTATTGCATTTAATTATTCTTAATAGTCTCTTGTTGTCCTTTTTATTTTGGTGATACTGGTTGTAATGTTTCCTCTCATATTTCCAATTTACTTAAATCATCTCTTTTTTTTTATCTTAATCTAGCTAAGCATTGGTCACTTTTGTTTATCTTTGCAAAAAAACTGTTAGTTTGGTTGATTTTTTTCCCCTATTCTTTTTTTATTTCTACTTCATTTATTTATGCTCTAATCTATGACATTTCTTTCTTTCTGCTAAACTTGGGCTTAGTTTGCTCTCCTCTTTTAGTTCCTTGTAGTATAAGGCTAACTTATTATTTGAGATATTTCTTCTTTTTTTTTTTTTAATTTTTTTTTCAACGTTTTTATTTATTTTTGGGACAGAGAGAGACAGAGCATGAACGGGGGACGGGCAGAGAGAGAGGGAGACACAGAATCGGAAACAGGCTCCAGGCTCCGAGCCATCAGCCCAGAGCCCGACGCGGGGCTCAAACTCATGGACCGTGAGATCGTGACCTGGCTGAAGTCGGATGCTTAACCGACTGTGCCACCCAGGCGCCCCAAGATATTTCTTCTTTTTTAACAGAGGTGTTTGTCACTACAAACTTCCATCTTAGTACTGTTTTATTGTGTCCCATAGTTTTATGTTGTGTTTTCATTTCCATTTGTCCTGGGTAATTTTCTAATTTTCTTTTTGATTCCTTCTTTGGCCCAATGGTTGGTCAATAATCTGTTGTTTAATGTCCACATATTTATTACTTTTTAATGTATATATGTATGTATGTTTAGTTTTCTTTCTGCTGTTGATTTCTAGTTTTATTCCACTTTGGTCAGAAAAGACACTTGGTATAATCTTAACCTTCTCAGATTGATTATGGCTTATTTTGTGACCTAACGTGATCTAGACTGGAGAAATGCTTGTGTGTGATTGAGCAGAAAGCATATTTTGTTGCTGTTGGGTAGAATGAGGTATATGTCTATTAGGTCCCTTTGGTCCATAGTGTTATTCAAGTCCTGTTCCTTATTAATTGACTGTTCAGTATTGAAAGCAAGATATTTAAGCATCCTACCATTTTTTTATTGCTATCAATTTCTCCTTTCAGTTCTACTCCCTTCTAGCCTACAAGGTTTCTGCTAAGAAATCCACTGATACTCTTACCAGGGTTACCTTGTGGCTGGAAAAGTTGTTTTCCTCTTGCTGCTTTCAAGATTCTCTGTTTGCCTTTGACTTTTGACAATTTGACTAGAATGTGCCTCAGTGTGGATTTCTTTAGATTCCTCTTATCTGAGTTATGTTGGGCTTTGTGGATATGGATGTCTATGTCTTTCCCCAACTTTGGAAGTTTTCATCCATTATTTCTTTAAATAAGCTTTTTGGTCCTTTCCCTTTATCTTATCTTTCTGGGACTCCTATATAAAATATATTCTTCCACTTGATCGTTTCCTCAAGCTTTCTTCACTTTGTATCATTCTTTTTCCTTTTTGTTTCTCTGACTGTTTTATTTCTACTGACCTGTCTTTGAATTTGCTGATCCTTTCTTCTGGTTGATCGATCTAGTCTCCTGTCCAACCCCTCTGGTAAGCTTTCCAGTTCATTTATCGTGTTCTTCAGCTACATGTTCTCTCTTTGGTACTTTTAAAACATTTTCTATCTCTTTGTTGAAAGTGCATTTTGTTCCTACATTGTTCTCTCAATCTCGATGAGCATCTGTATAGGAGTTATTTTTATTTTCTTTCAGATAAATGATGTAAGCCCATTGTCTGTGCATTAGACAATGTAGAAACTTCTCCTATCCTTCATAGACTGTTCTCATACAGAAGACCCTCACCTATTAGCCTAGCCAGGGATTCTGGACCTTACCAAATCTTCCCCTCCCAGGGATAAGCAGGCAGCTGTGGTTTCTGTGCTGAGCCAGGGGTTAGCTATGGCATCCACCATCCTGAGCTGTTGCCTCTGTTATTCCTCAGGCAGCTGGACTCTATAAGATCCGCCAGAGCTTTAAGACTGGAAAGACAGATGTTAGTTTGTAAGGCAGCCCCGGAGAAGATGGGGGGGGGGTGGTAGATGTATGGACCAAATCTTTTCCTACCCAGGAAGAAACTGAGAGCTGTAATGTTTTCATCCATTCACTCTGTGCTGATCAGAGGAGAGACCAACGGTGCCTATTGGTCAAAACCATTGCCTCCATTCTCCCTAAACCGGCTAGACTATACCAAACCCATCAGAACTCCAGACTCCCTAGATAGACATTGGTTAGGCACGTGTTTTTGTTTTTGTTTTTGTTTTTTAAAGTAATCTCTACACCCAACGTGGGGCTTGAAATCGTGGCCCCGAGATCAAGAGTTGCATGTTCTACCAGCTAAGCCAGCCAGGTGCCCCCGGACTGGTTAGATAGATGCTAGCTCTTTAGGCACCTTTGGGGAAGTTAAGGCACTGGACACACGGATCAATACTTCCCCTCCCCAAGGAGAAGCTGAGAACTGGGATTTTCAATCTGCTCGCTCTAGGCTGAGCAGAGAGAAAGATCAATGGCATCTACCAGCCCAAACCACTGTCTCCAGTCTCCTCTGGGTGGCTAGACTGTGCTGGATCTGTCAGAGGTCCAAGGCTAGTGTGACAGAAGCCAGTCCTCTGAGAATCCTTTTGGAAAGGAGGAGGCATGGCACTCACAAGCTAACCCTGTCTCTCCCCTGAGAGCTAAGGGATCTCTTCCTATTCGTATGGGGACAGGGATTCTGATGAGGAAGTATGTCAACTCTCCCTACTGGCATCATTGAGTTCGATTATTCATTTTTTCAGGGTGCAGAGGAACTTTAATTAGTTTCTGACTTCTCACAAACGGAATTTGCCATGGATTATTGCTGCATTGGTATGTTTGGGTCCAGGGAACCAGAGCTTCCTACTGTGCTACTCTGCACCCTCCCCCCACCTCTGCGCTTTTCATTTATCTTGAATAAATAACTAGAAGTGGAATCCCTGGGAAATATGGTTTGTGTATGTGTAACTTTATAAGAAGCTGCCAAACTGTTTCGATGCATTTGGATCATCTCATAACTATCTCAAACTGCTCTATATCCTTATCAATATGTGATGTTTTTTGGCTGTTTTAGAATGGTCTGGAAAAACTTCCTCGGAACATAATCCATGGAAGAACTTGATGTATCTGAGGAAGTTTTTATGCGGATTAAATGGGACAAACACTTCAGCAAAGAGGAGCAGCCATTGCAAAGACCTGAGATCCAAAAAATGTCTGGGCAGAATCTGGCATGGCTGGAGTAAAAGGGAGCTTCATGGAGGAAGCCGAGGTGACGGAGGGGTCATACTTTACAGGATGGTGTGGTTCATAGTGAAAGCATTAACCTTTATAAGTTTTGAGAAGGAATGAAGTAATTGATCCAGCTGAGCCCCTGAGAAGAAACTATAGGAGAGTAGAGAGTGGGGCAGGCAGCAAGAGTCTGTTAAAGTTACCCCTGTGAGGAAAAAAAAATGGCGGCTGGGATGAAGGTGGAGTCAGTGAAGAAATGGTAGGACTTTGGATACATCCGAAGGTACAGCCAGTAGCCTTCTGGAACTGGATGCTGTGAGAGAAAGATGAGATCCAAGACCGACTCAGGGTTTTCCCCTACTGATTCACCATCAACGAAGACAGGGAGAAGTACTGTGAGAGCAAATGTTGCAAAAATACCAGATCTGCTTTTGACACGGGATGTGTTTGAGCAAGAAATCCGAGTGGAGATGCTGAGTGGGCACTGAATTTATGACCCTGAAGCTCACAGCAGAGGTTCCAGCCAGTGTGTGATCGTTAGTGGATAGACAGTATTTAAAACCACACAACTGTTCTACTGTTATATCCCATGCTCAAGCTAAGGGTGGTCCTTTCTTGTTTTTTGGGTTTCTTTTAAATCATATTTTGAAACCCTTCCAGTTTTCCTGCCACTTCATAGAAATAATACACACTGTTTAGTAATTTATCAGCAATCACAACTGTTGACATTCCAGCTGTTGCTTCTGGTGTCTTCCTCTCTTTCTCGAAGTCAGGAAACCGAGAATAAAATGACAGCCGACAACATTGCCAGTTCAGCACATCTGGAGGCACTAAGTGTCTGACTCAGGGACTGCGCATCCAACTTACGGGGTGAGGAAGGACTTGAGACATCAAATAATCATGACTTTCCATTTTTAAAGGCTTTAAAAATAATTAGGAAAATGAATTAAAAACAATTATATTTTTAGATGATTAAAACATCCCCTCCAACCAACCGTAGGCTCTTTGAGGCAACTTAAGCAGCCATTTATGTACTGAAGAACACTTTATCTCTTTGAAAACATTGGTCTAAAATGCATATAAGGTATACAAATAGAATGTCAAGTTTGGTTAAATGCCCAACATAAAGAAAATCTTTTCCATCACCCTCTAGGAGATTTGAATTTTATTTTATATTTAAAAAAATTTTTTAATGTTTTTATTATTGGAAGGGAGACAGCGCGTGAGTGGGGCAGAGACAGAGGGAGACACAGAATCCAAAGCAGGCTCCAGGCTCTGAGCTGTCAGCACAGAGCCCGACGTGGGGCTCGAACTCACGGACCGCGAGATCATGACCTGAGCCGAAGTCGGATGCTTAATGTACTGAGCCACCCAGGCACCCCCTGGGAGATTTGAATTTTTAAATATTCATATATAGTTTCTCATTAGTAGTGTACTTCTAGGCTTATCTGTGTACAGCTGCTGATACCAAGATGAAATCCTGGTGACATTTCTTCCTTGGTTCTCTTCATCTGATTTGTTCAGAGTTGGAGGGACCTCACTGTAGCAAGATGGCTTGAGATTTCTTTGTGGTTCAATTATACCCCACTGGGCTTTTCTCATGTTCGAAAACACAAATTGTAGTTAGTAATCGATAGTTGTTCTTGGTATTCAGGCAACAATTTATATGTTCTTTTGTACCCTGTGTACTTGAAATAACATTCTCAACTCCTTTTTAATCAATTAAATGTGGTTGCAGGCCCTTGTTACATGATTTGTGATGAATAAAGTTAAACCTCTCTTCATAAAAGTGGGGCGATGTACTTCCCTCTGGAACAAGTATGTACGGACGTCTACAAAAAGCCTAGTGCCATGTTTCTAACATGTAACTTGGGGTTACCATTTTCAGTATCATTGCATTATTTGTTTGTACAGTGGCTGACAGAAAGCTTGGAAATTGATGCTAAATGCAGTTTTACCTCGTGGCTCGTATCCACTCGAAGAATACACCGAAAAGTATGCTCAACTCTCCGAAGAGGAGTGATTTTAGGTTTTCTTTTTTTCCTTTTAGTTTGTAATAATTATGCGTTCGCAAAAAGTAGCAACGGTAGCACCTGTACCCTTTACCCAATTATATGCAAAGGTTACATCCTACAGTAAATTATAGTACAATAGTGAAACCAGGAATCCGATGTTGGTATGCGATAGTTCTATTGCTCTGTAGCATTTTACTACATGTGTAAATTCATGTAACCATCAGAGTGTGTGTTTATGAGAGATGTCACAACATAGGTGTGTTTAATTAAAAGTATCAACGCTCATGCATATAAATAAGTACCCCCCACCACCACCTCCAAGACGGTTAGGTACCTTAAAGGACCACACACTTTTCAAAGATAGACATTGTGCTCAAAATATTTCTGGAGCTCTTTTCTCTTGCAATTGTGCTTCTAATTCATCTGCGAAACACAAAGCCTCACCTGGAGTGTGTATTCTGTCCTGCAATCTTCCTGTGTTCCCTCTTACGGCTACCATTTCGTTCTCCACTTTGGCACTGCTAAGCCCTCAATTCTTTTCTTAACCCTATGACTTTCCCCCTGCCTGCTTCACCGTCAGCAAGGCGCTTTGCCGCCCAATTCTCTGAGAAAATAAGACCCTTAGACATGAACTCCTTTGACATCCTATCAACGCCTGCTACAGCAGAAGCAATGGCTTTCTTCTTATCCCAAACCACTTCTACTCTCTCCTATCCGCTTTGTAAGTGACAGAGAGAAAACAAGGGCTTTCCTGCTGGAGGAAGGTCTCTGATGTCCTCTCCTCCCCCCCCCCAGAGCTCATCTCTGTGAATCCGTCCCGTGTGTCATCCCACCCAGGCACTGCTCAAGCCCAAAGCATCCTGTTCTTGGTTGACCAAAACCTGCTTTCTCTGCTTGAAGTTAAAAAATGTAACTCTGTTTTCACTGTAGAAAGGAACATGTGTCTCAAAGGGAGGATTTGCATGAGATTTTGTACTGGGGACTACTTTTTAACAGTTCCACGGTTTGTAGCCCTGGTTTGTAGCCCCAGCAGGTGATATCCTGGCCTCAGAGTGGAATGCACAGTCATGTTCTTCTGGTGATGGGCACAAGCTGAATCAAGACAAAGCTGTAATAGAATCACCCCTTTATCAAATCACTTAGGTAGAATGTTTGCCTGTGACTGTGATATAGTACTATAGTGAAGTGTTCCATGGATAGTTTACGGCCAGTAATATACCTCAAAACAGCCTCTGAGACATGACGTAAAAAATCCAGGTAGTTTTATTAATATTTGAACACATATATTTCTGCGTGAAATATATACCTTCAGTGTGCAAAGATGTTCTAAGGTCTATCTATCTATATATATATTTGAATACGCCTCTCCCTGCAGTTTGGATATTTTCATGTGTCATGAGTATGGCACATTTCAGTATTTTTAATAACAGAAGACAGAACACAGAATATTTGATTTGCATGAGCCTGCTATGTACCTGCAATGCTTTCTCAGAGGAAGCACGCCTATCTTTGTGACCCAATTAGAAAATGCTGAAATAATCAACAGTAATTTGGAGAGGCGGTGAACCCAGAGGTCTGTAAGTAACAGAAAAGCTGATCCAAAGCCAGTGTTTGTGTCAAGGCGGCCCCCATTTCCGAGGCAAGTGCCGTTCAAAATTTTAAACTACCTCGGGCTAAACCCAGTTAAATCCATTGTCAGTTCATTTGCAAATTTTTCCTTCTCCCTCACCTGAAAATGTTTGAATTTGTCAATCCATTGAGTCAGCAGGTTGACTGTGGAGGTTTTGCTTACCCTAAGCAAACTGGAAATTGCCTGTTCCTTCCAAATTCCATCCTCCGACTCGCTCACTGGTCATTTGCATTTTGTTCCCAGTTATGTTTTGTGTGGTTGCGGGGGGGGGGGGCCCACCTGCTCTGTCTCTGTGGTACAGTCAGACCTGTACTTAGAACATGTGCTGATGTAATGACAATTACCTTTCTATCTGAATCTGCTGTAAGACTACAGCGAATTTCTGGTTCGCATTAGTCCGTGAACCACTGATGTAGAGGTTGTTCGAGTGCTGATTCTGCGACAAAAATCTTCCCTTCTCAGGCTCCTCGGAGACATTATAATGAAGTTTCCTGGTTGGAGCAGCGTGGAAAATCTATTTTGTGGCATTTAGGGAAGATAATGTCGCAGGTGCCAACGTGCACAAGTGAAATTCCAATCAAATTGTGTCTAAGTAGGCAAAAATGAAACAGTAGATTGTATTAAAGTGATTCCCCCGTTCGGAATCATCTACTGCACCTGCTGAGTTAATGTTGTCTATTAGCATCCCAAAGTCATTAGTATTTTAATAAAGGCATGATACCTGGTATGGTTAACACCGACTTGGTTGGTAAATGCTGTCTATTTATTTTTTTCAGCATCCATCATCTCCATCATCACCCTCACCAAAGCTGTTGGTCCATGTCACCTGTGGTCTTATCGTTGTCCCGAACATCATGGCAAAATATATGGATTCAGAAAAATGGTCATTGTTCCTGGAGACCAGTGTTACTGAATTCTGCATAGTTTATGGAGAGGGGATTTTAAATGTACTCAAGCAATAGGGAGAAAGTATTCCTATAATACTTTAAAACAACAACAACAACAACAACAACAAGATTGTCTTACTCTGATCTAAATGAGGAGGTGAACAATGAAACAAAGTCCTTGGCCAATAAAGTATAGATGTCTCCTAAGCTGGCTCTCGACTCCTATTGTTGCTTCCTTGTAGGGTAATCTCGGCAGAGCAGTGAATATGATTCTTTTAACGTAGCACTTAGACCCTCTTCCTCGGCTGCTTGATGGTTCCTTCCCATCTCAGAATCAGAAGTAAAATCCTCAAACTCCTTTTTGAGGTGGATCCTGCTATTTCTCAGACCTCCCTTATGGACTCTACTCTGGCCTTAGAGAACTCACATTGATTTTTTGTTCTCAGTGTGAGATATTCTTCTCTCCTATATTCGCATAACAACTATTCCAAGTCCTTGCTCACCTCTTAACGTGAGATACTAACCATGCTATTTAAAAAGAGAACCCTGGCTGGCTCAGTTGGAAGAGCATGTGATGCCTGATCATGGACCGAAAGTTCGAGCCCCATGTTGTTGTACAGATTACTAAAAAAATAAAATAAAACAAGATAAAATAAAATAAAATAAAATAAAATAAAATAAAATAAGAAGAACCCTTAACCCCACCTATTCCCCTTACACTGTTCTCTTTCTTCTTTTCTTCCAGCAGCCTTCTCTTTTTCCAGCATACTACGTAAGTATTCGGTCCACTATATACCAACGGTTCTTGGGTTACAATGGTTCAACTTGCAATTTTTCCACTTGGCAGTGGACAAAAGCGATGCACGTTCAGTAGAAACTGTTCTTCAGATTTTGAATTTGGATCTTTTCCCAGACTAGCTTGTGTGGTACCATCTCCCCTGTGATGCAGGGCAGTGTGGTGGCTACAGCCCGGAGTCAGCCACACGATCAGTAGGATGAACAAGCAATCCACCTACAGCCATTCTGTACCTGCACAACCTTTCTGTCTTTCACCTCCAGTACAGTATTCAATACATTACATTTTCAACACTTTACTGTCAAACAGGCTTTGTGTTAGATGATTCTGCCCAACTGTAGGCTAATGTGAATGTTCCTTAGCACGTTGAAGGTAGGCTAGACTGAGCGATGACATTGGGTAGGTTGGGTGTATTAAATGTTTTCGACTTAATAATTTTCAATTTAATGCTGGGTCTGTCAGGATGTAACCCCACTGTAAGCTGAGGAATATCTGTGATTAAGACTTTTCAAGCTCTTACTCTACTTGAAAGCTAACAAGTCAGCCGACTGCCATATCATGAATTCTGGCAAAAATCACCAGGCTGGGTCAGAGAGAAAGGATTTTACTTTATAACACAGTGAGACACATGAAAGTTGGCATAATTTCACTAGTTACCCTTGCTTCAAGCCCCATGGAGGCAATGTAAGTGGGCCCAGATGGACGCTTACACACCCACTGTATAGTGTTACATGCAATGAACCCTAAACTTAGAGGATTCAAATTCTTTTACAGCGTGCAATAAATGTTCCTACTCTTTGTTTCAGAGTGAGATAGTAGCTCTGTCTTCCAAGGCTGTTCACAGCATAGATCTTCTTAATAATGACCAGAAAAGGGGCAGTCAAAGCCTCTCTAGCAAGAAGTGCAGAAACAGAAGAGACCCACGGAGAATTGCCTCCCAACTATAATAGAATTTTTATATTTTACGATATATGCTCCCCCCACCAAAGTGAATTCCCTCAGAGATTTTACTTATTCACTGATACCCTCAAAAGGCAAGGAAAATGGATTTAGACTTCGTTTTTCAGTCCACAATCCCCAAATCTGCTACCGCCATCCTTGCTGCTTTTAGTTCGAGTGATCTCTGTTAGTATCAATTTTCTCCGTCATAAAATGGGAATGGTAAGTAATGCCTCTCTAACACACTGTGGTACGAATTTAATGTTAAATGTCATTAATGTTGGAATTCTCCAAGGCTCAAATATAATGAAATGAAATCTCGTCTTTAGTTTCATGGCTTTACTTTGGCCATCAGTGATGACTTTTGAATTTACTTTGCTAGCCTAGACCTTTTTTCTCTCACACTTAGTCCTGTCTCCCCTATGTGCACCGAAACTTAATTCATGTCGATCTTTCCAAGCTGGGTCATCTTCCAGGGTCTCTCAACACAGTAAATGGCCCCTCCATCCATTCCTCGATGCAAGCCATACTCTGTGAGTCATCTTGGACTCTTTCTTCACTTCCCATTTATCTCACCCTCACAGTCAATCGCTCATCATTTCTTGTTAATTTTACCACTTAAATTTCTTTGGACTCTATTCATATTTTTTGCATACCCACTGGTAGAAACATAAATCCAAGGCCAGTGCTTCTCAGCTCTTTCAGATCAATGCCTCCGACTGATAGAAAATATTTTATAATACCTCCCTCACTATACTGAAATAAATTCATGCCTAATATAACCACACTGACCCATAAAGCTTCAACACAAAACAAAACCATTTGAACTATAATATGAAGTGCAAATAGAAGAAAATTATATTCAAATAATGTGTCTCCCAATATGCAAATATCAGGCATAGCTAGACCAGAAGATCTAACAATGTCATCAGATATGTGCGCCCCCATAAAGAATCCGTCTGGACTTGAAAGCCTGAAAACAGGCTGATGACAGATCCACTGTATAGGACTCAAACATCGAGAACAGCGCTACCTTCAATGACATGATTTTCTAAAATGGCCAAAACTCAGTAACTTTCCCAACAAATTGAAATACAATCTTTTCTCCATTTAGTACGTGCATGCTTGGAAAAGTAAATCATGTAAATAGACTGTGTGTTTATATGTAAAGCATAGATTCTAGACATCCATTTTTCATGTACATGAAGACAGATTTTTCATGTATATGAAAGTCTCTGCTTTTAAATGGGTCATTCCCAAGTTTTGTAAGACAGAGACAATTGTCCCTCCAGGTGTAAATATCCTGCCCATTGTAAGATATGCCTAGGAGATTGGACCCCACCCACCAGTAAGTTCCGGTAATAGCCATTGCCTTGAAAAACTAAAACAAAACAGAATAAAGACGTTTTCATTACTTTCCAAAATTGTCTTGAAAAGGTATGGCACTCCCATGAGTCATGATCTCACGGTGTGTGGGTTCAACCCTCTGTGTGTCGGACCCTCTGCTGACAGCTGAGAGCCTGGAGCCTGCTGAGAATTGCTTCTGTAGGTCAAGTTGTCTTTATTTTTAGCTCGTTAGCTTCCTTATAGTGTTTTTGTCTTCACGTTTATCCCCTCTAAATTATTTTCTCCCTTAGCTAGAGCTGTTTCTCAAAACTGAATTAGATTCTTTCATTTGTAATAGTCTGGGTTCTCCAGAGAAACAGAACCAATAAGATATGGAGATATATATGAATGTATTATAAGAATTGGCCCATGCAATTATGGATGCTGAAGAATCCAAGATCTGCAATCAGTAAGCCAGAGACCCAGTAGAGCTGACAGTGTGAGTTCTAGCTTGAGTCCAAAGGTTTGGGATCCAGAAAACCTGATGATGGGAGTTCAGGTCCAAAAGCCAGCAGGCTCAAGACCCCAGAAGAGCCAATTTTTCAATTAAAGTCTGAAGTCAGGAGGAAAAAAGTAATGCCCTAGCTCAAAGCAGCTGGGCGGGAAGAGTTTCCTCTTACTCTGGGGAAGGTCAACCTTTTGTTTTATTTTGGTCTTCAACTGATTGGAGGAGCCCTGCCCATGTAGGGGAGGGCACTTTCATTTTTTCTCAGCTTACCACATCAAATGTTAATATCATCCAAAAAATCCCTTACAGGCACACCCAGAAAAATTTTTGACCAGATACCTGAGCACCTTGCAACCCAGTAAAGTCGACACATAAAACTAACCAGCATTTTTGCCATTTCATTTTTTTAAGGTACAAAAGTTTTGCATGACCTCTAAGATTTTCAGTTACCTAACTCTTCTTTGCTCTCAAGCCATATTTCACCCTTTTCATATTCCTCCTGTGCTTTAGCCACACTGGTCTCTGTATTCTACACATGCAGTATAATCCTTCATATGACAAGGCCTGTGTGTATCTCTTCTTGCTATGTATTCTTCCTACCACACCGATTTTCCCACGTTAACTCCCAATTATAGCTTCTCTGCTTAGAAGCGTTAGGTTTTTGCTTAGAAGCTTCAATGGCCTTTCAGAAAAATTTGTCTTAAACTTTTCTATATGGCCAAATGTGACATTAAAAATATTTAACAAGTGGGGTGCCTGGGTGGCTCAGTGGGTTAAGCATCCAACTGTTGGTTTTGGCTCAGGTCATGATCTCACAGTTCTTGGGTTTGAGCTCCATGTTGGGCTCTATGCTGGCAGCGCAGAACCTACTTGGGACTCTCTCTCTCTCTCAAAAATAAATAAACTTAAAAAAATAACTAACATCCAAAACATGGGAATCAATCAAAACGCATGCCAGTTACTATAGAAGCATCCAAGGGACACTAATCTGTTAAGTGTCAACCCATTGGTTGTTGGACTGGGTTGTGCTCTGGGTTGGGATGATCCAAGATATTCCTGAGGAGTGAGTAGAATAGTCATGGAGGGTGGACACTAAGAGGCTTGGAGAATCAACTATTTACCAACACTTAACTATTTTCACATTTTAAAGCTAGTGTGGCTGTTGAAAGTAAAACAAATTAGATGATGATGATGATGATGATGATGATGAACCATCAGTGGCATGCCAGTATTTAGACTGAGATGGAGTTTACCTCTAGATTTTGGTATCTCTCTCAACCATTCCCACTCCTGGAAGAGACTGTTACAGAGCATGTAGCTGGAGAATTCTCCTTTATTACACTTCGCACAATCATAATTTTATATTTTTATTTGTAAAATGATTTGGTTGAGCTTTCTACCATGAGATTATAAATTCAGTGAAGGCAGGAACTCTATTTCTGCATACCACATTATACGAAATACCAAAAATAAAGTGTGTGGCCCATTTTGAAGTCAAAAACTATTTACAGACAGGAAGAATGTAAACATCTTCCATAGAGTTAATACTCAGCGCATCTTAATTTCCTTTTCCTCTCCAACCTACCCCCATGCATGACATAGTATTTATTTATTTATTTATTTATTCATTCATTCTTCCTTTCTTCCTTCCTTCATTTTAATCAGCACATATCAATAAACTGCCAGATGTTAGCTATCTAAAAGTTAAAGGAGCAAAACTTGAAATTGCATAGTAAGTCTTAAAATTCCTTTTTCCAGTTCTAATGTGCTAAAAAAGATGATGGAATGGAGACTCAGTTTCTTGATATAATTGCGTCCATTTCTTACCCTCTGAGCTTTGGGTAAACTCAGCCCCGGATCTCAACTTCTGTTTTCCCTCCCACATCAGGCATTGTGCGCTCTGTAATACGGAACATGTCGCCAACCTGTGTGCTCATGCCCGACAGCTTCATCACGGATGAAATGGAGCCCTATGCTCCATGGCCTATGGGGCTTAGATTTAAATAACAGCCAGGGTAAAAGGCAATTAATGACCCTATCAACTCAAAAAAAAATGTTGTACAAAGAGGAGGGCTGTTTCTAAAGAAAAGAAAGAGAAATGGTTATGCCTGGTACCAAAATGAATTAGGACACCACAATCCAAGACAAGTGTTCAGGATTAAGAGTCATGACTGGACATCAAGTCTTATTTGTATACTTTCAAACCTCTAAATTTCAAAACAAAAAAGATCTGCACTTTTTCTTGTACTTATTATCTAGTCCGTTCAGTGCTCCGTGCAGTCTATGCCGTTGTGAAATTAAATGTAATTGGTTTATGGAAACTGAACAAAAGCCTAAATTCAAAGCACATTTTTAAAATCAAGTTCATTAATTTGGTTTACTCACTCACTGACCCCATCCCGCCAACTCTCCCATCCTTTGCACTGTGCTGTGATTAAACCTAAAAATATGCTCAGATAAGATCACAAGTAATTTTAGTAAGAATCTATTGTTATTGTACTAGCCAACATGACTTTCCCACTATTTCTGTACCTTTTGTTCTCCCCGACCCTCACCCCTACCCAAATCCCAACCAAACTAGAATAAGGCATTCTGCCAGCCTTCCTTGCCATAGGAGAGGCGTCACCTGAAGACTACAACTAATGACGAATAAAAATCTTGGCTTTTGACTTTCAAATAAAAAGACAAGACATAGGCAGAAAGCAAATCGGAAAGAGAACAAGAATACAAAACCAGAGCATTAGTTTTAACCCCCAGAGTCTAGGTGAAATTTATCACATGGGGAGAAAAGACGAACAAGCAGGAGGAAAAAAGAAAGACATAGAGAAAAATTTGTGAGGTCTATGCACCTTTTCATTTTGTCCTTAAGACCTCATTTGGGCTGGGGGGGGAATAGTGGAATTCTTGGATTGGTCTGGATAACTGAGAGAACAAAAGAAGTGTATCTCTAAGCTACAGAGGACATTCTGGGAAACTGGCAAGTTCTGCATATTATGGGAATAACTTCCTGTGAACCCTAGAAGATCAGTGAATGTTACAGGGTCTTTCGTGGCCCCAGAATGTTCGCAGAGTTTCCCACATTCCAGTCCAGTAAATAAAAGCAGCTAAATATTTCCAGTGCCTCCTAGGTGGATAGTAGCAGGTGGTGGAGATCTGGAACAGGGGGTATCCTGTGGGCAGGAGCATGGGACCACCCTACAGCACCCTGCATGGGTTGAGGTCCAGAGAGCAGGTAAAATGAAATGTGACTCGACAGATGTCAGCCTGCAATAACAATGACCAAGAATCAGATGCTCCCCACCCCCAAGCATGGCACCATGAAACTTCCTAGAGAGATGCTATGGAGAGGAAATTGAGGTAGGAAAACCAATTGGACCACATTTGCTTTTCACAGTCAAGAGGAAAGAGGCCCAAGGTTGCAATTAGGGTGATATTGGAAAAACTAAAAGGCATTATTTATTATACCTTTGGGGAGTTTGATTGAAAGATGTTAGAGAATGATATCAACAACTCATGGTTCCTTTACAAACTTTTGTCTTGTCTTAGGCAACTTGGGCTGCCATAACAAAGTTTCAGAGACTGGGTGACTTATACACGTCAAAATGTATTTCTCACAGTTCTGGGCACTGGAAGTCCAACACCAGGAGGACAGCATGCTTAGATTCTGGTGAGATTCTTCTGAGGCATAGACTCCATCTTCTCCTGGTGTCTTCACATGTGGAAAGCGAGCTCATGAGCTCTCAGGACTTTCTTTGAAGGGAACAAATATTTTTTTTTCCTTAAGTTTATTTATTTATTTTGAGAGAGACCAAGATAGCACAAGTGAGGGAGGGGCAGAGAGAGAGGGAGAGAGAGAATCCCAAGCAGGCTCCACGCTGTGAGCACAGAACCTGACACGGAGCTGAAATTCCCACCAAGAGTGGGACACTTAACCAACTGAGCCACCCAGACATCCCAACTAATCCTTTTTTTGAATGTTCCATACTCCTGACAAAATCACTTCTCAAATGTCCTACTTCTGAATAGCATCACATTGGGATTAAGATTTCAACATATGAATTTGGGGAGGGGAGGCCACAAACACTCAGTCCACTGCAGATTTGGACGAGGGTATGAAGATTTATTAAGATCTAGATTTTCCTATGATGTGCCATGGTAAGAAGTTAGACAACACTTTCAAAAAAAAAAAAAAAAAGGTTTCAGCCAAAGAAAAGTCGACGGGGCATATCATGGTGCAGTGTGAGATTTATGTTCTATTTCCTAGGCTTCAGACAGTTCCGTATTATGGATGTCGACAAGGCACCCATAGGGTCCTGCGTTTCCATAATCGCTACTCTGGAAAGTATATTAGACTTGAAGACCCATTGGTGGATGGGACAGAAGACAATTAAATAAGCAACGTCTTCTGTCGGTCCACGGCAAATTACACGCCAGGTACATGGCATAAAAAAGAACCGTTTTTGACTAAAACTTTCTTAAAGAGGCAAAACCATGACTAAAACAAAAATTATGTAAAAATCTAGGCATTTCCTTGGTTCCATCTCATCCATTTATTTGGACTTTCCTCGCAGAGTTGCAGATAAGACTAAGAAGCCTCCACCAGACCCCCTCCCTGCCCTCTGTGTTCTTGGCCACCAAGGGCGGCAGACTCGGGGAGCCAACCCTGTGGGTTTCTAAATTCCTCTCATTTCCTCACTTTATGCTGCAACTTACAGACAACACCACATAGAGCTTGAGTGTCCGAATGAATGATCTGGAAGGCAGCACTGAGGCAACTTGCATGAAGGCAGATGTCTAGCTAACGGTCCCTGAGTCGGGCTCCCTTAAGCTCTCACCGCTCTGCTTCCTGAACCGCTCAGAGCACAATTCACCCGCACGGAAGCCACAGGTCAGGGGTGCACAGGTGACGTGAGGCACCAGTGAAAGACGTTGCTTGCTGTAAGTCCCTTTTTGTGCCTAGTGTGTTTTGAACGAATACGATGGTTTGCAAGCCGTCGCTGGGGTGTTCCCACCTAAGTGGCTGATCATATTCCAGCACACAATCCCTGCTCGGGGGAGGACAATTTCTTTCCTGAGCGGAGCTGAAAGAGCGAGCCTCGGAAATATTTGTGATGCTCGTAAATGCACGTACCTAAGAATTTATCCAGTCGGTGCTCGTCCCCATGCGTTTCCTGGAGCCTGAAGAACTTACTAAACGTGGATGTGAAGCCCTCACCCAAATCTCTGGACTCAGTCCAGCGGGGCTGACGTTGAGAAGCGGCTGCAGACCCCTAAGCATCTTTGCCTTTCGAAACAGCCTGTTTCTTCCCCCTGAAGATTGAGAGCAGCTTTCCTAGCTAGCTCTTTAGAAAGCCTGCCCCATGAACTTGACTCCCCAGCGTCAGCATGGGCCGCATCAAAGTGATCCTTAGGGGTTTTTTGTTTTTTGGGGTTTTTTTTTTGGTGTGAAAAGCCTCTGAGTTTCATTAGGGTGAATTGATCCACCGGGATTCTGCCCCGTTGGGTGAGCGGAGATTACAGCTGGTGAGCAGCCAGAGGGACAGACTGCGGCCCCCAGAACCCGCTGAATAAGCCGCAGCCGTGTAGGCAACGCTGAGTGTGCGGCCCCATCAAATTTATGGCCGACTCTGTTTATAATCTTGTGGCATATGTCTCCGTAGTGTTTGTTTATAAAGGGCCAAGGCTGGGTGTATTATGCATCACAAATGATATACTGTAGAGTTTCCCAGGATAAATGAAATATGTCCATTTTGTCCCATCTGGATCTTGTTATTTTTTTCTTTTTTTTTTTTTTTTCCCCGTGATTAGCATTTTGGCAGTTTTCACTCTTCCATTCTGCTGTTCTGCGTACCCAGGGGAGGTGCAGAGCCGAGCTCTTTCCAAGTCAGGGTGGTGCTGTGGGGAGCAAACCCACGGCTGGCTGAAAGGGCGCTTTCTTTACGACGCATTGTCCATGCTGCGGCTGGGGAAGAGGAGGGACACGGAATCAGCAGCCTGTGACCACCGTGACATCCAGACGTGAGTCACAGAGTGTGGAGGTGTCCTCAGCCGATGACGGTCGGAATCCAGATTCGCCGTGCCCCAGAACCAGCTGAGCTGGGGAAATTCTCCACGTCGAGTTTCGCTGGGCTGCAGCATGAGGCCATGCTCTCTGTTATGAATTTGGTGTGCTTTGCTTGACATTAAAATGGGGTCACGATGTTCATTTGACACCTTGTTAATTTATGCCTGCGACAGAAACCAAACCAAATTCGCTTGTAGGCAGGAACATGATTTATTCTTTGTAAATAATGCTGTAACAGACCCAACGTCTGTTTCTCATTTTTGGTGAGTTACTGGGGTAGAACCGAGAGACAGAACAGCCCACGAGGGCAAAGGTCCCCTTTTCACTTGTGAAATAGATATAACCCGCTCAGAAGTCAGAGCCTTCCTGCGCTCAGGGCTCTGTGCCCTAAAAAGAATTGCCTGTGGTTCTTTTTTAGTTTTCTATTGAAACAATAGTGGCCAGTAATTGATATTTTCAGGTGAGACTTTGTGTCTCAGACTTAAGATCACTTGCTGGGTTATTTTACCAAGTATATTTCTATTCAGATTTTTATTTGTATTCATAGACTAGATCTTCCCTTGCATTATAGAGGTGCATGTTAAATGTGTAAAAGCAGGAAATTGGAAACAGACGTGATAATAAGCACTGTATCACACCCAAAGTAAGAGAGAGAAATGAAAACCACAGCCTTTTGGAGTTCTGATTAAGAATGAATGCACGTGACCATCTATATGAAAGAGTTTGTCAGGTTTCCGTTACTCGGGTACCTTTATTATTTTCATGTTATTGCAATTATTTATTAAATGTAATTTAAATGCTTCATAAACTTTCAACACATCATTGGAGGTGATGCTGACGCTTCATTTTTTTTTTAATGTTTCTTTATTTATCTCGAGACAGAGACCTTGTGTGTGAGCAGGGGAAGGACAGAGAAGAGGGAGAGAGAAATCCCAAGCAGGCTCCGCGCTGTCAGAACAGAGCCGAGTGTGGGGCGTGATCCCACAAACCGTGAGATCATGACCTGAGCCGAAATCAAGAATCAGCCGCTTAACCAGCTAAGCCACCCAGGCGTCCCAAAGCTACCGCGTCAAGTGATGAAAGTGTTTTATTCAACACTGACCCCCCCCCCAATTTTCCATTTAAAATATTGCTCTGATTAGTATATTTATTCGGTTTCTGTAATTACCGAATCTTCTCTGTGTGTAAATCTATATCTATCTATGTAATATGTTATGCTCTATCTATGTAATATGTTATGTAGTATGTAATATATTCCAATTGACATATTAGTTCAAAGTAGGAGATCTCTCCGTCTGCTGCCTCTGCAGACACATTACTGATTGATTCTGTTTCTAAACTCAGACACAGCTCCAGCCCCTGCAATGGTCTGTCCACAGGCAGGAATGGAGTAAAAACCACACAGCTGTCTCTTTCCCTATCCCCCCTCTATCCCAGTCCTTTGGTGGTTAATGATTGTTCTACCTTAAGTCAGTGGAGTATTTAGCAGTCCCCTGGAAAGCTTATATAAATTCCAAAGTCTTACTCACCATCCTCCAACAGTTAGGATTCAACAAGCCTGAGGTGGAGCCCAGGAATCTGCATATTAAATGACCTCCCAGGTGGCTCTGATCCAGATGGTCCTGGAATCACACTTTGAAAAATAGTGCTTTAAGACCTGTGTGATCCTGTAATCAAGAACAAATCACAGGCTTTCATGGTCCACCTCAGTACTCCTGGAGTTAGGTTTTCCTGGAGAGAGCCAGGAATCTGTGTTTCCTCATCTTCTCTCTGAAATGAATATCATGTTATGAATGGGACGATCATCACGTTAGCCATATTTCTGATACCGGGGGGCAGATTTTCTGAGTCATGGCATTCCAGTGCATTGACCTTGATCTTTACAGCCCCTCACTCCATTCGGATCCCCCTGTCTTATGACTCCTTATTGTTGGCCTTTACTTGAGTCGCATTTGAACTTGCTCTGTCTTTTTGGACAGTGTCTACTCATCTGTTTACCTCTAGGCAGTCAGACTCTGTAGGTTGGTTGTTTCTGCCAGGGTCTCTCTGGGTGTAATAGGTGTCATGGGCCAGCTTTGGGAGGCCACCTCTTCCCTGCCTGCTGTCCATACATGGTCACGAAGCCTTACAAACCCACTTAACGGCATTAAATATTAACTTATTCTAGCTCTTTGAGATCTTGGGTTAGGCAATGGTTAAAGGTCTCTTAGCAGGTAATACTCATGAATCCTAAAAGAAGAGTTTGCTAAAGTTGACTTTAGCAAAGTTGACTTTAGCTTTTTAAAAGCTTCTGCTCCTTGGAAAAAAAACTATTAGGAATGAAAAGAAACCAAAAACTGGCAGAAAATATTTAGAAATACATATGTGGTAACTAACTGGTTTCCAGAACATATAAAGAACTCTTAATAATTAAGGAGTTGATATTTCAATAAATAAAAAGATATCTTTAAATGGACAAAATACTTGGATGCACACTTCATCGGGGATGCTATGTGGATGCAAATAAACATGTCTAAATATGCTAAACTTCCTTAGTTACTAAATAATTCAAATTAAAACTTTAATGAGCTATCAGCCTATAAGAATGGTAAAAACAAACCCAACAATATCATGTGTTGCTAACAATATGGGGCACCAGTAACTTCGTCAATTTCTGCGGTGATGAAAAATGGCAAAAACCAGGTTCAAAAACAGTCTGGTAATTTTTTACCAGGTTACCATGTGCTTACTATACAACCCAGAAATCCCATTTACCCAAAAGAAATGAAAAAGTATATATCCTTACAAAAACCTGTTTTTGTGTGTTCATAGCAATTTTACCTACAACCATTGAAAACTGGAAAGAACTCAGATGTCCATCAACCGTGGAATAGATCAACAAATAATGTTGCAGTCAAGCAGTGGGATAGCACTCAGCGAGAAAACAAACGTTTCGTGCAGCAACAAGATGGATGGATTTCAGACGCATTAGGCTTTGTGAAAGAAACCAGACCCCCCCAAAGCGGAGACTTTATAAATCTGTGTGTTTATTATTCTGGGGACAGCCAAACTAGAGGGACAGAAAGTAGACCCCTGGCTGCCAAAGTCTTGGAGGTGGAGAGGTGGCAAAGGTGTCAGATAGGTCGTTCTTATATGATGGGGACAATCTGCGTTTATTATGATGGCGGTGACATGCCTGTGTGTGTTTGTCAAAATTCACAGCCATGAACATCTTAAAAAGGGTGAATTTTATAGAACGACCCTACGACCCAGCAATTGCACTACTAGCTGTTTATCCACGGGATACAGGTGTGCTGTTTTGAAGGGACACATGCACCCCCATGGTTATAGCAGCACTAGCAACAATAGCCAAAGTATAGAAAGAGACCAAATGTCCACCGATGGATAAACGGATAAAGAAGATGGTGTATATATATATATATATATATATATATATATACACACACAATGGAGCATTACTTGGCAATCAAAAAGAATGAAATCTTGCCATTTGCAGCTACGTGGATGGAACTGGAGGGTATTATGCTAAGTGAAATTAGTCACAGAAAGACAAAAATCACATGACTTCATTCATATGAGGGCTTTAAGAGACAAAACAGATGAACATAAGGGAAGGGAAACAAAAATAATAACAGGGAGGGAGACAAAACATAAGAGACTCTTAAATATGGAAAACAGAAGGTTACTGGAGGGGTGGTGGGAGGGGGGATGGGCTAAATGGGGAAGGGGCTCTAAGGAATCTACTCCTGAAATCATTATTGCACTAGATGCTAACTGGATGTAAATTAAAAAAATAAAAATAAGAAAATATATAATAAATAAATAAATATTATATCCATTAAAAAAAAAAGGGTGAATTTTATCGTATGTAATTTATACTTCAAAAAACGCTCGTGTGAAGGGGCAACTGGGTGGTGGCTTAGTCGGTCGAGTGTCTGACTCTGACTCAGGTCGTGACCTCACAGTTCATGAGTTTGAGCCGCGCATTGGGCTCTGTTCTGTCAGCCTGCTTCGAGTTCTGTGTCTCCTTCTCTCTCTGTCCCTCCCCTGCTCATGCTCATGCTCTCTCTCTCTCTCTCTCAGAAACACAAAAACATTTAAAAAAATTAAAAATCAAAGGCTAGTGTGGAAAAATTCAATTCTGTCAAGTAAAGCAAAAATAATAATTTTCATGGAACACTCGCTGTGACCTTGCAGTATAGTATTGAGGCCCTTTTCCTCCTACATTCTTTGAAGATAGAAGCCTAACTTGTGCAATGAAATTTATTTCAACAGAAATCCCATAATCATTAAAATCAGACGTCTCCTGACCTCATAGTAATACACCACGAATGAGTTGAAAGTATCTCCCCTTAATAGTTTTCAAGGATCTGATGCAGTGGAAGGGGATAAAGGTTGTGATAATCATAACATTTTAAAAAGTTTAATTCCGTTCAATCTGGAATTCCTGGTTTCTGCTGGAATGACATGTATTTGTGCAGTACAGTATGGACATAAGGGTGACATAAATTTTTTTAAGTTTATTTATTTTTGAAGAAGAGAGACAGAGAGAGTGAGCAGGGGAGGGGGAGAGAGAGAGGGAGAGAGAGAATCCGAAGTGGCCCCACACTGTCAGCATGGAGCCCAATGTGGGGCTCGGACTCACAAACCGTGAGATCCTGACCTAAGCCGAAACCAAGAGTGAGATGCTTAACTGACTGAGCCACCCAGGTGCCCCAGCTTGGGTTATTCTCATGCTGACGTCATGGTTACTATGCTAAAATATTTTAAGAATCAACCCACTGTTTGCTGACCATGCTCTGCCCACCTGTGAGGTCACCAGCAGATTCCTCCTAATACAAATAATCCAGCCCGTGCCATCCACCTCATCATGGAGATTTCGCTATCGTGGGTGTTGGAGAGACCAAGGACTGAGGCAAAACAGCACACTACATCCTGCCCTTTTCAATCTTTAGAACCAATGCAGAGACTTGGTTGGACAATTCTTGAAGCAAAGATAATGCAGCCCAACCACGGGGACACAGCTCTCCGGTCTTCCCATGTGAACCCCAGCATTTCAAGAGAAGCACATGAGAAGAACATTTATGAAAATAAACTCTCATCGATTCTGTAGCCGACACTCTTCAATACTGCAAGATAGGATGATTTTGTTTATTTAAATAACACCTCTCGTTGAAGGCACTAATTTCCAACGTGATGGATGTGGCAGTCTTAACCGCCATTGGAGTTTCTCAGCGATAAGAAAGGCGTGCTTTGAGTTTCACGAAGGCCTTGTTGAAAATTAAATATTCACAACTGGTAATTAAAAATGGATTTAAGGAACCAGTAGGTTATGGATTTACGTGCATGAATGCAACCATCTGGGTGAGCATGGCTACGTTTTCAAGCAGAGGAAGAAAAAAAAACCCACACCATTTCTGGCAATTTAACAGGAAGCAGGATGTGTATCAAAGGATAGGAAAGGCTTGATATTCTTGATGGCTATCATCATCACTCATCAGTCCAACTATCGTTTATAAAGTGCTAACTACGTGCAAGGCATTGACTTAAGCCCTATGGAAATAATAAGAACAATCCCTGCTTTCACATGTCTCTGTGGAGTTCTGCGACTTTACTGAAGATTAAGCGCTGGATACTTAAACTATGAAAATGCCCTACCAGCCTCATCAACATAATACTTTCAACCCAATAACTGAACAATTTTACTTAAATCTTCAGTAGTTAAAATATCACTGAACTGGAGACGGAATGAGAGCAACATCCATTTAATTAAATGGAAAATAATGTAGAAAATATGTCTTTGGGTTAAAATAAAACCAGCCTTCTGAAATGCATGCCGGAGACATTTTTAAAGCAAGTCCCAACCCATGAATAATGACTTTTAATTAGAACATACATAAATATGTCAGCAGTATTTGTTTAATGAGATAAACCTTGCAGACGATTGTTAGACTGTGCCTAGTACATTAAATTTATAGTATTCTATAGGGCACCTTTACTGTGCATCTTTTTTAATGATAATAAATATAACAATTGAGAATAAAGCTCATGGCGGGGGAGTAGAGATGTATATTCATGTCATTTGGGGGGAAACAAATACTTGATTTGTACATGTTGTTCTATATTCGTCATGATTGATCCATAATTATCACCAAAAATGTTCAATTTTTAGCCTAGAAATGACTTAATGTTGTTTTCGCTTCTGAAACAAATGCCTATCAAAAAAATTTTTTTAAGTTGGAGGGAGGCGTCATTTGTGATTAAAATAAAATATAGTCAATGTTGTATTTATGTGGAATACCAGATGGATATACTGTTTTGAGGTTTGTTAGTTATTAGAGCAGGAGAATAAGCATATGCAGTAGAGAATAGGAATAAAGTTGGGTTTATTTTTATCAGTTTGAATTCTGGTTGGTTATTGTGTTTGCTTGTGATGGATGTGATTGGGGGAGGCTCTGAGAGCCATGACTCGGCACATATTAGACGTCTACTTGATGTCTCTTGAGGTCAAAATGTATCCTCAGAGAATATTAAATTCCCTATAAAGTAAAAATATCCACCCAAACCAGCTGGTTTTCAAAAGAATCAGAAAAAAATTTGATATTCATGTCGAGCAACATGTGGGAATGCTATTTATGGCAATAAAGAATTACATCTTTGATTATAATATGTAAGGGGAAAATATGTAATTAGTTTTGTGAAACAACAGTATTTCCTTGTCTATGAATGGTATGTCACAAAATGTCTATATTTCATTGATTTCATAAAGTTACTCCCTTCATCAGCACCAACCCTTTTATGTGCTATTTGGGGATAGCAAAGGGTTACCCAAAAACCTATTCTTTCAACAAAAACCAGACTACTTATGAGTTCAGCAATTGTGTTGGGAATTTCTAATTTAGCATACACAAGAGGAGTTGGGAATCAATTGTTTTTTACCTATATAAAAATTAGTACACATATATATATCACTGTATCTATTTATATTTATGTAGATAAATATATATCATAGACATCACTTACAATGTATTATATATTATTATATGTTATTTTATATATATATGTTTTTATATATATGTTATATATGTTATTATATATATTTATATATATGTGTGTGTGTATATATATATATATATATAAAACTCAAGGAAAGGATACAATGTTTAATTCTGTCTGAATTCTGAGTTGTCATCTGAAGTCAAAAATTATCATTGATAACTGAGAAACTGGCTTATCTCCTGAGGATAGCACCCTCTACAGTTTTCATAAAGGGGTATATATCTATCTATATCTATTTATCTATCTATAACTATATCTATATATATCTATATTTTTCTCTATATCTATATCTATATGTAAATAAATACCTATATATCTATATATAAATATCTATATAAAATATCTAAATATCTATATTTATTTATATATCTATATATACATATTTATATATTATATGTAAATATCTATATTTATATAGACACAGATCTATATAAATATAGATAGATATACATATATTTATAGATAGATGATAGATAGATAGATAGATAGATAGATAGACAGACACCCTTCAGGAAAGAAGTGGGTGTCATCCTCAAGAGAGAAGCCAGTTTCTTGGTTATCAATGATAATATTTGACTTCAGATCACAATTCAGAATTCAGTAAACGATTGAATCCTCTCCTTGAGTTATCTTAATTTACACTAAAGCAGGAAATACTTTTGCAAATTAATCTAATGGCCAAGTTTTTACTGCAGCAAATCTTAGGACAAGAAATAGCCAAAGGGTCAGGAATGCAAAGGCATTATTGGCTCCAGAGCATTAACAGTTTAATGCTAAGTTAAAAAGGAAGAGGAAACAAAAAGTCCTAAACCTCGAAAATGGTTTAGAAAACATTAATAGGAAAGCATTGTTATGCCAGCATTTCCAGAAGAAAGGTGAGCGCTACCTAAGATTTGGCTGGATATCATCAACCTAAGAAGATACAAAATATCTGGTGAAGGCTTTATTTATTTGAGTATGTTAAGTTGGAAAGCAGTTACTTCCAATTTTTAAAGAAAGAATTTGAAAAAATATATATCAAGTATATTTTATGAAAATATTTTTGCAAAGAGTTCTTTCTTTGTCTGAAATGATGACATTTATAGAGACAAAAGCTGAAGAATGTTGGTTGGTTTTTAACTTTTGTTTTCCAAGTGAAATATGCTTCCAGTTTTATTTAGATAGTCGTATGTTCCGGTAAACGTGTGCAAACTCTCTTTAATAAGCCAAAGTTCAGGCATTGAATGGAAATTTGCTTATGAGATGGCAGAATGGGACAACATCTAGACCTTGAAAGGATATATAAAGTAAGTTGCCGTCAATGTCCCATGTCAGAATGAAATTGCTTTTCATAAAGTGCTTAAAAAGAGTTTATACTTGGAGAAAACATTCCAGATTAAAGCTACAAGTAAGTTCCATGAATACACTGACAAAACAGTGACTCTCATGAATGTTTATAGGAATGGAATGAATCTTATTATCCTGACAATGTTTATATCAAGCTCAAAGTAATAGTACCCATTCTAAACTAGGGAAGCTCATTCCTAATGTCTACTGGAACATAGCAAGATTAGGGGGCAAAACATTCTTTAAATTGTATGGGATACTCACCTTCCTCAACAAAATATCTATTTTCAATTTTGACTATGTGTTTTTGATTGCAATAGAATTTTAAAAATAAAATAAACCAGGAAAAAGAGAGAAAGGTTTCTTGGATTCTTGTTTCTGCAGGATTTTCCCGTTTCAATATTTTTTACTCTCTACTACAAACATAGAAGTTCTAGTTTTGAATTCATGAAAAATAGAATGAGAGAAAGAAATTAGGTAAGCACATTAACTTGTTTTCTTTCCTTGCATCATTAATTTAATACTGTCATTTTTTACAAATGCAGTAGTACAACGCATAGAAAACATACTTGGAAGGAGACTGGAGCTCATTTCCCAGTCTTGCCACTTTTTAAAAAATGATTTTAAAAAAGTGTTTATTTATTTATTCATTCATTTATTTTGAGAAAGAGAGCACACATGAGAATGGGTAGGGGGGGAGAGAGGGGGAGAGAGACAACCCCAAGCCGGCTCCCCACTGTCCATGATGAGCCCCGTGCGGGCTCCATCCCACAAACTCTGAGATCATGACCTGAGCAGAAATCAAGAGTCAGAAGCCCAACTGACTGAGCCACCCAGGCACCCTGCCCCAGTCTTGCCAATTTTACAGCTATGTGGTCATAGGAAAGTCCTGGGAAGTGTATAGAAAATTACCTCCAGTTTTCTCACTTATGAAATGGAGATGTGGATACTTTGATTGTAGGCCCATTAGGATGAGACACTTCAACAGTATATTTAAGATAACAAATGTATATTAAGGGCTCAGGCAAAAGAAGCAATAATATTATATTACAATTGGCTGTATGGTACTCAAACAAGCATCAACCTAAATTTCCAAACAGATGATAAGATTCAGAATACAATAAATCCATTAGAATAAATAAAATATACTACATATAAAGTGTAGAAGAAGTAATGATTTATATGGTGAATGATCACTGCTTGTCGACTCTAATTTTTACAGTTAAAAATATACAGTTAGATGGGGCGCCTGGGTGGCTCAGATGGTTGAGCTTCCGACTTGGGCTCAGGTCATGATCTCACAGTTTGTGGGTTTGAGCCTCGTGTCGGGCTCTGTGCTGACACCTCGGAGCCTGGAGCCTGCTTTGGATTCTGTGTCTCCCTCTCTCTCTGCCCCTAACCCGCTCACATTCTGTGTCTGTCTCTCTCAAAAATAAATAAACATTATTTTTTTTTAAATATACAGTTAGAAAAATCCTTTTATTCATATGCAAACTCTTTTTTGCATTTCCTAAAGGCAGTGATCCAAGAGTAGGTTTTAAGGGGGCACCATACAGATAAAAAATATTAAGCCTAGTAAGCATCTTATATTTAAAATTCTAAATTCTTGGGACACCTGGGTGGCTCAGTCGGTTGAGTGTCTGACTTTGGCTCAAGTCATGATCTTACAGTTTGGGAGTTTGAGCTCTGTGTTGGGCTCTGTGCTGACAGCTCAGAGCCTGGAGCCTGCTTCGGATTCTGTGTCTCCCTCTCTCTCTGCCCCTCCCTGCTCTTGCTCTGTCTGTCTGTCTCTCTCTCAAAATAAATACACATTAAAAATAAATAAAATAAAATTCTAAATTATTTAAAAAATATTTAAATAACACAACATATAAATCATATTGTACACTTTATTTTTTATGTTTTTTTTTTTTTTTTATATTTTGAGAGAGAGAGGTGGGGGAGGAGGGCAGAGGATCCAAAGAAGGTTCTATGCTGACAGCATAGAGCCCCATGAGGGTCTCAAACTCAAGAAACATGAGATCATCACCTTAGCTGATTCAGATGCTTAACCCACTGAGCACCCAGGAGCCCCCTATGTATACACTTTAAAAGATACTAAGGCTACTTCCAGTAGGGCATGATCACAAGACCTCCTTGTCTTTTCGCTTGTCTTTACTCAATGTCACTACAAAACCTGGAAATGGCACGGGTCAACTGAACCGAGTTGGTTTGGAACACCAACCAACAGAAGGTCACCCAGATCTAACACTTCCCACCCCTGACTCAGCCAAAGAAAGTAGGTTAGGTAGGTTTATTCTCCTTCTGGATTGACCAGGCATCCCTCTGGCCCTATTAAAAAGCCAGACGACACCGCTAAGAGGGATTGGTTGAGAGCCCACTGACAATTAGCAGGGAGGAGAGGCACTGGCATTCCCACTTGGCATGAGACTTACCTATCCCATCAAAAGGTACCCAGGTGGGGACAGCAGACCCGGCAAGAGAAAGCCAGCTATGAAAGCAGCTTGGTGTAAGAAGTCAAGAAGCAAAACTCTGGAGAGCAGTACCCTTCCGCAGAGCAGACAAGAGGGATGTGGTCAAGCCAAGTGGCCTGATCCTGGACAGCTTTTGTCCCCAAGGACTGAGATGGTCCTCTTTATCCAGAGACACTTGGCATCTGGAGTTGGGAAAGGGTCTCACCACACTTCTCCCCGATCAAGAGATGCTCAGTGGCCTGGACGGGTAACTGCTTTGTCCCCCTGAGGTAATATCAACAGAGAACTGAAGCGGGAGTCCAAGGAGCACCAGATAAATGAAACGGAACAAAATAATGCCACAAAGTCTCTGAAAATTAAACTGCCATCAAAACTACAGCCTGAAAAAGTAGGTTGAGACCACATCCTAAACCTAAAGAGACTGAATTCCTATTAAAATACAAGATTTAAATAAGACCCAGTCTCCTACCTTAGTAGACAAAATGTAAAGGATAAAATGTCCCTTGTGTGCTTGAAAAGAAAAATGTATTCTTCACCTGTTGCATGCATTAGATTAAGCCTGTTAATTATTTTATCAGCCATTGTCCAGTCCAAGAAAACAGAAACGACTCTAAACATTTCACATTAAGGTTTATTTAACATAGAAACTTGTTGCAACGGCATTGCAAGAATTGGAGGATCAACAGAGAAGAAAATGTTGCCATAGCTGAAGAAGCTATTTTTTAAATGTTTTTATTTTATTTGTTTTATTTATTTGAGAGAGAGAGACAGAGACAGAGAGACAGAGAGAGAGACAGAGAGTGAGTGGGGGAGGGGCAGAGAGAGAGGGAGACACAGAATCTGAGGCAGGCTCTAGGCTCTGAGCTGTCAGCACAGAGCCCTACGCAGGGCTCGAACCCATGAACCGCGAGATCATGACCTGAGCCGAAGTTGGACACTCAACCGACTGAGCCACCCAGGCACTACGTGAAGAAGCTATTTTTGCCCCTGGCTGCTCTTTCTGGCACCGAGTGAAGATGCTGCTGAACTGTGAACTGCTATTCCCGTCACTAACCAGAAGCCATGCCTATTTTTATATCCAGTGCTACCAAACCCGCTGGGGCCCTCCAGTAACCTTCAGCTGCTCCTAATCACCTGTGGTAGGAGCTTACTCCTCTGCTACCATCTGAGCAACAGCTATGTTGCTGCTGCTGCTGCTGTTGATACTTAGAAAGTTCTGGAAATCTGTTGGAGCCTACTGTTGCCCCCGTTAACTATGACGGCTGTGGTAGCAGCTGTGATCAGAACGACTTCTCACTGTAGCCACCTTGTCTGTGGTGCATGGCAGTGCCATTCTGATGTGAACAGGTCTGGATTTCACTATTATATACTGCACTCTGCACATTGGCATTCCTGCACCTGTATATTTTGGTTAAAATCTACTGGATTCATCTATTCAAAACCATTCTCAGTCATTATCTCTATCAATGAACATTGCTCCCCATTTTCTGTCTTCTCTCCTTCCAGAAACCTCTATCAGTCTGTCAATTTCTTTATCTGTTATACTTGAGATAATTCCCCTACATAATCTTTCAGACTACTGATTCTTCTTTCAGCCGTATCTTATCAATCACTACATTTACCTGTTTAAAAATGTCTCTCGTTTTACTTTTCATCTCTGGAGGTGCTATTTGATTCTGCTTCAGATCTGCCTATCTGTTCTTTGTAGATTTTTATTCTCCTCAAAATATTCCAATTTTATGTTTTTAAATACATGGTTAGGGGCGCCTGGGTGGCGCAGTCAGTTAAGCGTCCGACTTCAGCCAGGTCACGATCTCGCGGTCCGTGAGTTCGAGCCCCGCGTCGGGCTCTGGGCTGATGGCTCAGAGCCTGGAGCCTGTTTCCGATTCTGTGTCTCCCTCTCTCTCTGCCCCTCGCCCGTTCATGCTCTGTCTCTCTCTGTCCCAAAAATAAATAAACGTTGGAAAAAAAAAATTAAAAAAAAAAAAAATACATGGTTATATAATATTTTTGTTTGATAATCTTAGTAAGTGAAGCATTGGAAGATCTACTTCTGCGGTCTGTTATTCTGCTGGTCCTCCCTTATGGTGCCTTCTTTCCTTCTGAATTTATTACCATTGTTCATTGTGTTTCTTTCACATAGAATTATACTTGTATGATTTATTTGCAGTCTGGCAGACAGTAAAGCTTTCCAGACAGGTTTTGTGCTTGTTTCTTCTGGGCCTCTGGATAAATACAAATACAGGATTACTTTAAAGTGTAATAATTAATTTACGGTTTTCAGACCACAGAGATATGAATTCGGCCTGCAGATCTGAATGAGAGCTTGCTAATTTATGAGTTCAAAGTCCCAGGGGGTTATCCCAATTTCAAAGTCAGCATCAGGGTTAAGGTAGCCAATTTTTCCTTGCAGAAAGAAGATCCTATTACAGACAATGGACTTTTCCTCACGTACTCCAAGTCTGGAGGCCTTGAAAACAGATGGCCAGGATCACCTGGCTTCTCTAATTCTCTTGGATAAAACCAGTTTCAATGTTCTGCTAACCTCTTTGGGGACCCACATCCATGCATTCCCTCACTTGAGTATTTCTTGATCACTTGCGATCTCCTTAACACTTTTAAGGTGATGCTTCATATGTTTTTCCAGTGTTCCAGGCTATTTTCAGTAGAAGGTTCCTACTGAGACCTTATTACTGGATATTGAAGTCCTTTTCTTTTCAAAACTAAAAAAAAAAAATCAAGGTCTTGGCATTGTATTCTCTAGACTTTATTAAGATGAAAAGACTATTGTAGGGCTAACTAATAGAAATGGAAAAGAATACATATTTTTAAAAAAGACACTGTTCTATGTAGAGCTGGTTCCATGCACTGGATTAGGAGTATTTATTGCTGAATTTTGCCATTGATTGATTTCCTCCATGATTAGTTATATGTAATCTTAAGCAAAAATGTCATGAGTGGAGAATTTCAATGGGATCCTAATGGTACAATCGTTTACAGCTGGTATATATATTCTCAGTACCAACCATCTCTCCCCTAAATGATATAATAGTGTCCCATCAGGCCTTTTATTTCTATATGCCCTAATTAATGTGATTCTAGTAGATCGAAAAATTAATATCATAAATTAGTATTTCTGGTTAAATATTTCAGAAAAAAAGGGGTTTCTTAAGCACTATTCTGCCGGAAGCTAACCAAAAAAAAAAAAAAAAAAAAAAAAAAAAAAAAAAAAGAACAACTGAAAAAGAGACAAGCTAAAGCCACTGGTAGCAGCAGAAATTCAAAAGCCATGACAGAAAGCAATATCAGTAGTATAGAAGACAGTGTGAGGAATTAATTTTTAAGTGGAAAATGGTAACTATAAGTTATGTAGCACATACATAATCCTTCTTTCAGAATAAAAACATGAGAAAATGGAATTGAATTATATTCCCTCCCATAATAGAAGCAGTAAACTTTTCAAAAATAAATAACACCTGAATCTGCAAATTGAATTTATACCATGTATGCTAAGCATATACCATGTACTAAGAAAAATTGATACAAGGCAATTAATAGGAAGTCATGTCCTTAAAGTAATTGGACTTTAAGGCAAAGAAATATTTTCTTGGTGACCTAGACATTAAAAAACAAAAAAGGTATCAACAAGGAGAATCAATAAGCATGACGTCATTCTTCTCTGGGGGAATATTAAGTGATAGAAGGGAATAAAACAATCGATACATACAAAGTCCTTGGAGAGAGAATGTGAGAACCAAAACGCCTTTATATAAGGCAACAGGGAGATGTTTTTAAATATATAAAAACTCAGGAAACATGGTAACCATGAGCCCTCGTGGAAACGAAGGGGGAAAGACACTGCTTGCTGTTGCAATTTAACAAACCAACAATGAATAGGGAGAGGCTGTGGTTAAGTAACCAGTGTCTAGCATCATTCATTTCCAGTATAGAATTAAGGAAAACTAACTGGCTATGATGCTTATAAGAGAATGCTAGTGTTACAAGATGCTATAACTTTGATGCATCCATATCTCCTGCATGAATATCTCATAAAATGAAGAGGTAGAAAGGTGAAAGGACAATTGAAACCTTTCTCCATTTTCACTTATAAATGCTTTATAATTTTCATTACTTTTGCCTTCAACCCATGAATTATTTATGTGTTGTTGTTGGCTACCCTTTGTTTGTTCATTTTTAATTGTATGGACACATCAATAATATATTATTGTCATATGGAACCAACATTTAGTTTATATCATAATATTATGATAATGTAACAGTATCCAAGTTTTGCAATATGAACAAGGCTGTGAGACTCAGGGGGTGGAGAGGTAAGAGGTTACACAGTTTCATTGTTTTGCAGTTATAGATACTTATAATTTTAATTCTTTCAGCTTTATGGAAGTATAAGCAACAGAATTGTAAGATGTTAAAAGTATACAATGCAATGGTTTGATATGCATAAACATTATGAAAGTACCCCCCCCGTTGAGTTAATTTTTTTTATTCCACATATATTAGTGATACTATATAGTGTCTCTCTCTTTATTTCATTTAGCATAATGCTTTTCAGGTTCATCCATGTGTCATAAATGACAGGATTTCCTTCTTTTTTAAGGCTGAATAATATCCCATTATGTGTATCACATTTCTTTATCCATTAATCTGTTGATTAACATGTAAGTTGTTTCCATACCTTGGCTATTGGGAATAATGCTGGAATGAATAGGGGGGCCCAGGTATCTCCACAAGACAATGAGTTTGTTTCCTATGGATATAGATCCAGAAGTGAGATCACTGGATCGTATGGTAGTTCTGATTTTAATTTCTTGAGGAAACTCCACAGTGTTTTCCACGGTGGCTCTGCCAGTTTACATTCCCATCAACAATGGACAAGGGCCTTCTTTTTTCTACATCCTCACCACCATTTGTTACCTCTTGTCTTCTGTTTTTAATGTTTATTTATTTATCTTGAGGGGTGGGTGTGGCCAGAGAGAGAGAGGAAGAGAGAATCCCAAGCAGGATCCGAGCCGTCATCACAGATGCCGATGCTGAGTTCAATCCCATGAACCATGAGATCTTGACTTGAGCCAAAATCAAGAGTCCCACGCTCAACCGCCTGAGCCACTCAGATGCCCCTCTCTTGTCTTCTTGATAACAGACATCCTAACAGATGTGAGGTGATATCAAATTGTGGTTTCTATTTGCCTTTCCCTGATGATGAGTGACATTGAGCATCTTCTCATGCACCTGTTGGCTATTTGGATATTTTCCCTGAAAAATGGCTGTTCAGGTCCTTTACCTATTGTTCACTTGTTCATTTGTTTTCTTACTAATGAGGTGTGTGAGTTCCTCATATATTTTAGATATCAGCCCCTAATCAGATATGTGGTTTGCAAATAGGGTCTCCCATTGTACAGATTACTTTTTAATTTCGTTGCTGGTTTCCTTTGCTGTTTATTTTTACTTCTGTTGGCTTTGCTTTTTCTATCAAAGTCCCGCCAAAAATTATTGTTAAGACTGATGTTAAGGAGCTTACCTGCTGCTTTCCTTTAGGAGTGTCATGTTTTCAGGGCTTACATTCAAGTCTTTAATCCACTATTTTATTTTTGTGTGTGGTGTAAGAAAGTGGTCCAGTTTCTTTTGCATGTAGCTGTCCAGGTGTCCCAACACCATGCTTTGTAGAGAATGCTGTTTCCTCAGTGTCTGTTCTTGGCTCCTAGATTGTTAAGTTAATTGGCCATATATGCATGGGTTTAATTCTGGGTTCTCCATTCTGTTCTGTTTATCTATATTTTATGCTCATTTCATGGCTTTACAATACTGTTATGATTATAATAGCTTTGTGATACAGTTTGAACTCTTCGTTTCTCCTGTTGCTTTGGCTCTTCAGAGTCTTTTGTGGTTCCATACAAATATTAGAATTGTTTCTTAGATTTCTGTAAAAATGCCATTGGAATTTTGACAGGGACTGCCCTGCATCTGCAGATTGCTTTGGGTGGTATTTGGGACATGTTAATAATATTAATTCTTCCAATTATGAGCACGAGACGTCTTTCCATCTATTTGTATCATCCTAAATTTTTTTCATTAGTGTCTTACAGTTTTCAGGGTACAGGTCTTTCACACCCTTGATTAAATTTATTCCTACATATCTTATTACTTAGGATGCAAATATAAATGAGTTGTTTACTTAATTTCTCCTGTAGTTCATCACTAGTATATAGAAACACAACTGATTTTTGTATATTGATTTTGTGCCCTGTGACTTTGCTGAATTCATTTATTACCTCTAAAAGATTTTTGGTAGAGTCTTTAGGGTTTTCTATATATAATATCTTGTCATCTGCAAATAGTACTTATGCAATTTTATTTCTTCCTTAACGATTTGACGGCCTTTAATTTTTTTTTCTGGCCTACTCGCTCTGGCCAGGATTTCCAATAATATGTTGAGTAGACAAAGTGTACCTCAACATAATAAAGGCCATTTATGACAACTCCCACAGCTAACACCATACCCAAGAGTGAAAAGCTACAAGCGTTTTGGCAAGATTGGGCATCCTTGTTTTGTTCCTGAACTGAGAGAAAAAGCTTTCAGCTTTCAGCTAACTTTAAACAGTTTCATTCTTCTCTTTTGGAGCATTTCTAGTTTGGGCCAACTCTAATACCGCCTTAGATACTCAACACTTAGACTCCTACCTGCTGGTACCTGAATTTCTATTATGTTGATCTCTTGAATGAAATTGTTGGATTAAAAGGGAATTTTGTACTTTTAATTTGAACATGTGTTGTCAATTTTTTTCTAAAAAGACTGTCATGCTTCACATTTCCTCCATCTTTGGATAGGCATGCTCTTTTGTCATTAATCTGATGCCCGTAGGTCTTGTCTTTCTAATTTCTGCCAATCTAGTGCACAGATGGTAATCACTTTTTTTGTTACCTTAACTTGTATATTTTCATTTATCAGACTACTAGAGAATATGAAAATATTTTACTGGGTTTGTTTTCTATCATGTTTGAGTTTTCTGTGGATTCTTTATGTTTTTATCCATCTTCTATTGAACTATTTTTGTATTTTTAGGAACTTACACATATTAATTATTTTCATGTCATCAAATCAGAAATACTTTTACAGACCAATCATTGTCTGTTGACCTTATTATGTATTTTTCCACGTGTAGCTTTTGTTTATATGAAATAAACCATATTTATTTGTAGTAACTTTCAGTCTTCCAGAAATGATCAAGAAGGTCAGCCAACCACTAATGTCTTGGTATGTATAGTTTTCTAAATTCTTGTAAAGTTTTTAGGTTTTCCTTCATCCATTTGTTTTTCAATCTAGGCTTTGGTCCATCTGGAGTATATTTTTATGTATGGTGTAAGATGGGGTTCCATTTTTATTTCCCTCCAGATGGTTGGCCAGTTGTGCCTGTGTTGTTTTTTAAAAAATCATCTTTTTGTCATTGAATTAATTATTGTTTTTTTTCTGTATTAAAGGTCTACAAACTAAAATCTTCATTCTTTGCCTATTTCACTAATCTACTTGCCTTTCCCTACATCAGTATCATATTTACTTCATTTAGTGATGATATGGTATATGTGATATGATAAACTATTTTCCCTTCATGAGTGTGTGCATGTGTGTGTGCATGCGTGTGTGTGTGCACACATGTGGGTGGTTGGGTGTGTATGTGTATGTGTATGTCTATGTGTGCATGTGTGTGTGTGTGTGTGTGTGTGTGTGTGTACATGAATGTTTGGCTTCAAGCTGCTCTGATCCATTTTGCATTATGGATGCTTCACCTTTCTAGACTCTTCTCTGGTAAATGGCATTTTTGGTAAACAGTGATGTTCAAGTAGCATTCTCTTTTTACTTTGTCTTTCCTTTTCATATATGGTTTTGTGTCTTTTCTCATACTTCATCTTATCTCTTTGGGCATCTACTTCTAGTTAATCAGACTTCCAGGAGCTTATCTATTATAGTGGTTTTTCTCCCAGGAGAACTGACTTAATGATCTATACTTTAAATGGTTTTGATTGTTTTCTATTTTATCAACTTAAATTTTTCTCTATTAATTCCTACCTCTTGCATTTCTATTTTCTAATTCATTAAAATGAATATTTAATTATTTCTTTTCTTTAATCTCAAAGGCATTTAAGTCAATCCATTTGTCTCCGAGAAAACAGGGAAATATTACCTAGGTATTATTTGCTATGTTATGTAGCTATTCTTTTGAAGCATTCTTTTCCTTGCTCTAGATATTTTTATCTTACCTTGAATTTTTCTGAGATTCAAAGTATTTTAATTACTATTCTTATTTACTTTAAAACTGGTCAACTTGATCTTATTCTTTCCATTTTATTATATTTTATCTTTTATTATACACTGTGTTTTTTTCCCTCTTTCTTTCCTTGTGTTTTGCTCAGTTGTTCAAGTAACTATACTTTCCGTGCTTCCCTTGTTAATTTGCAAATTCGACTGAAAATTTCCAATCAAAATAGTTACTGTTGTTATAACCAAACACTTACGAACATACAATTTATTGAAACTAAAATAGTTACAAATTTTCCCACCAAGCCCTACTTACATTCCCACAAAAAGGACAAAACCAGGATATTTTTTCTGTTTCAAAAGTCCGTAAAAACTTTCAGGAAATATTTTCCGCCAGCAAATGGGGCCTTGGCTGGTACAGGGTTTGTAGACAACACCTTTTCCTCTTCTCTTCTTTCCATGTTGCTACTTCATGTTTTTTTGTTTTTGTTTTTGTTGTTGCTTCCAATCTTCCAGCATTAGAGATGAAAAGTCTGCTGGTGGCCTGATTTTTTTTTTCCTTTGGGGGATATTTTATTAATTATGCTTGGATAATTGCCTTTTTCCAAAACAACAACAACAACAACAACTGTTCTTGGAGTCAGAAATTTTACTGGGATGTTCCTAGATGTGTCTTTTTCTCATCCATATGGCCTGGTGCAAAATCAGAACTCTTTATTTCAAGGACATTTTATTTTTTTATTTGTGTCTGTAATGCTTTTTTCCATAATTGCTTTTTTCCCCCTTCTGGAACTCCTATTTTTATTTATTTCCTGTCCTCACTATAATTTTCATTATGCTATATTTCTGCCCTGCTTGGAGATAGGTTGACACTTGAACTCCCAGACGTCTCCTGCGTAATAACCAACCTCAGTTCGGAGTCATCTAATATTAAAGTTACTGTGGGAGGATGCATTGCTACTGGCCACTATTCATTCCTCATTCTTTGTAAGAGGATGATACAGTCTGGTGCCACAGCATTCGGGTTTGGCTATGAGGCATGTTTGCCTGATGAAGATGAATTCATGGGACCAGCGCTGTGCTGGAGTCTAGTCCATGAGGAGGAGGGGCTCCACCAGCACTCTGGGCCACCCTTTCTGCCACTAGAAGGTCACTTTTCAGAACAGGACTGCTCCTTCTGCTTGGGCTGCAAAAGGAAAATACAGGTGGAATGGAGCTGTGGCTCCCTGCAGAGGTGTCCTTGTAATACGAGCCAGAAGGAAATCTCTGTGACCTGAAAGCCGTAGAGTTTTGGGGGTTTGTAACCACATGCTTGATCAATGAATTCTCGTCTTCCAAAGATCCATGACTGCAGGCTATAACTTAATGAAATGCTGTACCACTGCATGCTTTGGCCCATTTACTACCAGAAAGCGAGCCAGTGATGCCTTTAAATGTAACCAAAACGGAGAATCAATTCTAATAAACTCTGGACGAATGTGGAGGAACTAACAGCCTCAGATTCAGCTCTTCTGGGGCCACATCTAGTGCCAAATCCTGTACCACAGTTTGATCAGAGAAGCAGAAACTCTCGGGATGATATCTAACCATGGATTTATTATGGAGATTTGACTTGATGAGTTTATGAGAGCTGGTTCAAGAGTGTCTGAAGCTGTCACCTCAGTGTCCGGACCTAGGGCCCACTATGGGTAGGGCAGGCAATTCTGAAGGAAGATACATGTGTAGGGGGGAGTGGGGAGTGACCACAGATGGGTGGAGAACTCTAAGAGCAAACTGGAAGCCACAGGGATGGATTGGAACTCATACTGGTCTCTGACAGTTTCCTTTGATGGCAGTTGCACCAGCAGGAGAAGTAGGAAGCTCTCAAGATGGTGGTCAACCCACAGGTGGAACAGGAATCTGAGACACTGGAGGAGCATATCCAGCAAGATATGGAGGTGCTATGGCCCTGGCTGCTGTTCCCTCCAACAAGGAGAGCCAAGGGGTAAGTGACACGGGGCCTGAGAAAACATGGCTGCGTCTCTCTTCCACCCTCCAGATGCCATGCAACATCTCTCTTGTCTGTGGCCCACACTAATCCAGAACTATGTGGCGAAGGGATGCATATCTCCAACTCAGCTAAACGCAGACAACAATAGGGCATATGATAGCTTCTCAGTTAATATTTGCTGACTCAAGTAATGCGCATATGAACAACTAATCACGCTGAGGGTTTAACTATAGTGCATTTTGGATATCTAAATCATCAGTCATCTACTTTTCCCTCAGGGGATTTAAACTTTCTTTTGCTGGGAAATCGACTTACTACCATTTTGTTTGTTTACTTGTCAGCATCCAGTCTGTCACCTCATTCCTTCTGTAAGGCATCATCTCAGCCCATCGGGTAGAACGAAGGCCTGCATCTGTCTCAACCCATTTGTCTGTGTCGAGGAAGCTGTATTGCCATAGATTAACCAAGCTCGCTTTCTTGATGTTTTGATTATTCTAAATGTCTATCTCAACATGCAAGAGTAATCAAGTAGCATTTATAGAAAGGGTTCAGGAAGAGATACAAGATAATAAAAACTGCATCTTGTTTAATGGAGCATGCGATGTTCACTTCTTTAGCTAATGAAAAAGAGAAGACAAGGAGAGATAAGGAAAATAAAGATTAGCTGCTCTCCCTCACCCCAGACCTCACTCCTGATGTATTTATAATAAGCCACCGTCTATCAGAGTAAAGGTACATATTTAAAAATTAAGAGATGAGCTGACAGTAGTTTATTAACATGAAATGATTTTCCAGTATGACCCAATTTGGATACAGAAGTTAGTTCATTAGGAGTAATTACAAAAGTGAGTCACGTTGAATTGTTCAGGGCCAAAACAGAGTGTGTGAGATCCCGGAGTGTCCAGGATTCTTTTACAGCAGTGGTTCTCACACTAGCATTGGGAAGAATCACGAGGAGTGCTTGTTCAAGCGTTCAACTGGGCCCTACTCCCAGAGTTTCTGATTCACTAGGCCTGGGATGGGGCCAAGTATTTGCATGTTTCACAAGTTCCCAGATGATGCTGATATTGCTTGTCTGAGGACTGAACGTTGAGAAACGCTGTTAGAATAAAACCACCACAAAAGGGTGGAGAGTCCGTATCTTATCTGTCAAGATCACTTGAAGATATGTCTTGCAGGTACCTACAATTAACTCCGCAATTAAAGTGCTTATTATCACAAATGGCTAAACACTAAGCTATACGTCAAATCATCGCTTAGCACAGCCTTAAGTTAAAGCATCCACTGTATGTCTTGTTATCCAGCCAATACAGAGACTTGAGCCAGGCATTTAAAACCCTGTTTAAATAGACACAGTTACTATATCTAATCAACACAGCAGTGGGGCTTGCCAAAAACCTATAAAACTAATGGATTTGCAAGAAAATTACATCACCTTCAAATCAATGCTGGTAGCACAGGTGGCATTTGTAAAAAGTAAAGAAATTGACATTAACACGGCCCATCTCCGCTGCCTGCCAATGAGTATTCCAGCTTTGCTAAGGAAAGATGGTCTCCCTTCCAAGAATTATATTTAAATGCTCTAACTGAAATCATTCCACAATGGTGTCGTAGAAAGGACCGGTGACTGGGTTGGGAATATTTGGGTCTAAGTATCACAGGGCTGTCGTAATCCAGCAATGGGTGAATGCTTTTCAAAATAGGTGTTTGGGTTTTTTTGTTTTTTTTTCCCCCTATTGAAACAACAAATAAAAGAACGAACCGTCTAACTCAAACACCCTTTGCCCCATCACCAAGGAGTCCCAAAGAAATTGCAGAGCACGGTGTAATGAAACAGCAACTGAGGACAGGCATAACCTCTGCTCTGGGGACCTGCATTGCTTAGCGGATGGAATTAAAACTCTGATAAGTGATATAAAAGGTTTGTAAGGGAGGAAATTGGCACGTGGTCATATCGTCCGGCTTCATCCTCTTGACTTTGCTCTCCCCAGGTTGCTGTTACCACCAGTCCCCAAGGAATCATTTTCACCTTCAAAGCTGCAGATGTTCATGCGGAGCTTAGATACAAAGCTCTCTGGAAAATGCTTTCCTGGAGAATCCTGGAGAAATAGGAAGCACGTGCTGAAAGTGCCCTCGCGCACGCACGCACACACACATATGTGCCTGCTCGCACGGCGCCATCATAAAACAGCTATACGAAATTAGAGTATATCCTAAGAAGGGATACGGTGATATCTTACGCTATAATTTAATCAGTCACAAATCTATTCGAGCGTAGAAATAGCTTATATTCCACTGACTGAGCTGGGCGAATGTTCTACTTACATGACTAGATATTGACACAGAAATATTTGGATCACTTGGGTTTAGAAATACCTGTCCATTCCACTGTGAACGTTTTTTTATCTTGGTAAAATATATATATATATATAGTAATTAAAGGGAGAAACTCACAAGCATGAGCTGAGAATGAAAGAACCAGATAAGTAGTGGTTTGTTTGGTTTTAAGTCTTGGTATCTTACATAGGTTATTTTGCCCCTGAGAACTATAGACACAAAGGGATGTATGAGCGACACTTGTAATAAGGATACGTACCTATATATGAGAATTTCCCAAGGAATTGTTTTATAAAGGGAGGTTTTAACAAAGGGCATCTATGAATATGATTAACTACAACATTCTTTTTAAAAAAACAGAAACAAGGGGCGCCTGGGTGGCGCAGTCGGTTAAGCGTCCGACTTCAGCCAGGTCACGATCTCGCGGTCCGTGAGTTCGAGCCCCGCGTCGGGCTCTGGGCTGATGGCTCAGAGCCTGGAGCCTGTTTCCGATTCTGTGTCTCCCTCTCTCTCTGCCCCTTCCCCGTTCATGCTCTGTCTCTCTCTGTCCCAAAAATAAAATAAAACGTTGAAAAAAATAAAAAAACAAAAACAAAAAACACTGTATAAGTCAGCTCAGGCTGTCATAAAATACCATAGGCTGGATAGCAAAAGTTCAGATAAACAACAGATTTTCCCCCGCTCTGTTCTGGAGGGTAGAGGTCTCAGATCGAGTTCCAGCTGGATAGTTTCTGTGAAACCTTCCTTCTTGGCTTGCAGATGGCTACCTTCTGATACCCTCACACGGTCTCCCCTTAGTGCATGCACACGGAAAGGGATAGATAAAGTGAGCTCTCTGGTGTCTCATAACATCCTATTGGATCAGGGTCCCACACTTAGGAAGATCTCGATTAACCTGGATTGCTTTCTTATTCCAAATACAGCCACCCAGGGGGTTATGGCGTTACCATATGAATTCTGTGGACACATACATTCAGCCCATTACAAGTATAATGCCCAATAACAATGACTTTACTCAGCATTCACCTGCATATGTCTCCTAATGTAATCATGTAAGAAAAGACAAACCATGAATTTCAAATACATCGTATTTTCAGCATTATCTTTGTCTACTGGGCTTCTATGGTTGCTGTTTTGAAACTAAATGAGGACATGTGGCTTTTGAGGAAATGTTGCTTCCTGCTTTCAGCTCCATTATTTGGTTCTCCTACTGGCCCAGGGAAGGACACTGGCATTATCCCCATGTCATACAGGAGGAAGCACTCACAACCCGGCTGTCAAACTCCCTCGGAAGTGGGGGGAAAAAAAGACATGTGTCGGATCATTCACAGATTTCTCCCCGGACATCAACTGAGGTAGAGAAACTATCTTCTTCTTTTCTTTTATTTTTTGAATGTTTATTTATTTTTGAGAAAGACAGACAGTGTGAGCAGAGGAGGGGCAGAGAGAGGGAGACAGAGAATCCCAAGCAGGCTCCGTGTTGTCAGCACAGAGCCTGATGTGGGGTTCAAACTCATGAACCACAAACCATGAGATCATGACCTGAGCCAAAATCAAGAGTTAAATGCTTAACCAACTGAGCCACCCAGGCGCCCCCAAAAACTACCTTTTTCTAAATTAGATAGTAATATTTTTTTTACCTAGAAATACAGAACAGTACTTAACTTCTTTTTCTAAGTCCAAATTTCTCGTGATCATGTTAACTATGAAGAGGGTAGATGATATCACTATAAAAATACTCAAGTGAGGATGCCTGGATGGCTCAGTCGGTTAAGCTTATGACTCTTAATCTTGGCTCAGGTCTTGATCTCAGGGTCATGAGTTCAAGCCTCACATTGGACTTTGCACTGGGCATGAAACCTACTTAAAAATAAATAAATAAGAACAATCAAATGAATTAGCACCATTTTCTCATTTCAAACTCAAAGTAAGCACCCTTTTCCTCACTCTAATTTTAGACTCACCTTCTGTTTACCCTCTCCTTACACCTTAGCATTTGATTTGCCATTTACTCCAATGATTCACATTCTTCTCTAACCTCACAATTCACAATTTCCAATCAGACGGGATCCCTGGGTGGCTCAGTCTGTTAAGCGACCAACTCTTGGTTTTGGCTCAGGTCCTGATCTCAGGGTTCGTGAGTTCAAGCCCCATATAGGGCTCTGAACAGGCAGCTTGGAGCCTGCCTGGGATTTTCTCTCTCTTCTGTTCCCCCACTTGTGTGCTTGTACTCTCTCTCTTTCTCTCTCTCTCTCTCTCTCTCAAAAATAAGTAGACTTTAAAAAAACAATTTCCATGCGATAAAACAACACGCATCCTGTTGTCTGGAACTATCCTACTCCTCTCACATTAAGTTTGGTCTAATTTGACCCCTGAGGACCCCCCGAGGTGAGTATGACAATCATGAAGTGTTTATCCCAAGCCCATTCTATAAATCAATCCACTTGTACACTGCAGTCCCTGGGGCCAGCATCCTCATAAATCTGTGGTGTGAATGGTGCTCTCTGGAACAGTACACGGTCACTATTACAGCCTTCTGAGAAGAACATGTGAAAGCGTGGGAGAGACAAGACTGGATAAAATACTTTACTGGAAGAGCATCATGAACCAGTATTTGATAGATTAATATATTTTATTGCTTTCATGTATCAGTACAGAAGAATCTTTATCTTTACATTATGCAGCAGATTTAAACAAATCCAGCCCAACTTTCACAATTATTGACCCTCTGGATCTTGCTTCCACACATGCATATGAGGTGTTCTCTCTCGGAATGAGGAGAGCAGTTTGAAGTACGGATAGAGAACTTTGAACACGGGCCATAAAGCATCTATAACATTGCATGGATGACTGAGCTAACATTTTTCTGGTGGTGAGTGTGTCAACACAAAGCAGATCAAAGACAAAAGACAGAGTGATAATGGTTTTCATCAGCTATATTCACACAATTCTGGGAAAGGCGCAGATGGAAAACATTCCAATTGTGAAATGTTAACAGGCAGTATTGAGAGGAGAAAGAACAATTAAGTCGGGCAATGAGCTATTTATGATTTCATTGCCTTGAATCTTGAATTTTGGTTTTGTTTTGTTTTGTTTTGTTTTGTTTTTTACCACCATGTGGGTGTGGTTTTTTTTCTCGAATTGAGTTTTGGCCTAAAGTATCCTAATAACAGGTGTTTAATTTGTTAAAAAAGTGACACTCTTTGGAAACAAAAATAATGGCAAGAAGGTGTTGCTACTGATACAAGTGAGAGGGAACTTTTCATGTCTGTTCCGATGTCCTTCTGCCTCACTTCTTTTGCACAATGGCCGTGAATCCATCATGTCAGGCGAATGTGGTGGTCAGTGAGCCAGAGCAATATGACAAAACAAACAGAAAGTTCCAGTATGCCAGATTTTAAGCTTCTTGAGGGCAGGGACCAATCAATGTATTTGTTTCCACTCCCAGCATCTAGCATACTGACTCTCAAATAGTGGGGGGGGGATGCTTTTTTAAATTAATGAATGAATATATAACATGTACATGTTTAACCAATATTCAAATACACGGAACATTATTGAACATATGAAGCAATAAAATTGTTCTAAATTCAAGTTTTATTCCGTAATTCATCAAGAACTAGGATCTTATCTCTAGTCCTGCATCAATGGTATGAATCCCGGTAGCAATGGGATCTGGATTACTTTAGCTTTCGCTTATTGGTCTTCTTGATGGGTGCTGTAAAATTTAAGTTATCTTCTGATGGCTTTTAAAAAGCATTAAAAGCCTTTTAAATCCTCCCCTTTCCTGTAAAATGGCTGAGAATGCCTTTCTTTGTTCTTTAACATGGCCTGGGCTTTGAGGAATGTCTCTAGCAGTCATTAATAAAGATGAAGCATACAAGGCAACTTTTTCCCTAAAAGCCCTTGTAACAGCTTTTGGTTTCCCACAGAAACTCTTCTCTCACCAAAAGAGCTATCAATCTCACATCCACCAGGAGAATCTACCAAGCCAGATTGTTTCTTTTTGGTTTTTGGTTTTGGTTTTTGTCAGTTTAAGCTATATTTATAGAAAGGCAAGAACTGTAGGTTAAAAAGGAGGCTAGCCTACAGGGGGCTCTCTCACACTGAAGAATGTCCGTTTCAGCAGCTCTCCTCATGGTGTACGGAATGGGAACAGCCCGCCGGTAGCCAACCATGTCTGGTGGGTTCTACCACTTCTAGGACCTTTCCTTAACAAGAGCTGAAGGGATTATTTTAACTTGGAGTTCATAATAACCAATAAAGGATTACTCTGGGCGAAAGAAAACTACCTTGTGGAATAGACAATTTACACCATACTTCATTCACTCCATAAGTATTTATGGAGAGCTGCCCACATGCCAAGAAACGTGCACCTAAACGTTGTACCATGAGCCCTGTGCCCGGACCTAAAGTGAAAAGTAAGTAACATGCGGGTATAATTGCACCCTTTACATGGGATTGCCTCCTCACCATGTTTTTTCCAGACTCATCTAGAAGCAATGGGATGAGGGGTCCTGATTGGTGTGTTCATGTGAATCTTTCTTCATTACTACAGTTCTATGGCTCAGTTTCTGTAGGTGCCTATGCAAGACAGGCTGTGTTGGGGTGTGAAGTCTTCTAAGATAATGATGGAATGTTCTCGGTCTCTGCCAACTGTGGTTTGTCAAGTTTCATCCATATGGCCTCTATGCCTCTCCTGGTGATAATTCTTCCCCTGTACCACTTCTCATTCCTAATTACCACTGCCTAAATCAAAGCAATGTCTGTAACCATTAAAAGGCACAAACTCTTTCTGGTGGCTTGAAATGCTTGCAAATGGGTCCCAACTTTGAAGTGGGTGATGGGTAGAGACTTATCAAACTCTTCAAAGTAAAACGAAATGTGACTTCTGAGATGAAACCTCATGGTCATTCACCCTCAGGTTTTATCTTTGATCCAGGAGAAAATTCTCTTTCTTCTTCACCCCCTCCCAACACCATGGTCACCCTCTACCACAGCAGCAGAAGTCAAGAGATAAATCAGACCAGTTTGACACTTCATGTATTTGTACTCATGGTCAAGGCAGAACTCATTTTTAGGTCAACTTCTACGCACTAATTAAAGCAAAGTTCCTCCTCTATAAGGCTATCAGCTAAACCCCAGTGATTTGTAAGGGTTTTTGTTGTTATTGTCGTTATTGTTGTTTTACACAGTATTTATTTATATTACTGCAAAAGTACCTATCTTATCCTGCTGTAACTTAATTTCATGTCTCTTCTCGAAGACACTGTAACCCTCTTCAAGGCAGAAGACATATCTTTGTATCTGCATTCCTATCACCCAGTGCGTGACAGATACATTGCAGGTAACAGGAGTAAATATTTAGAAAAGAAATAAATGAGTTGATTAAAAACACAACTTTTGGGGAAAACTCCGTCATACTGGGTTTTGCCGCTTTAATGTCTTTTTCAAGTGGGATATGTTAGCAACTACAAGAGAAAAGGCCAACACTTGTTTTTAATTAAAAAATCATGATGGGATGAGAGTTAAGAGGAAACTGTGTTTTTATTTTGAATATCATTGTAGAGCTCAGGATATAGGCACAGTTCAGACAATGAAATGTCTTCAAAGTTGGTGAGTGCAGTTAGCTATCACAGGTTGAGTAGATCAAGGGCAGCCCTTCTAAGAGGGTATACTATTTTCCACCACATTCCTCATTCTTACAGTGTGTTGAGAGACACCCGACCTGGCACTCGCATCCTACCTGAATATGGTGACTTAGTAATCTGAAACAAAGACTCAGTACAACATTGCCTGCAGCTTGGGATAAATATTTTTGGCAATGTGAGATCATGCTTCCTGTGAGAGGAGGATATTTTAAAACATTTATTTATTTATTTATTTATTTATTTATTTATTTTTGAGGGGAAGGGGACAGAGAGAGATGGTGAGAGAGAATCCCAAGCAGGCTCTGTGCTGTCAGTACAGAGCCTGATGCAGGGCTTGAACACATGAAATGTGAGATCATGACCTGAGCCGAAATCAAGAGTCCAACGTTTAATGGACTGAGCCGCTCAGGCGTTCTGGGAGGAGGATATTTTAGAATAATGGCAACCGACTTTTGTTGGCCAATATTCCCTTTGGTTTCAACTCTGGGCACAAGCAAATGAATAGATGTATTTCTTATGTCACCTTTACCCTAACTGAGCACTTGGAAGAGTGTATTTTAGAATAGGGATAGCTGCCTTATTTTTAAAGATTTTGGAATGATTGGATGTTTGGGGATCATGTGATTCTGGAGGCATATGAATATATTGAGAGCTGTTCACATCATGGGCACTGACTGGGGTGTATTTTCACTCAACATCCATTCAACAAATGCAAAAGAAAAAAAAACACACACACAAAAAGAATCTCAATCACCTTTGGGCATCTTTTATGGAACTCTGGATAGAGGTTCTAAATATATTTTAAACATTTTTTTTTACTACCTCTGGATTCTGAAGGGAGTGTTCAAACACTTTTAGTGTGAGTGTTTGCCACTCATTCATGGCCATTTTTCTTAATCCTCTCTTTATAGTTTGTATTGAAACAGTTCTCCAGCCTGTGTACATATTACACACTGCTAAGGACCAGAATCGGCAGGTTTTGGGAATAGGGATCGTCTTCATTTTGGAAGGTTTATTGCTATTCATGCTTGAAACTGTCAAAATAACAGTTTAAGGAATTCCAAAAAAGTGGACGAAAGCTAGGATGAAGTGCAATCTGAAGGCAGTATAACATTGAGATTTGGAAGGGTATCACGGTGGTTAAGAAGCAGGGCTCTGGAGTCACATCATCTGGCTTCCAATCCCTACTTCGCTTCTCTGTGTGCATCAATTTTCTTATACATAAAATAGAGATGAAAATAATAACTGTCTTGTAGCTGTTAGAAAAATTAGATAAATTCATGCAAAGTAATAAAAGTGGGCCTGAGGAAAATAATAATTCCTTAATTAACATGTTTATTATCAGCTTAAAGAGCTAGGTAAGAAATGAAATGTACTGTTTGATATTTTGTAAATGCATATCATTGAACAAGAAGATTAAAAGTACATTGAAGGCATATACATGAGAAGGTATAATAACAATTATAATAACCTATTTTAGATAATTGACTGCTAGTCACTTAAAAAATATTACTGAGTACTTAGTATGGACCAGGCATTGTAAGCTATTGAAAGACATAGTCCCCATTTCCTGCCAAGTAGGTTATAGAGAAGGGAGAAGACAAACCCTAAGAACAATGCTGTGAGTAAATGCTTTGGCAGAGATGAGAGAGGAAGGGACCTTGCAGGCAATTTAGCATGTGTTCCAGACTGTAAGGTAGACAAAGAGGCTTCGCGGTCATATTAAGTAGTTTGCTTTTGAACCTTACTTGCGGGAAGCATTTGAAGAAAATTTCTTCATTTCATGGTCTACACAGGGGGAAAAGAATGGAGGAAGACACGGGCGAAGGCAAGGAAACCACTTAGTTTGTCATTTCAGGAATTCATAACCTGGGAGGGAGCCAATTGGTCTGAACTAAGAGCGGAGTTGAGACAATGAACCGGCAGAAGATTTGAGGACATTAAGATGGAAAAATATATGTAGAATGTTGTCACAATTGGGCTGAAAACTTAGGGAAGAGGGAGAAGTATGGAATATACCCCTGAGTCACCTGATGTAGTTAACTGGGTGGTTGACTATGTCACTAATCAAGAGGAAGAACATGGGAAGATTGGGTAGATTTGGGTAAGAAGCATACTGTTTCTGGATTTCCATCAACTTAGATAAACTGATATGTAAGTTTCCACAAAAGAAGTTTAATTTACAGTAAAATATACTTGTTTGTTCCACAGAAGACAGGTCTGTAGTTGGGAGTTATCTCATAAGAATGGTAGTTGTAGCCACAAGAGCCGTATTTTCACCCAAAGGGAGTGGGTACAATGGGACAAAAACAAAGGCTGATGATGAAGTCCTGAGGAATGTCAACATTGAACAGATCAAAATAAGAATCAACTGAGAATTGGCAAGAATTACAGTAGGAAATTTGAGATGAGGTGGTGTCGCTGATCCATGGCCTTTGTCATCAGCATCTGGAAAGTCATTGACAACTTGGGTACGGAGTGTCTGAGGGGGTGGCAGAGGTGTGTGTGTCCACAGGGAAGCTATAGATTTAGATCTGAGCACATCTGCCTGCTAGAAGGAAAAGGCAACGTGAGAAGAGTGGACCACGTTTGCAGCCAAATGCAACAGGATCCAGAAAAGAGAGGTGCAGATGTAGGAAAGGAGAGCATGATGGTTCGGGACAGAGTTTGAGGTGTTCTTCACTGACATTCTCCATGAAACAGGAAACGGATGCTTCTCTCCAGGGGATGATGATGAAGGGGATGACGTAGAGGGTTTGAAAGGAGGGTTGACTGTAGTGGTGGATGTGAAGATGAGGAAAAGGAGCCGAGGAGGAAAGGATCACCTGTCGCCATCCCAAACCCAGATGGGATGGCTTTGTAACGGTGGCACCACCCTCATGCTGGACTAGAATGCAGATTTCATTCGTAGGCTTGGAGGTCTAAGAAGGTCAATGAGGCAATACTATTTGCAAGCTGTGTGAGCCCTCGGTTACCTGTTGAATGGAACCGCTTTGAGTGGCAGAACCCATAGCATCCCCTACCCTGTTGTAGAGTAAACACCCAGGGATAAGTACTTGAGAATTTGGTCATTGCTCTTGTGGAGGGAACCACATGGCCCCCACAGAGTGTAGACACCTCTGAGTGATCTGCAGCTGGGTATATGTAGGCTACACCTTCCTAAGCCACATGACACACAAGCCTTTCTCGAGAAACATCAATTGACTGAAAGAGATTTCACTTTTGAGGTTAGCTAGAGATCATGATGTCTTACCCACAGTGAATGGTTTATAGGCATCATATTAACCCTTTAGGGACACTCAATCTAATAATATCTTTAAATTTGAAGATGAAGCCTTGTAAAGATGTCATAATCACTTATATACTTGTCCTGAGATAGATAGATAGAGAGAGAGAGTTATATCTATCTATCTCTCTCTATCTATCTATCTCAGGACAAGTGTATAAGGATAGATAGATAGATAGATAGATATCTCCAGAGAAGACTGGAGGTTCAGACAGACCAGGCAGTGTGCTTTGTGCTCTATGATGAAAGTATATTTCAGATTCATATTTTTGTCACATTTTCTTAAACACATTTATAAAATTGATTGCACTCACCATTTTTGTTTTTCAACAAAGGCAGCATCCTCCAGGGAGGCAAGAACAGAGTGCTAAAGGAACAGACGAATCCTAGGATAGAGTCCCAGTCTTATCATGTATTCATGTGTATTATCTAACCAGCCAGGTAACCCCTCAAGCCTCAGGTTTCTTCCTTATTAAAAACAAACAAACAAACAAACAAACAAACAAAGGGTTTAACTAGATACCATTACGGTTTCCAGTTCTAAAAACTTTTATAAGATAGAAATTTTGCCTTGCCATGGTCAATTTGAAGCGTAGCAGTAAAAGTCCAACAACCAGGAACGCCGGCGATCAGGGTAGGTAGCAGAGTGTGGCCATGTATTCTAGAAGGCTAATACACCAGAGTTTTACCCTGCAACAGCATAATCGCTCCTACCAGCATGTTCCATTAAAGCTTGACTTACTGCCAGGGGATTCACCTGCTGACACAGTAAAACTCCTAACTGGAAGCATTAACATTGCAATGTCAGATGGGGGAAAAAATTGTTCATAAATTCCACAAACGTGCGCTGCTTTATTGGGGGTCCTGGTTGCAAGCTCATTATTTATGCTGCGAACGGCAACGCCATCAACATATCCCACTGGGAAATTAGTTTGCAATTTAGAATCGTTTCAAAGTACAAGTGATTCTCAAGTCATTTTCCGAGGTTAAATGAGAACTCTTATTGCTTTCTGTGGGCTCAGAGGGAATTTTTACTCTACGTGCTCCCTCCTCCCCCAGCTTCTGCTGTACTGTCTTGATTTTTCTTTCTTAAGTGTGCTTCGGCGCTAAATCTTTTTTTTTTTTTTTCTTTTCCCAATTTTGAAAGCCAGTAAATGGAATGGTATCTGTTGCCTTTTCTCGCATGCTGGGGCTGTGTTAAATACCTCACTTTTGATTACTGCTTTTATTTGTCCAAGACTCCTGAGAGATCTCCCCTTGCTCTCCAGACCGGATTGCTTAGCTAACACACGAGTGATTTGGGAAGACTGGGTGGCATCCAAGCTAGGGTGCAGTGAATCAAAGACATCGTCTCACTGTGTTCTGGCCTTTTGCTTCCAGAAGCCAGGTGTGGGGCCCAGACACGGGCAGATGGGCCAAAGGCAGCCGTGCATCTATTCGCAGGAAACACAGATTCAACTTCGCTTATGAGCCCAGAAGCAAGAGCAAATGATGAAGGTAAAAAGGGTTTCACTGACCTTTTCCGCTTTCACACTCCCCTCTGGTTGTTCGATTCTTTCCTTTAGACCTTCCGGAAGCATTTTTTAAAACTTGATTTCCGTGGTAAAAGGTGGGCCTGTAACCCTGCCCCCGGTCTTACCCCAACCTCCTGATAGGTAATTTTGTAATCTGCTCTTATGCCTAGCGAATAAATAGCATTCTTTTAAGTGTCAGTTTACCCCTTTTTCATTCCCAGAAAGTAAAAAAAAGTAATCCGTAGCGTGAAGATCTTGTAGGATATATATATTTTTTTCCTTTCCTCTGTTCTCAGCATGTATCTGAAATGTCAAGGTCTGATATTATTAGGGATGATAAACCAAGATGAAGCAGAAAATAAACCAGAGTTGTTAAGCCACATCAAGTTGCCCACCTCTCCCTCTGGCAAGAAGCACTAGAATTTATCTGAAACCAGGATTTCAACATCTCTCTAATGCATTGAGGGAGTGCTTCCATAGGCAACGACTGCAAAGTATACAAACCAAAGGAGATTAAGAGTTTAGTTTCAAAACACATGAAATCACTAGTTTAAACAGAGAAACTACACACAAAGAGTGCAAAGAAACAATGAAAGCGAGAGATCAACAGAGTAAATATCACCTAGAAATACTAACAGTCTTAAAGGTCAGAAATCCTTAGTCAAACTAGAAGAGCCATTCATTAAAAACAATCAGTTACAGGATAACCTGAGAACATCACACTATGAATTCCCTTTTAAAGCAGAAGTTGTTCAGCTAAAAGCTATTAGCTGTGTGCCCTAGGGGTAACTAAATAGAGCAAGTAACAAACAGAAACTAAAACCCAAAGAAGAAGCCAGAAAATAGGTGCCCTGGAAACTGCTTAACACAGAACTTCAAAAGCACAGGAGAAAGGCTTCTGTTGTGAGGATACCCATCCAGAGGCATCAGTGGGTAATGCATGGAAGAAAAAACAAATTCAGCATTCCTGAGCGAGTCTTCACGGTTGAAACCGGCTTTCAATGTTTTCCTTGATTACAGATCATTCGTCTTTTTCTATCACTATTTGAATGTGAAAATATTGCAAAAATAATCCCCTTTCAGGGCGCCTGGGTGGCTCAGTCCATTAAGCGTCTGACTCAAGATTTCCACTCAGGTCACCATCTCCCGGTCTGTGAGTTCGAGCCCCACATGCGGCTCTGTGATGATATCACAGAGCCTGCTTGGGATTCTCTCTCCCTCTTTCTCTGCCCCTCCCCCACTTGGACACATTCTCTCTCTCTCTCTCTCTCTCTCTCTCTCTCTCTGTCTCTCTCTCAAATTAAATAAACATTAAAAAATAATCTCCTTTTCCTTCAAGCTTTGGAAGAGGCAGATGTTAGATTGATTTCGGGTGTGGGTTTGTTGGTCTTTTTTAATGTCATGTACACTTTATAATTTGTTAGCACCTATATTCAACTCATCTTGGCCTTTGCTTGGTGAAATAATGTTAGATATGATGGAAGCTTAACATCTTTGAACCCTTAGAACACTCAAGTGGATGGCATTTCCAAAGACATTACTCATGTCTCCAACATTTCTTTCTCCTAGACTTTCATATTACAATTTTGACTTTTAGGTAGCACGCTAATTATTTACCACGAAAGCCCCAAATCTTCTCACAGGTATGGAGACAGGCCAAACCCTTTAAAACCTTCCAACCCTCAAGACAGTGTCTTATTATATTTTTTTAAGTTTTATTTACTTATTTTGAGAGAGACGGAGAAAGCACGAGTGGGGAGGGGCAGAGTGAGGGAGAGAGAGAGAATCCCAAGCAGACTCCATGCTGCCAGCTCAGAGCCTGACGTGGGGCTCAAACCCACGAAGCCGTGGGAACATGATCTGAGCTGAAACCAAGAGCTGGACGCTTACCCAACTTAGCCACCTAGGTGCCCCAACAGTGTCTTATTATTAAGGCAACTTCAGAGATTCCCACATGTTGAATGTTTCATGAAATCGTGAGTAGTTTATTAATTAGTGTCCTTCGGTGTGGCCAAAAAAAAAAATGCAGTAGGACACGCATTTACCATTTTCATATATGTTATTTGAGCAAGGGAAGGATTAATTCTTCAGAAGATGGATTCAACTTTTAGTCTCTCAAAGTTGTCACCTACTTTGACTCTGTAATGGAGCTTTCCTTGGAAGGTCAATCAGGAATTGCAAAAAATGGGAAGAAATATTTCTTTCTTCCTTTCCTCTCTCCCCAACATGTTGAGCTTTGATCAAGAGCCGTATTCTCAACCATGTGCCAAAGAGATAATTCTCTACCTAAAGTAGAGTCCGAATGATTATATAACCAGATCCTTGAAAATAATTCCATGGAGGCAAAATCCACTGCAGGTCAATGTTCTCTAGATCACTAAAACCTAGTGTGACGGTCCACTTGCAGGTGAACTTTTATTGAAATCAATAAAAGCTCAATGACCATGGGGCAGCAAGAGAATCATTCTCACCTCAGTGAGTTGGATGAGGGGCTGAAAATGCTGGTGAAAGTCAGGAATCCTCTTTTTTTTTTTTTTAACGTTTATTTATTTTTGAGAGAGACCAAGGGGAGAGGCAGAAACAGAGGGGAACAGAGGATCCATAGCAGGCTTTGCACTAACAGTGGCAAACCCAATGTGGGGCTCGAGCTCACAAACCGTGAGATCATGACCTGAGCCAAAGTACGACACTCCATCGACTGAGCCAACCAGGACCCCCCCCTCCCCCTTTTTCTTCTTTTTTCGAGTAAGTTTCATGCCCAACTCAAAGCCCAGCATGGGGCTTGAACTCATGACCCTGAGATCAAGACCTGAGCTGAGATCAAGAGCTGAGGCCTAACTGACTGAGCCACGCAGGCGTTCCATGAATCCTCCTCTTTAAACGCTAAATTTCTTCCTAATTCTAAACCTAAGTGTAAGCTGACCTTTTTTTTTTTTTTTTTTAATGTTCATTAGCATTAGTAAACCATCTGTTTAACAACTCAAGCATTTTGTTTCTGGTTATGAATGTGTAATTTCTGGGGATTATTTATTTTCACATTAGACATAATCCTACATTTTGAAAGTTTGCTTCATCGTCCTGAAATCTTTCACCAGTGGGAAAGGCAGAAAACATGGCATACGCATCCTCTATCTGAAACACGAATTTCCATTGTCCGTGCCTTCATTCTCTGGCCAATCCTGTGGTCAGGCCTCTGGAGCACAGACCTTGTACACAAACTGCTTGATTATGAGGTTCTCAACAATCAAAGTGATTTTTTTTTTTTTTTAAGGACCACATAATCGGTCTCAAAACCTGCTGTTCTAGCAGACATGCACATGGCCGTGGATCTGGACGGAACAATGAGGTTGTAACATCTTTAGTGCAAATTGTTGAAATAAGGAGTTGAGAAAACACAGAGCTACCCTTTCTTCATCTGGTGTTCACAAGTCTGTCCGTGTCAGCAACTCTGTCTCAGGACGGTCAAAACGGAGCTCTTGAGTTGACCTCATTCCCTCCAAAGCTTGCTGCCCCTGCCACTCGGGGAGCAACATTCTTGTGAATTTTTAAAAGCCTTATTTCTGAGGGCAGAGAGTAGAGGAGAACATAAATGTACTGCTACGCTGATTAGTTTGGCTTTCTCTCTTCCTTTTTTAAGTTTCTTGGAAATATGGTGGCCCTCCCAGTATAGCTTTTTAAAGACCTCCTGTCTGCACGCCCTTGGAAAATGAAAAAGAAAAAAAAAAAAGAAAGAAAGAAAGAAAGAAAAAAAAGCAAAAGCAAAGTCTCTGTGGCACATGGCCAGATTTGGCTTTAAAAAGTTGCTAATTTTGGACTCACTTCTCTCCATTAGGGCAGGGTAAGAATTATGCACACAAGGCTGAGGCTTGTCTCTGCTTAGAAAACATCTGCATTCAATTAGAAATATGCCTGAGTGTCGTGTTAATTCTGCAGAACCAAACAAAGTCATTTTTGTTTAAACTCTTTCAGGACTATGAGGATGAGCGGTTACAGGAGAAAAAGGAAGAAATAATAAAAGGCAGCAAAACAAAAGTGCCGTGTGGCCCTGGAAGGAACTGAGGAGGCAAATAAGAAAATCCTTCTCCTTGAGAATATAGACCCTGCAATTTTCTTCCAGAATTCTCTCCCTTACCATTTCTCTCTCGGGGATTGGAGGTGGGAACAAGCCTACCCTGTCCTCTAAAAATGCCACTTTGAAAGCAACGGAACATTCTCCGGATTCCTCCAAAATGAATTTGACCGAATAGTTGATGTGTTTGGCAAATGAGCAGTAGCGTTTTATTTTTTAGTTTTGTGGAAAGCCAAACACATCAAAATGGGCTACTGTATTTGACGATTTCTATAGACACGCACATCTTGCGGTGAGAACACCGCACTTGTTTACGTCGGTAGCACCGATTCGCCTGGAATTTGAGTTTCTCTCTTCCACAGAAGTCTGTGGCTAACCATAGACCTAATTTTCACAGAGGTACATTCGAACTGCGTGTTGGTAAAAGCGATGGTCCCAAGAGAAGGGGGCTTCATTCATTTCCTTGAGCTTTTAAAATTAGGTCTTGGGGCACCTGGGTGGTGCAGTCGGTTAAGCGTCCGACTTCAGCCAGGTCACGATCTCGCGGTCCGTGAGCTCGAGCCCCGCGTCGGGCTCTGGGCTGATGGCTCAGAGCCTGGAGCCTGTTTCCGATTCTGTGTCTCCCTCTCTCTCTGCCCCTCCCCCGTTCATGCTCTGTCTCTCTCTGTCCCAAAAATAAATAAACGTTGAAAAAAAAAATTAAAATTAGGTCTTACTTACCGTAGGTCAGGTAGGGAAGGTAGAGGCAGACCCTATTTTGTTTCATAGTATTGAGGGATAGGACTTAGTCCTCAATCTGCAGCACCACAGAGGTGCCCTCAGGTTCTTTCTGGCAGGTAAAAATGTTTAAGTCTCTGCCATTTAATCCTTATCAAAATGCAGGCTGTCAAGAGATGTTTGCGGATGTAGGCTCGATGGGCATGCTACATATTTATTCTTTCATGCATTTTGACTCTATCTTTGGATCAAACCAAAGAACTGGGCATGGAACCAAAATGTTTGGCACTATCTCTATTGGCTTTCACTAAACTGTCCAGTAACTTCATGCCAGTTGCCTGTATAGAAAAACGCCGTAAGAAACTGTCCAATAAAATGTCCCGTTATACTCACTCTAGGATTATTTCTATTATGTTTTCCCATACTTGTGTATGAGAATCCATGAAAGAGATCTCTCAGATTTTTAGTTCGGGGTATTTTTTTTCTTGAAATATGGTTTTCTCTGCTGTTTTTATGTGTAAGTCTTAGGAACACTGTGATTCCTGTAACTGAGATGAGTTCCCTTTTTGCTTTAACTGCTAAAAGCTTCGGGGCCAAATCTGTGACCTGCCTTTGGTAACTACAGTGTCCATTACATATATTTATACTTCTGTATATCAAGGGGTTTATTCGAGTATAACCCATATATTCCCCCTTACTCTGTCTCTCTCAACCTTTGTGTTTTTTTTTAATCTTTTTTTTATATTTATTTTTGTAAACTCTGACAATTCCTTTATCAAATACGTCTGGGAGTTTATAAATCAGTAAATGAGTAAAGCTAAATGAAACCCTGAAATTGACGAGCAGGACTATGTAACCTAATCCTTCCTTGTGGGTGCTTGCTATGTAATCATCTTCTGAAAATACTTAATTTTTGTCTGCTTTTTATGCCGTGCCATTTTTTATTTTGCATCCCAAATGTTTGAGAGAATAAGATGAAAAAGACCATTTTGAAGGCATAAAGAAACTCAAGTAGAACATCTGAAATGGTTACATAACTGACAAAGAGGACATAAAAGGATGGAAAGGAAATTAAGATTACTTGACTTTAAGGGGGGGGGGAATGATCACGATGAAATTAAATCATAATGTTCGAGGTGTCAGCCATCTTGACAACTGTTTTCTATCTCTTTAGAAAGTAAAGCCTATGTAAAAATAAGAAGAATTAAGCTTCGAAGTCTGAAATGAACCTTGGGAAGGTGGTGCTGTGTGCTTAAATAATATTTTACTCAGGAATTTTATGCTGGAATTCAGCCCTTACCTTCTGCCTTATCTCTATTTGCTCAAGTCATGCTGGTATTATCACCATATTTGTAAGCGGGAGTGAAGTGTGAAACTCAAGCACCAGAAAGTGAAAACAGTCACATTATTCTGCTTGTTTTCAGACATGTGAACATAGGTCCATCTCTTGACTAGCGGTCCAAACTGATTTTTCTTTGTTTTTCGGGAACAAGAAGAAGATGGGGGTGTAAGCTTTAGCCTAAATAGAAAAAGAAGAAGAAGAGAAAGAAGAAGGAGGAGCAGGAGGGGAATTGTAAAGATTAAATATAAAGCTCGTGTTTTTGTATCCGCTTTATTGCGCATATCCTGTCTTTAGATTTTAGAGTTGCAAAGAGATATCTTTATATTAATATACATGTATTAATTTATTTAAAAATAATAATAAAGGCAGAGATGAAACCAAAGGTCAGGTCCATATTGTCAAACTCCTCTGAGACTCCCCTACACGGGGTATATTTTCATCCAATGGCACGAGACAGAGAGCCCAAGTGGCAGTTGGCCAAGCCTATGTAGATGACCAAAAACGCCAGAAGCCAAAGGGTTCCCGCCGTTTTGTCCAGTCACAAAGGACTGTTCTATTTCCCACCAAAAATTCCGTCTGTCTTCCTACTGTCTCTCAATATTTTATTAAACATTGAAATGAAAAGTAACAATGGAACATCAGCCATTTCACTTGTTCCAGAGTCCACAAGCGCTGGTTCTATGCCACCCTAACTCCATTTCCATATGATATAAAAGGGCTTTTTTGATAAAGAATTAATTGGTGTATACAGAAAGAGCCATCGCACCTCTTAACGCGGAAAGTGGTTTTAGTAGACAGTTATTTAAATTTGGCTCTTTGTGAAGGCTGGGGCAGCCACAATAAGCTCTCACTGGAGTGATTTATCCTACTTCCTCTCCATCAACAATTTGGGAATTACTAGCTAGTAATTGTATATGTCCCTTTATATTTTTCAAGGAATACTTACATTTCATCACGGATCCATATGAACACAAAGGATTTTACATTTATGGAGAAGGGTAAGAAGAGTCGGGGGAAGAAAGTTGAGAGACAAGAGGATGTCAAATCTTTCATGGTCTCCTATGTGGATTTTTTTTTGTCACGAGTTGCTCTAAATTTGTCGTTAGATCCCAAGCGAGTACTACCTGGGTAAATTATGGCTTACGTCGCCCTCCACTTGAAATGAAAAGCAGATTGCTTTGCAGACTTGAATTATCCTCCAATATTGCGTGATATATGATCCATCTTGATGGGAAACTATTGTATATATTTCATAGTTATGATTTCCAAGGTATCAGACTCCTCATTATCTCCCCGTGCTAGCCAGCTATAAATGCCAAAACACTCTAGCTTCCAGTATGTGCTTTTGAAACTTATAGTTCTGTGCTCTGTGTATGTTTAGCATTTTATGGTGCTGCATAATATAGAAATGTCATAATGCTTTATCAAAACCCCAGCCAGGCTATTGACAGTATAGGTTTCATTTAATTCCTGGATGCAGCAGCCGTTCTCTGGTATTTCCTGTATAATACAATAAACACCAAATGCAGTGCTTAAGATGAATATTTAAAAAAATCAATCAAGCTTGAAATTTAATTTTATATAATTGGCTTGCTATATTCTAACAAAATTGAATGACATAAAAGTTTTACCTACCCTATATAATCTCATATTTTCTTCAATCATAAAAAATAGATTTTTTTCTCTTTTAACTTCCTTTGATATGATCTTTTAATTTACTCAGCTTATTTAACCCTCTCTTATATAGGTTGAGAAAAGTGTGTATCATCAACGCAGGGTAGTAATCACACATGCGATGTAATTGTACATCAGCCACTCTATTCGTGCTTTGTTTCGACTATGAATGTCCAAGGCAATTAAAGCACTTGAATAAGCCTTTGGTGTGGATGGCAAGAACTGACTATTTTTTGTCCATACATTTCTGGAATTGGCTGAGCTAGAAGATATATACATCATCTCTTCTGCTCCCCTAGAACCTTCTGGAATTAGGCATCCCACATTGGGCTCATCCTCTGATAGAAAGGAGCCACCAGTGTGACTCACACCACAGTGAATATTGCCGATGCCTCTGGGAAAGAGCAAACAGGTCTTAATGAAAAAATGTTAAAGCAGCAACAGCAGGTGGCTTATAAGCAGACTACAGTGGGGAAATACATTTTTTAAATGTAGTTGGTATGTCTGGTAGAAAAAATAAGTCTGTGTCAGTAGAAGAATACCCATATAGAAACCCCAAAGAGTTAGAACCTTATGTGTGTTTCTGATTCGCTAACATTTATGATTTAGTATGCTGATATGGCTGTGTTTCCATACCCAGCTGAGTGTACCACTATATTTTTTTCCTAAAGTGAAAAAGAAAAAAGAAAAGCACATTTACAAAAACAATGTTAACGTTGCTATTTCACCATCATACCTCATAGTTACTTTGCTGGTGTTTTCTCTCTCTTCATGTCTCTCGAGCAGTAGTATCACCATAAACTTATACCCAGAAATCACAAGGTAATGAAAATTCAAACATGTTGAGTCTGACCAGTGACTCAATCAAACATTGCAGACTAAAGCTAACATATTCGTGGCAGGTAACGAACACATCTACCTGCCAACCCTAAATACAGTAAACTCTTAGAATTCTCCTCTTTAATGCAGAAAGTAAGTTTGAAAGTGTCATTACTCTAGGATCGTTTTGAAATCCTGAGAATCAAAACAGGGCTCAAAGTTCTTCCAACCCATTTTGTATTATTATCTAAGATGGGTCAACCATTCAATTGGCTGGTACAGCGAAATGTGGGTTGCAATGTTTTTCTCAGAATGAAAATTTCTGTGATGATCCAGACAAACTAAATGAGTTTATGGAGCTGAAACAATAGCCTCAAGGTAGGCGGCTTGTCCAAGCCTCTAACGGTATCATGAGACAAAACTCTTTGAGAAGCAAAATCCACATACCTCCCCCCTCACAAAGATTTTGTCCTGACCAGCATCACTAGCAATCCCAAGAGCCCATGTTTCTGATTTATTTAATTAAGGAAAATTCTAATTTAGTTGTAAGGGCTTGAATTGAAAGTCTGCAATTGAAAATTCTAGATAAAATGGAAAGAACTGTCTACGGACTTTTGTATGAAAATCATTTTCTCTCCACTGACTTCACGTAGCTGTTTTTGGACTCGCTGGGAATGTCTCAGTTTTTCCCATGTATCTGTTTCACATTCAGATTAATCCTGCTGTTGTGATTTATGATGCCCTCGGTTTCATATTTACTGCTAGCTCAAACTAATAAGCTCTCTCTGGACCAGTGCCATAACACGAGGTCAATGCCTAGTTAATCACGCCATTGTTTTTCCATATATGTTGCCCTCTGAATTATCTACAACGATAATTGATTAAAAACACATCTTGTATGATGTCATTTTTTTAAAAAGGGAACAAATTCAATTTTTCAAAGAAAACTTGCTTTAGGTTTGTACAAGACTCTTCTTGAACATCTTAAATCACTTTATTAAATACATTCTGCGCTCATCAAAATATATATATATATATATATATATATTTAGAATCAGCATTTGTCACCATTAAAGTTTCTTTTGAATCTCCACAGTGCTTTGAGTTCCAAATGTCAGTAAGAACTAGATAATATCATACCATAAAGAGAGAGGGAAGCGTATTGACAGTTTTATTTTTGACATAGTATTTCATACTCCATAAATCTATTCTTCATATTCTACCTTTTATTGAGAGTAACAGTTTTTTTGTTAATCACCTTAAAATGTTCAGGGTAACAGCGTTACAACATAAGACATTATATGTACCACTGATTTTTTCAGCACTGAGACTAATTTCGAGGATATCTCTCCACACATAGCATAAATACTGTTTTCCACCCTTAAGAGAATGCCTTATCTTCTTTTACAGTTTTCTACTATATTCAGCAGATCCTAAAAGGAGAAAGTCAATTTTGGACACATCTTTTCCAGGCAACCCTGACCATACCAAATGCTACGGTTATACACAAGAAGTTAAAGATAGCGCCAAAATATTAAGCCAGGAAGCAAAAGGTTTTAGATCTATTTCTGACTTTGTACACCCTGACCGTGGAAGAGTTGCCTTGCGTTGGGATCTTACGTCCCTTAGAGTAAATATAATCTCTGTGTGTTGACAACCCCAAATATATTATGTTGTAAAGACAATTACGAAATTTAGCCACTGACTGCCAGAAATGATCAGATCCATGAATACTGTGTGGTTGGTTTACTACGTTTATATTGTTTACATGGCACATAATTAAAAGAACAATATTCTATTGGCCTAGGGGTCTTCAGAAGTGCCTCGAACGAATGTTTTTTTTTTTTTAACATTTATTTATTTTTTGAGAGACAGAGAAAGACAGAGCAGGAGCAGGGGAGAGGCAGAGAGAGAGGGAGACTCAGAATCTGAAGCAGGCTCCAGGCTCTGAGCCGTCAGCACAGAGCCGACGTGGGGCTTGAACTCTCGAACCATGAGATCGCGACCTGAGCCGAAGTCGGACGCTCAACTGACTGAGCCACCCAGGGGCCCCTTGAAAAAATGGTTTTTAAATCAAAGTGAGGAAATTCTTTTTGGAAAGGAGGTGCAACATGAGGAGGATGTGGGAAACATTAAAAAGAGCAAATAGAGAAGAAGATCTATGCAGACGGTACTGGGAAGATTCCATTAGGAAGGCAATGTGGGCTCCACTGTTGGCCATTTCTTTTATTTATTTATTTTGCATTACGTCCATATTCCCATTTGCCATTGCTTAGTTTCGTAAAACCTATTAGCGCTGGGTAAGCCAGTAGTCATAGGCAAACACTGATTGCTAGTATCAGTGTCTACTTTCCCTTATTTGACTTTGGTTTATCTGCAAAATGACTTTAAGGGATTGATGGCTAAAATGATTCTATGTTAATGGCTCCATGCGCTCTGCATTGCCACGGCTATAGCAAACCCATTTCATATTACAAAGTCTTTTAACTTGAGGCTCCTAATACAAAACCACACATGTAATTGCTATCCTCTTTCTACTGAGTTCTCAGTCAAATCCTCATACTCCCAAGGAACTGGGCAAATGTGTCTCCAGGCTTCCACCCTTCTTATTGGCTCTACAGAAATTCTTTAAATCTCAATTTACTATTTCGATCATTCAGTCCAAACCCGAGTTATTGCATCCCTGAGATGAATCACCTGGAAACTTCGGTTTCGGTAAATCTGAGTTCGAAGATGATCTGTTCTACGAATTTTAATGGATTACTTGAGATTTGGAGGCCTCGGGGATTTCCTGATTCATAAAGAGAACAGGTTGGGTTGAATGATCGCTAATGTCCAGTCAATTTAACATTGTACTGATAACATTCGTTGCTAAAGTTTTCCTTCCTCCTTTTATCTCTATTTTGTAACATGACCCTACCAATCATACCCACCTGCATCAATGCTAAAAACATAGCATGGCCTTTTCTGTTGTCTACAACCAATCCATCACTAATTGGGTTACTTTAAACTTCATGGTATAGCTAGTACTTGTGCCTAAAATATTATGGTTCACTCTCTGATGGGTTCACATTTAAAGGCATCATCCCTATTTGGTGCCCCTGGCTAGCTCTGAGGAGTACCCTAATCCACATTGACCAACTGACCTGCTCTCTATCCACCAGCACTGCACTCATTGACTCGGTCCACCTTTAAGAGTCAGAGGTATGTCTGTAGAACTTCTGACTTTCAAGGCTGTCCCAGCATCTCATATCTAAATGTAATTACTCGATCCGACTTCCAGAGTATAGTTAAAGTGACAGCTTTTTCCTCCTAAACCTTGGTGAATTCAATAGATAGCGAATATTCAAGTCATCCCCTAGGTTTTGTTATGAAATTCAAGAATTTTAAGCAAACATGGCTCATAGATTACCCTTTCATGAGTCTTGTCCAACTCTGTAGGAATATCTAAGTGCTACCTCACTGGTCAATGGCACATCACTTAAGCAGAACCCATAATCCTATGTAAACATGAATAGCTTTTTCTTTATTAAAACATAATTTTAAATTCAACAAGTCATCAGCTTTTAAGCTGCCTTAAAAGTATGGGAGAGCCCAGCACAGAACTAGGACAAGGATGGCTATGAATCCACTGATAAGGACTCAGGCCAGATTCTGCAGAATAAGTGAGTCAGCAGAACATCCCAGGCTCTGAGACTTTCTATTCCTTGCCACTAAAAATCTTGCTCAAAACAAATATTATTCACCAGTCATTGGCATGGTTCTTTCTGCCAGTTTCTCAAGTTTCTGTTAGCAATTAGCTTGTATCAGTGGTTCCAAAGCCTGTTTATTTGAAAATCCCACAGCAATTTCCAAGTCCCCAGGGATCCAGTTTCACTTGTGGAACTAGAAACTTCGAATTAATCCAAACTTGGCCACCATCAATCTTCTCCACACTTCCAGAAATGACTTGAACTTCTTAAGAAACAGGGGTTCTTTAGAGGTTGGGTATAATACTCCCAGGCTGCAAAGGCAGAAAGGATTCTTTAAAAACTTCTTCTAGCTGGTGAACACATACCCAGACTCACAGAACTGTTCTTTCTCTGGAATATAGAGCCCCAGCAGCACATTCTCCCTTGTACAACAATTTTGACCTCAGTGTAAACTCCACCGTACCTTTTTTGTTTTTTTCTCACGTGTGTGTGTGTGTGTTTGTGTGTGTTTTAATGTGTGTGTGTGTTAGTTTATGTGTGTATGCATGTGTGCACATATGTGTGTGTGTGTGTGTGTGTGTGTGTGTGTGTGCTTTTGTTTTGTTTCTGGTGTTTGAGGATTGTCATGCCTCGAGAAGTTTGCCAACCCCACCAACTCCTTTTTCTGTACAGTCTTTTTCCTCAAATTGAAAAGTTGATAAAAAAAGAAACTCTTGACTCAAGCCTAGTGTAATAATTTGAATACGAGGTAAAACTGAGAACGTTTAAGTTTACAACCCAGAGGTTAGACCTCATTATTTACCCAAATATAGCTGGGGCTCATGGTTGCTGAGTGCACTTGCTTTCATAGGAGCACAGCCAGTAAAACAAACATTAAAATTGAATCATCGGATTTTAACATTGAATCTCAAGGACATACTGAAGTCCTAGTACAAGTATGGGCAATGCTAATGCACAGAATAACATCTCTCTCCATCAGTGTCTCCCCAAACAGCATTCACCTGAAATTCTAAAAGTCCCTCGCTTACCATTAAATTCCAGTCTAGAGGATTCTTACCTACAACCAGTACAGGCCATTCTTATTTCTCCTTTCTCTCTCGTTAAGCTTGTTCTAATGTATATTAACCAGGCCTCGATAACTGATTTTTTTTCCTTATTAAGTAGAATATTGCACATATATTTATGTCATCTTAACATCCCCCTAAAGTCTCATTCTATTACAGAATCATTAGCCAGCCCATATTTCATCATCTCAAAAGTCCCAAATTTCATCGTCTAAAACAAGTGTGGGTATAATCTACCCTGAAGCACGATTCCTCTCCACTTATGAACCTGGAAACTTAAGATATAAGTTATCTTTTCCCAAGATACAAAGTTGGAAAATGCATAGGATAACAGTTATACGTATTCTAATTCAAACTGAGAGAAAAAGGGTCCAAAAAAAAAAAAACAAAAAAAAAACAACAAAAAAAAAAAACAACTAAGACTCGACAGTCCCAAGCAATTTCAAAATCTAGTCAGTCAGACTCCATTGGGTTTCAAGTCCAAGGAACAATACCATGTGACATACCTCCACCTTGGGGGCGGGTGGTGGTCATTCTCACTTTTTTATGAAAATCAATGAACACAATACACTTTATCACCAGAATAAAAAACAAAGCATACATGATTATCTTGAAGGAAGCACGAAAAATTATCTGACAAAGTCTAACACTGTTTCATGATAAAAATGTTCAAAAAATTAGAAGTAGAACGAAACCTCTTTAATTCACGAGGACTGTCTATGAAAAAACCACAGCTAATGTCACACATACTGATGGAACACCAAACACTGTCTCCCTGAGATCAGCAACAAGCCAACGACGTCCATTCTTGCCGCTTCTATAAGGCCAGAGTAATTGGACAAGAAAAAGAATAAAAGCTTTTCTGACTGGGGAACTATCTTGATTTGCAGATGGTGTTCTCTTGTATGTAGAAGTCCTAAGGAATCCGCTGAAAAATTATTAGAACTAATGAATGTATTCAACAAGGTTTCAGGATACAAGATCAGTGTACAACGATCAATTGCATTTCAATACACCAGCAACGAATAATCAGAAAATAAAATTAAGAGAGCAATTGCATTTTAATAACACCAAAACGAATATAATTCTCAGAAATCAATGTTACTAAAGAAGTGCAAGTCTTGTACGCTAAAGGCTATTAAATATCATTAAAAACAATTAAAGAAGATAGAAACCATTGGAAATACATCCCATGCTCAGGTTGGAAGATATTATTGCTAAAACGGTGATAGTCTACAATGGTGATAGTCGCCAAGTGGACATACATATTCAGCACCGTCCCTACTAAAATCCCAGCTGGGTTTTGTTTTGTTTTGTTTTGCTTGTTTGCTCAAGAAATTGACAAACTGATCCTAAAATTCACATGAAAAATCAGGAATCCAGAATAGGCAAACTATCTTGGAAGAAAATGGAAGATTCACAATTTATTGTTTTAGGACTTACTGTACAGCTACAGTAATAAAGACAGTGTCGTACTGACAATGTAGTACCGGAGGAGGTTGAGAATCAGGAAATAAAACCATACACGAATCACTAGTTTACTTTTGGTAAGAGTGCCAGAACAATTCAAAGGAGGAAAATCTTCTCAATGAATTGTGCCGGGAGCCCTGTAGATCCAAGTGCAAAAGAATGAAGTTGTGACTCTTAATACGCTATGTAAATACATTAACTCGAATTAGACCATCGCCTCAAAGGAAAGAGATGAAACTATATAATTCTTAGAAGAAAAGGTAAGGATAAATTTTTTTAACTTTGAACTAGGCATCTTTAGATGTTAGGTAGAATATGGAAAACACTGGCGGAGAATGCGATCAAAAAGCCGTGACCGCTGACTGACCCGGGAACTGGACCCAGCCACTCCTCAGCCTCTCCCCTGTCCTCCCAGTGTAGGTTCCATTTGCCTTTCCTGGTCCCAGAGGCTGCTCCAAGGACATAACCTTGAGATAGTTATGTGGTGTTAAAAACATCTATGTGATATACGTGACTGAGTCCAGTTAGGGCCTCTTTATAAACTTTTAAGATGTGGTGGGCAGGTACAGTGATCCATTTGTCTTGCTGCTCCCCAGGCAAGCCTCATATGTAAGTTCCTTTTGTTTTATTAAAAGTGCCCCATTCCATCTTCGAATGACCTGCCTCTGTCTTCAGTTTCTCTCTGCCCTCTTCTCACAGAGGCCAGTTTCAGATTACATGGGGGAAGTTCCCAGGAGGGTCACAAACCAACAACTATGTGATAAAACAAAAATAGATAATCCAGCCTTAATCCAAATGAAATCTTACCATCAAGAAAGTGAAAGGAAAGCCCACAGGATGGGAGAAAATATTTGCAAATCATCTATCTTACGATGGACTTGTATCTAGAATATCTGAAGCACTCTTCAAACACACAAATAACACAACAATAAAAAGACAACCTAATTTTTAGGACAAAGGACTTGAATAAAGATGTTTCAAAACCATACAAATGGCCGAGAAATACATTTTAAAAACCACAATTTTAGTCATTAATGCAAATCAAAACCACAGAAGATATATCTTCATACCCATGAAGGATGGCTACTATTTAAAAAAAGACAGATAATAACAAGTGTTGGCAAGGCTGTGGAGAAAATGGAACCCTTGTGTGCTGCCAGCATGAGTGTAAAATGGAATAGCTCTTTGGAAAACAGTTTTGTGGTTCCTCAAAATGTTAAACATAGAGACACCACATGACCCAGAAATTTCCACTACAAATATTTACATGAGAGAAGTGAAAACATATGTTCACACAAAGGCTTGAACATGAGTGTCCATAGCAGCATTATTCATAATAGTCAAATGTAGAGTCACCAAATGTCCATCAACCGAAGAATGGGTACACAAACTGATAAATTCACACAGTGGAATATTATTCAGCCACAATGATGAAGTAATGATATCTTCTACAACACAGATGTACCTTGTAAGCATCATGCTAAGTTTAAAAGCCAAATACATAAAGAGCACATGTTGTAGGATTTCATGTGTATGAAATGTCTGGAAAAGGAAAATCTCATAAAGAAAGGAAGTGGGTCAGCATTTGTCAAGGTTTGAGGGTAGGGGGAAAACAGACATGGGATTTTGTTTGGGGTGATTAAAATGTTCAAAAATTATATAGCAGTGTTGTAAAACTCTAAACTTAAAAACACAAAATTGTACCCTTTAGAAGGACGCATTTCATGGTATGCGAATTCTATCTCCAGGAGACAGTTTTTTAGAAAACTCAAATCTTCAAAAGGACGTTATGCCCAGTTATGATGATTTCTTGTAATTGTCGTGTGCATCGGATATCTTCTTTTTGGTTCTCCATCAGCTCCCCCGTTTCCACTATGCTGTACTCCAGGATGCTGAGTTCCGTGGGCACATTACCTGACTTCATGCCCCCTGGCTTTCTGTTGAGTGAATCAGTGGAGACTCCTGATAGGGCAGAGCAGAACAGGAAGAGAGTAAGGTCAAGGAGTTATCCTAGTTCATCCTGCTGGGCCCCCTGATTGCTCTGTCTTTCCACCAAATGCCCCAGCCGGCCAAAGGCTCTCTTTCTAGACCCACTCTGTGGGTTCCTGGTCATTGTTTCCTCCCATTACTTCAGGCTTATGGGTGGTAAAGTTTCCCGATGCTGAGTGCTCTGGAATACTGACTTACTTTGGTGACGTCTCTGTACCTCCCCATGCATTTTAAACAGCACTTTTGTTAAATGACCCCCTTCTACCTGTCTCCCCCCAGTGCCTTGTTGGTATACTGTGTTTGCTTTCACTTGTTTTCATTTTCTTGTATGCTTTAATTCCAGTTTTGTTGCCTTTTCATTTATTTTCTGTTTGGGGAGAGGATCTGTTTCAGTGTTGTTTTCAGCGGGGACTTTCCAAGGTAAGCGTTCTATTTTTAGCTCTCTTTGAGATTAGCTTAATGCCTTAACACTGTATTTCCAACAATATTAAACTATCAGTTAGAGAACAAAATAATTTTTGATCCCTGTTTCTTCAAGGTGAGGGGTTTGGCCCTTTTCCCACCTCTCTCCCTTTCTCTGTTTTAGCTAATTTACTTTGAGTTTGTGAAGTCTTTCTTCATTTAAAAACATTCCATTTGTTTATTTTATGCTGGGTTTCATGGTTATTTATTATTGTTTCTTTATACTCTTTTTTGTACCTCTAATGATGTAATAGCAATTAAATGTCCAGAGGATCTAGGTCATTCACATCAAGGGTCAAAGAGAAAGAAGGCACGCTTAATTTACCTTGGTTCAAATAATTTTTGATTGTCTTAATAGGCATAGTAATCAAGAAAGAAGAAAGAAGATGACATCACTTGGCCTTTCAGAGATTTCTGAGATGGTTAGATCGGTAGACAATTCGGGTGAAGCCTGGAAATTCAAATAGAAACTTCAGTTATTGTGTCATTTTATGATATTTCCAAGAGCAAAAGTCCATTTATTTTTTCTGACACTGCAATGCCGTGACCTTTTTGTCTTATGATTTACTTTTTCAATTCCATTCCCGAGCACCATTGACCGTGGTCAGTTTGGCCACCCGCCGCCATTACAAGCACAGCATCAGACTGGGAACAGGTACAGAATTCAGCCAAGGCCTGGTACCTCCGAAGCGCGAATGTCTGTAACCTGAAACCCAACGCTTTTCTCCATAGCAACATTCTCGGGAAGTTGCCTTTTTAGCCCAACAGTTTATAAGATGACTTTATTATGTCCCTGCTTTGGTTTATTTTTGTCATTTATGATATTTCTTGAGACGTTCATTTTGAACTGCTGCTCAAATTTGGTATCTTATTTATTTTCTGTGCAATTGTCTTATCTCTTCAAATTCATTTAAGCTGTCTGAGACCACAGAACTTTTCATTTATGTTTTATGTACATCGCACACCTAACAGCTCAATGCCGGAGACACAGAGATGTTCGATAAATATTTCTTAATTTGATTTATTCGAGCTCTTATTAGTTCTGTCTGCTTAGTCTGGTGGTGCATTCCCCTCTGTTTGGTATAAAGCAGACTGCACTTGATATACTCTGAAATGCAGTCCAGAATTAATAATCTCTGAGAAACCTGATATGCTTTTAAACTTCCCAGATCTCTTGTTAGAAAACTCAAGAGACTTTAAGCATCGACTTTTCATAATCTGTTACCTCATTTGGTGTGCATTCATATCTACAGCAACATCATGAGGTGAAAAAGGGCTCCACGAATCTTTGGATTTGTTTAAAATTGGCATTTAATATGTATATTTTTTCTTTTTAAAAGCATTTGGGGAGAGTTCAGCTGCCAGGTCCCTGGAGCAAAATGGTTTTCTTGACCCTGCTTCTGTGTTGTCTCACGGCCATATATCTGGCCCTGTAACTTGAACACAGGAAAAGGAGGGGGAGGGAGAGAGACCTTCTGTTGGTTCCCTGTGGCAATCCATTGGGATTCTAAAGACTTGAATATTTTCAATTCATTACGAGGCGTGGAGCTATTATGGAAGAAAACAATATAGAGAAATTTTAAAATAGTAAGCCAGCCCTCTATAAATCATAATGATGTTCCCAAGGACCGAGGTTTAAATCACATTCCCCCTTGATCAAGCTTTAATTGTATAAATAGCTCTGCAAAATCATTTCAACTGTTCTTTGTCCCCCAACCGAAGGGTACATCTACACAGTTCATATAAAATCACTGAAAAGCATTACTTTATCTTGATATGTTTGAATATCCAGATGTTTGGCAGGAAGTAAAACAAACATCCAGATGATTGACTGGAATTTTAAATATTTCTTCCAAGTCCTGACAAAGAAGTAAAGAATGCAATTTACTTACTAGATAGTTCCATGTTTCATAATCCTATATTAAGAAAAGAACCATATTCATGAAGGAAAATAACTTGGAACTTTGTCTCTAATATTATTCCTAAATATACTGAAATGTAGAGACACTGCTGTCCTCCTGCCCCGGCATGGAGAATGGACTAGGAAGCCAGTCTGACGTGGAGGTGGGCCGAGAGGCATTTCTTCTGTGATTGCTGTGTTGTGTTCATGCTAAAATGGCCTCCTGTCAATGTTGTGTTGATAAATGCTATAAGGATGCACGCGAACACCCAGAGAAAAGACGACCAAATGTATAAGAATTCCAAATGGTAGTGTAGGGGAGGAAAAGTTTCTTCTTTACTCTTCCGGATTCTTTTGGCTGGTTTATTAACTAAGAGTTAAGTAATTAATGTCCAAGGCAGATTAACAGGAGAAAAACAAGTTTAATTTCATACATATGGGAGCCAGAAAGAGATGAGGTTCAAGGGCAAGTCAGGCAGTTGAGGCCTATATGTTGTCCTGAGCTAAGGAGCAGGAGAGGAGTCTGGGCTTCAAAGGGAGGGAAGACAATTCACAGGAAGATGGGCAGGGCAAACGTTTGGTAAACAAATGTTTGCCATGCCAACAGGGAGACAAGAGGACATAGGATTTTGAACAGACACTGCTGAGCTCCCCACAGCTTACCATACCTGGTCCAGGCCCTCTATCTAAATTCCTAGGGGACGTTAGGGGGGAGGTTAAAATCTCTCTCCCTGAGTCTTTTGGACCTTGAGTGTCTTCTGCTTGAAATAATCCACATGACAAAGTGGTGCATTCTGGGGTGGCATACTCTACTCCCCTTCAGTAGCAATCTCTGAGATCATTTTGCTAGAAGTCCTTTTAAATAATTGCATGTTTAATGGCTATAGTAATCCTAGGAACCACAAAAAGTCCATTTAAGAGACATTTTTGTTTGGAAAGAATTCTTCATTTTTCTATTTTCTATTACTTTTTATATGCCATATAGCCCACTTTTACAATAATTGAAAGTATTAATTGATGGCATTGATAGGACTGTCATAAAATCTAATGACAACAGACATTCAAGACTGAATGCTATTCATATTGGGAACTTTCTCTGGCTTGTCACCATCCCTTCTCCATCTCAGACTGTAATTTTCCAGCAACCTTTGCCCAGACCGATCTATTGTTCACAGTTGTCACCAAAAAGGACCTCGTTTAGTTTATTTAGGGAATGATGGCAGGTAACCGCAAAATAACAAAAGAATGACTACCATTGATCACAGTGGATTTTTCCCCCCTACTGTTTTCAGCCACATGATAAAAACAGGAAGCTTCATTCTTGGGGACCAGGGGCTGGCATAACTTATCAAAGCTGCCTTTTCCCCTTCCTCTGACTTTCCCCTTTGTTTCCTTGAGGGATGTAGAAATGACATCAAACTGTTCAAAATAGCTCTGACCTATTATGGATGACCAAAGAGATATTTGCTTTATTTTGGAGAAAAAATAATAACTCTAACCTTTTGTTTTGTACAGAAAACAGACAAACAGGATATATTTTTTTCACTGTCTCCAGGTTTTATCTCATCCTTTCCTGCTCTTTTGAAACAAAAGAAGTCAATTTTAAAAAGCAAAGGAGAATAAATAAATTTGAGAGAGAGCAATGCATTACAATTTCCCCTAGAAAAGTTCCAGTGACATCTTACCCACCATGACTAGAGACCTTCTTATCCTAATAAATGACTGAATCCAAATCATAACTACTTTAGAGACACAGGGAAAGAGAATGGCAACCTCTCACATTTGTAAATCAAGTGGGTTTCTTACAAAAATAAATGTTAATATTTAGCAGTGAGTTCAATTTGCACCATGTCGTGTCCTCACTTTGCCGCTTGGAAGATTCTCTTTCGAGTTTTCTTCGGCAGTAAAGTCTAGATCTAGTTGTATCAGGATAATTTCCCAGTAGCTGTAATCTTGTAATTCAGCCGAACCAGTTCTGTAATACACTGTCCAACTTGAAACCTTCCTAAATCGCATCACCAAAATAAGCTGAGCTGTCCCAGAAAAGGCACCTAATCATTTATATGGTGCAAACCTTCGCTTCGGCTTTAAAGGCCCATCCCAAGCAGCCCCCAAACAAGCTTCCACCTTTGCTGTCAAGGAGAGTAGCTGATTTCATGCCTGTGGGTTTAATCATGACATCTTTCTTCAGAGCAGTGCTGTTCGACTGAAATGTCTATAATGAGGCAAAAAATAATTTTTAATATTAGCACTGTTCAATAGGGTAGTATCTAGCCAATTATGACAAGTATGACTACTGGGTACTTGAAATGTGGCTGGTGCAAGTAAGAATTAGAATTTTTCATTTTATGGATGTTTATTAATTTACCTTTATTTTGCTACAATGGCTATTAACTCTTAAAATGGATAATGCAGCTTCATAATTCCCCAGAATGTACTTCTTGGTGCCGAATTCCTTAATGTATATTTAAATCAGTAACAATATTTCTGAACCTTCACGTTGTCAACTGCAAAACACAGTAAGAAGCATCTCAAACTGGGATGGTAAGAACGTTTAATAGTTTTTGATAACGCTATATGAAAAGCCTAAGTTTGGGCACTTCAAACTGAAGTTCCAAAGGCCATCTGTAGATATACCTTTTTACATTCCAGTTATTTTAGTGTTACATAATTATAAGCCGTATGCAATGTTGTAGTCAGATATTGGCAGATACAATAATGTTTCAAAGAGTTATTTCCCTAAGTACTCAGAAACTAGTCAACAAACACACTTATCTCTACATAAACAAGGGTAGTTAGGAAAATTTCCTAGTGTTATTTATGGAAGATGCCTAATTGGATATGTTAAGTGAAACACATTTTAAAGACGGTGCCAGCTCAAGGGTGGGAAGATTTTTTTTTTTTTTTTTAAATAGTGGTAAGAATACACTGGACAATTCTGAAACTTCTCTTGCGCGTGAGAGGTATACATGAGTTTGGAACTAGGGAATGGAGCACATACTTGAGGACAGTTTCTCGAAGAGAGTGGTGTTTCTCTTCCAACCCAAAGGAGGGAAATGCGAATGCCCCTTACTTTAGGAGAATGAAGCTTTCAAGAAATCACCAAAATGGCCCCTGCATCCTCAGAGGCCATCACTTTCCAAAAGAAAATTACAGCGGACTGGTGACCAAGCCAACCTAGAGGTGTATAGGGTCGGCAAAGAAAGGGAAGAGGTTTGTGAAGTAACCACAGGCCCAGACATTCCAAAGTGAAGGACGTATAAAGTGTCCCTTAGATAAATCCATGAATGCAAAAGGGCCATCTGACACAGGGACTTCCTAAGTGTCGCTGGAGCCCTAGCACATTTGCCATAATGGAGGGAACTAGATGGGCAAGCTCCTTAGATAGGTGGAAGTGAGGAGGAGGAGATACACAGGGGTCTCCAAGGAGTTCACAAATCTGACGTCAAAATAAGCTTTAAACTCTGCCAAGCCCCTCGAGCACTGACACTAGCTCAGGGGAAAGTTTTTGTTGATTGAAGGACTTTACCGCTATCTTTTCCTCTCAGCTTTCCCTGTGGCCCAACCCCAGGGGATCAGACACAGCAGGAAGCAGCCGGAGGTGGGAGGAAGGGAGGAAGGAAGGCTTCACCAGCAGGTCTTTCCCTCCAGCCCATCTCTCCCACCTGCGGAGGAGGCCCGAGGGGTGGAGGAGACACCTTTATACCAAATCAAGTTTGCAACTGGAGTCTTATAACGGGTGGAATGTTTTATTCCAGCAGTGAAGCTTTATTTTGTTCCAACAAGCCCTGGGTGAAGTTTTTGCTATGACACTGCTTAAATGGACAGACACTTCAGTTTTTTGACCCAGGGCTTTGGGGGGAGGTGTTACAGGAAGTAAAAATGGTCTTTTTCCTTGTCCACAGGACTAAAGACAGTTTCAAACCAGATGTAAGACTTTAAACAAGGGGACTGGTCTTGCTAACACTTAGTATGGTTTAGAAATACCTTAAATAATCAACAAGTGTTGGAAGATTAAAGATTCAAATGAATTATTTCTACATTTATGTATTCCCTTTTCTTATCATTAATCCAACAGCATATATGAATGCCTGTCATATTCCATGTGAAAAGCTTAGTTCTAGAGCGAAGTTTTGATGTCAGGCTAAACATCTGCTGGTAACTTCCCAGAGGAAAACCAGAACAATACTCATGTATATTGGGTCACCTGCCTTAGGCGGGAAGTATATCTGACGAATGGAAATCTGGTCCTGAACCTGGTGTAAAAAAGGCAAATTTCCTTAAATGTAAATCATCTACACAGATATCATGGCTTTATTTAGCAGCCGATTGAAGGATCACCAAGCTTGCTTGAATGGACCTTACAACTGAAGGTTGAATTGAATTGAATTGGATAAGGAAACAGTTTAAATGGCTTCACTGTGAGAAATAAGTCCACTGACCCAATCAAAGGAGGGAGGCGGAGACTCGGAGCACAGCAAAGGGAGGCTTTAATCAATGTCCTTACAAGAGTGGGTGCTGATAGACAGGTATGCTCAGTGCAGTTACAGCAGACAATTTATTTCCTAGCACCTAAGCCTCTGCCCTGATTCCTCATTGGCTGAGTACTACAGAGGTTACGGCCTTACCCGGAAGTTGCCTATGCCCACGAAAGGCAAAATGCAGTCTGATTGGAACAATGTACATTTCCTGAGGTAACGCAGACTTTCAGTCCCTCCTCCCTTTGTTCTTTGGTGCATACGGATTGCAAAGCCCAAGAAAGTAAGCCCCTAGAATGGAAGGGGGGGTGGGGAAGAAGAACCAGGAAGTGAAGTGTCTAAGGGTTTGGGACTCCATTATGGGGAGAGGGGACGTTATACATATTTCCAATAGGTTGTGAACCTACTGTTAATTAGACAGCGCAGCTTTTATTTGGTATTTCTGAAAGTGAATCATCTCCCTTACTTCTCACATTAAGCAAGCACACAGTACTCAGAGATTGAATAAAGAATTAAACTTGGGCCTTGTAACTTCCTATCCTGGATATGTCCTCAGGAAAAGCTTTGTCATCTATCTCCTTTATCCACTGGATTATTCAGCAATAATGTCTTTCAAACTTGACTCTGTCTCTCATGAATACGTGTGTCAACTGTGCGTCCCCTTTAAATATATATTTAGACAACTGCCCACTGGAATTAACGAACTCTGCAGCAATAAGCCATTAAAATCATAGAAAAGGGAGAACTGAAAAATTAGATACTCTGATTTTCCCCTGCAATTTCTTGAAAAGCCAGTATTTAAAATATTTTAGAAAATGAACTGATACAATCTAGCAAGTTAGAAACTTTGATTTTTAATTTCTTCTTTTTGTCCTTTACACATGAGTTAGGTGAGAGTTGACACCTGTCAGTCAAAGATTAATTTAAATTACTCCCGGTCGTGAAGTATCTACCTACCTAAACCATTAGCTGTCTTGATCAGCCCTTGATGAAACATTTTCACTGGTAACTTCTTTTGCAAGGACCGGATCAGTTTAGGAACTAACGCCTTGATGAAATTGTTCCTTAAGCAGCTTTACTGCCTTAAAGAAAGCCATAATGTTCCTGCTCTTTCTTTCCAAAAATGTTTACCTTATTTCAGCTAACTATAGAAGCAAACAGTGAAAATGTTGAATTTCCAAGAATATGAGCACCTTTCTGATTTCTTTTCTTCTAGCTATGCCCTCTCTTATTTGTTACTATTGAACATTTTTCCCCCTGAGTTTATTTTGGTAAATTTTAGTTTTAAGGTGAATAAAAAAGTCTTTTTCTCTTAATCTTACATTTTGCTGAGACTGGGTATTTCCTATTGTCACATTCCCTGACTAAACTACCGGATATGGTTCCAGAGAAGGAGCAGAGGACTCCAAAACCCCTCATTTCAATGTTATTTCTATACTAAGGAGAGTGTCCTTTTGGCTTTCGTGGATGCTACCGTTGCTGATAAACCTTTTCAGAAAAATGTATCAATTATGTAGGCTTGTTCTATAGTGGGCAGATATTTTCTGTCTTCCCAACATCAGATCAGCCATATTTTTGGCTCATAGAATATAAAAATTAGGGATAAAAGCGATTTTACATGAGGGCTAGCTTGAAGCCATCCATCGTCTTCAGGGATATCTTTCTGATCATGAATTTGTCTGTGTCCAAGAGCCAAAGATCACTGTGACATAATGTTATCATGCATCCTTCTCACTTAATCACTGACACTGGTTTCTAAATTTCAAGACACAAATCCAGTAACTGTCTCCCGGTTTCAGGAATTTTACTTTCTAAAGATATACTGCATTATACTGAAAGTACCATAAAACATAAAACATCTTATTATTTATTTATTTTAAATATTTTTTTAACATCTATTTATTTTTGAGAGACAGAAAGAAACAAAGCACTAGCTGGGGAAGGCAGAGAGAGAGAGAGAGAGGGAGACACAGAATCGGAAGAAGGCTCCAGGCTCTGAGCTGTCAGCACAGACCACAACATGGAGCTCAAACTTATGGACCGTGAGATCACTACCTGAGCTGAAGTTGGACGCTTAATCAACTGAGCCACCCTGGTACCCCAAAACATAAAATATTTTTAGTAGATAGGTCATGAGAGTTTTTCTGTGTAAAAAACATAAGTGACAATATATTCCAGGTTTTCTATGATGGTTTCAGTTTCAAATACTTGTTCCTGTTTTGTATACTTATAATTTCACAAACCAGAAAAATAGGACACTTTGTCATACCCAGTGTGTGTGTGTGTGTGTGTGTGTGTGTGTGTGTGTGTGTGTGGTTTTGATTGGGGAAGAGTACCATAATGTACTCAATATATAGGTCCATTCTCTTGTTAAGACTCAGTCTTCTCAGTGAAGGACCAGCCAATCAGCCCCATTTGACATGAGAGCAAGAAGAGAGAATTCTCAGGATGGAGGAACCTCTGTTCTCAGTGGTTTCCATTTGCCAAGGGGGGGAAATGCTTATATGCACAATGTTCATTTGATAGAGTTTTTCTGACAGCATATTTTTTTATAGTTCTGTGCCTAGACACTGAATTTGAGAAAGTTTATTACTTTGGAAATTGATTTTGCTGTTATATACTGTATGCCTTGGCCTATTAGAAAGAAGCCTGCAGGGAGTATGGTGGGTATGGGCACAGTGTCTAGATTTTTCCGTGTGTTCTATCTGCCGTAGCTCCACACTGCATTAGTAGCTCTTGTCTTTCCACCCCCAGACCCCACCAGAGCCACCAGCTATGGCCATCCCAGTAGTTCAATTTGCAGAGACTGTAACTTGAATTGTCTACAGTGTTAGGTGACATATGTCCGTCCCGTTGTTGTAACCACACTGCAAGGGGGACCCCATAATGCCACCAACCTATTGAAATCTCGGCCCATTTTGTCACTTAGATCTGTCCTTATTCTCTGTTGCCCACATTTACAAGAAAATCGTCTCCTTCATTTTTCTCTGTTACCCACACTCAAAATTCTTTCCTTAACCACTATTATCTCAAGTCTTTAATATGAAGAAAACTTCTAGTTTGCAGCGGACACAAATGAATTAGTGATTGACTCCCCTCTAGGAGCCAAAACGGATCTTTCATTGGTAGAACTTCCAAAGCATGCAAAGTGTTTAAGTTCAGATTATGTGAAGGAAACATCTGGGGACCAGAAGGCCTTTGGAGTCAACCCCTTGCCACTACTCTGCCTTCAGCTTTCTCCTGCTGATAAAGGAATAAAATCACTTCAGGGGAAATCATTGACTTTATGGTGAGAAGGTGACTTAATAGTGCAGATGATAGTATATACTGCCCTGACATGTCATTAGAAGGTCAATGGTAGCCCAGTGCTACATCACATGCCTACGTCATTCACCTCACTGCCTCTCATCACGCAAATATTTTACCATCTTGCATCACTGCAAGAAGAAGGGTGAGTACAGGTCAATAAAATATTTTGAGAGAGAGACCACTTTCACATCGCTTTTTTTACAGTTTATCATCATAATTGTTCTATCTTATTATTAATTCTCATTGTTAATCTCTTGCCGTGACTAATTTAGAAATTAAACTTCATCTTAGGTATGTATCTATAGGAAAAAACACACAGAATATATAATGTTTGATACAGTCCGTGGTTTCTGGCATCCACTGAGGCTCTTGGAAATGTATGTACTTCGTATTTTCCTGGAATTTTCACCTGTGATTGCATGCTTAAAATATCCTATGACTATAGGGACCATGGTTAGTTTAATTTTGTACAATAGACATTGGGTAAGTTTTTAACATGTGTCACGTACTAGGAATTCAGAATGAAAATAAAATGAAATCCCTGCCACCGAGGAGCGTAGACTAACTGGATGGGCAGAAATAATTCAAGAGTCCTGACAGGTGCACGTGGCTGGTTCAGTAGGTAGAGTATGCAACTCTTGATTTCAGGGTTGTAAGTTCAAGCCCCATGTTGGGTGTAGAGATTACTTAAAAAGAAAATCTTAAAAAAAGAAAAAAGAGTCATGATAGAGCTATGCCATGCAATAAAGCACAGAGGCATACAAGTATTCCAGCCAGGGAAAGAAATTTGTGAGACATAGTTAGGGAAGCACTAATCTTACAGAACGAGGATGGGTTACGACGTGAAAACACAAGTGGAAATAAATGCTTCATTTACTCAGAATAGGAAGATCAAAGAAGAGAAGGTATAAAGTCTCCCTGAGTGAAAGAACCCCATATGTTTTGTTTGTTTGCTCACCCAAACATAAAATATGAATTAGGGAGGAGCTTGTGATGGCAGCCAGTCCCATTGTAGTGGCCACTGGATGCCAAACTGACTTTTAAGCAAGGGGGTTCAAGACCAGCTTTACGTACCATATTAACTACATGTTGAGAGATGTTGGCATCAGGAAAGGAGAAGACAATGAGGTTAGAGGGACCAACAAGCAGGTCATTTCAGAAGACCAGGCGAGAGACAATGGCATTCTGAATTGGGGGGAGTAGCAACAGGCAGGGAGAGGAGAAGAGAGAATACAAAAATAATAATTGAGTGGAGGATTCAGCAAGAGCTGCTTGGACTTGGATGTTGAGGGAGAGAAGGTCTGCAGGGACCCACAAGTTGGTTAGTGATAACCTGCGCTGGGATAACTTGAGCCAAGAGTGATAAGTGTTGCAGGAATGGAAAGAGACAGAGAATAGGAGCTCAATTCCAGAAATTTTGACTTCCTGGCATTTTCATTTCAAAGTCTGAAGCACAAAACTAAAGATAAAGATATAAATATAGATGATATAGATGATATAGATGATATATATATATATATATATATATATATATATATACTTGGAAGCAACACTGTATGGGTAGTAATTAAAACAATGAAACTACAATGGGATCCTGGGGATTCATTTATAGAGTAAGAAGGTTGGAGGCAGACTGGAGGTCAATCAGGGTATCTGGAGACATGAAAAAACCAGGATAGAAAGAGTGGTCCTAAGGAGAAGGAAGCAACTTCAGAGAAGATGATGTTATACAAACACATCAGAGATGACCAATGCCACATTCTTGATATGCTTGAGGGCTTTATTCAGATAAAATAATGAGGTATTGAGTCCTGTATAAAAACCTGGTCAAGCCCTGGTTTGAAACACCAGCCCACAGCCACTATTAATTGGAGAGATCATCAATACTATCTCTCTTTCATCTTCTCAACAACTGTGAGTTATACATCACACAGTTTACAGAAGAGAAAAAAAAAAAAACAAACTAAAGCTCACAGAAGTGAGTGATTTTCTTGGAGTCTCAAAGAGAAGAAATTTCTGGAACCACGTTTGGGTCTTTTTGCCACTCCAGAATCTCAGTTTTTTTTTTTAAATTTTTTTTTTAATTTTTTTTTTTCAACGTTTATTTATTTTTGGGACAGAGAGAGACAGAGCATGAACAGGGGAGGGGCAGAGAGAGAGAGGGAGACACAGAATCGGAAACAGGCTCCAGGCTCTGAGCCATCAGCCCAGAGCCTGACGCGGGGCTCGAACTCACAGACCGCGAGATCGTGACCTGGCTGAAGTCGGACGCTTAACCGACTGCGCCACCCAGGCGCCCCCAGAATCTCAGTTTTTAACCAACAGGGTGCTTTGCTTCCTTTCCTCATTTTTACCAACATAGCTTCCATTTTATGGAATAATAATCAGCTCGGATATGTGTAATATCACTCAGCTGTTGAGTGATATACTAAATTCCTCTCACTGGAGTTTAGAAAATGCCTCTGCTATCGTAAACAATTCTGTGGCCATGCAGCACGGGATCATAAACCACTTCTTTCCTTTGAATTGACCTTGGCTCCCTGTCTTTCTTTAAATAGAACACAGGCAAGAGAAGCACTGTCACCCCTGAGAAAGTTCTGTGTGACATAGAACAGAAGGTGCTTAGGAAGAGTGGTAATTAAAAGCGACCTGAGCTAAAGCAAGCTCTGAGGAATGAGAACCGTGAATTTCACTTGACCCAAAGTCCCACAGTCTCCAGAAGTCTCAATTTGGAGACATTTTCTGTATGTAAACAGGGGATCTGTTGAACCCGGGAGGCACATGGATGAACTTCAAGGTGAGAGAAAGGGAGAAGAGAGAGCCACGAATCTCTGCAAATGTACACAAATATTTTTTAATGCATGCATGTTACAGACGGACTGTCAATTGCCTTGACTGGCTATTCAAAGCGGTCCAAGACAAAAATTTTTAAGAATGCTAGTATATACTTATTTTTTTTTTATTATGAAAGATTTTCAACATACACAGAAATAGAGATGAAAGTAACAAACCCTCGTGTATCTGGAACCCAATTTCAAAAGTATCAGCATTTTGTCAATTCTATTTTGTTGGCTATTCCTCACCACGTTCGGTCGTGTTTTCGAAGACGTCACACACATTACTCGTAGTGCGCAATTCGTCTTTAGCTTGGATCTCTGCTTTCTCTGCCCTCTTACTCATCCCGCACATCAGTGTGGGGTCTTCTGGAAGCTTCATCCTCCCCCTCACTGCAGTGGTCAAACACTCTGAAGATCTAGGGGGTACTGGGCATTCAAGACTTTCCAAACACACCTCCAACTAATCTCTCAATTTTTCTCTCGTGGGAATATGTTAGAACTTCTGCTGCCACCAACTTTGTCCATGGACTCGGTCGTGAATGTTTGCATTGAGGACTGGGATCATCCATGATCGCTTAGAATTACTTTATTCCATACTTCACCTCTCCACATTTAACCACTCCTTAAAGGACAGCTGACATTTTGTTGTGTCTCTGCAGAATATCTTACGTTGGTAAGGGATCAGACTCTACGGTATCCTCAGATACCCGTTGTCTTTTACGTACACGTTTGTCATTCTGACAGTGCAGCTACAAAATTCGTTCTGCATTTTGTATAAACTTTTAAACACGTGCTAATCAGAAGCTGCCGACTTTCATGTGTATTTTCTCTTTTCTGGCCAGCTGTATGCTAACTCTGCTGTACAACAGGCAAATACCATACCATGAGTATTTTGCCGGTGGATTTGTCAGCCTAAATAACCTGAATAAGTTCTGGAGGTAAACAGGAGTCAGTCTGTTGGCCCTGGGACCCAACTATGAGTAGACAAGAAAAGAAGTAACAGGTGTCTGATACATAAATCATTGCAAAACTTGTTTCTTACCTATTTTCTAAATCCCTGTGACAGTGCAATAAGGCAGATAATATTCCTGTTATCGTTAGCATTTCCATCATTACAGGTATTGGAATTTTTTACTTGAAGGGACTGATACACAGAGGGAATAAAACTCTTAGACATAGTTACATGGCTTGTAGACTTTAAAATAAGCTCTATCTGATTAAAATCGTATTGCTTGTTGCACGTAACACGATGGGTCTTCAAAGGTTCCATGATGACCCTATACATTTCTCCAACACCTAATCCAAACCACCCATGATCCCTTATTCTACCCCAGAGCCACCTGCTTCCCAGCTCAATAATAATGTTTAAGTCAACCGAATGAATAATCAATGTTTTTGATTGTGCATACATTTGGTCATATGACAGCGATCAGTAATCAGTTTTGAAACCTGCTTTGTGGACGACAGAGTCACTGACCGACATCACCACCTATGCCTCAACAGAAGGACTCCCTCTCTCTGTCTCTGTCTCTGTCTCTCTCTGGATCTTAAGTAGATTTCTCAGTGACCTACGGATAATTACCAGCTTTATGGCAGGGTCTATTCTAAGAACTTCAACAGTCAAATTGAAAACAACCAAAATACAGCCTATATCAGTTTAGTTCCAGACCAAAATATGCCCAGGGTAGTATGTCTTGTCTAACACAAACAGAAAAAACAGGTAGGACCTGATACTTGTCTTGGTATAAACTTGATAACTGGCCCTTTAAGTATTTTTACGCAGCAAACTGTAAATGGGGTTGTGACCGTTTACGTATTAATTTGTGGAGTTTGGCCCAGTTACAAATGAACACTGAAAAGTATTTTTTTGACAACTCATTAAAAATTTAAGTATGATTCCAAACCCTCAGGCTACTTGATTTTTCAAGTCAAAGTTTCTTCTGAAATAGCAACACATGACGGCTGTCAAAAACCCAGAGCCATAACAGCTCTAGGCTACTTCCCAAAATAAAATACCAGTCCCTATCAGTCAGCAAAGTGCCGGTGCCTTGTGGTACACGGCTTCCTTTAAAGGTTGATAACTCCTGCCATCAAAATGTGCCTGCAGCTTGGCTAGGAAAGACCGGCTGCACATTAACAATATGAAACAGATTATACCTTGTCTATCGAAGCAACAAAACAAGAGTGGACAGCCTGCTTTTGATAAGCAGACGGGTAAGAAAATGACTTACCCTTTGCAAACGAGCAGTAAAGTCATCTTGCAAATATTTCAGCAAGAAACGTTCCCTTGCTTTTCCTCCTCTTGGAAAGAGGGGCATGAGCAGAGACACTCAGTGTTATTGAACACCTCTTCTGTGTGCTTTCAAATTTTCCTGTTCTGGTAAAGTGGCTGATTCTAAGAAGAAGGGATTTTTTTCTAGCTCTGGGAGCTCGTTTGAGATCGGGAAGAGGAAACAAAATTAAAACAGAAAAATACAAGTACTTTCCTTGAGAACTGTCTTTCTTATTTTAAGAAAATACGCCTTTTGAGTTTTATACCTGTGCCTTTCAACCAGAATGGTATCATCTCCCCGGGGAATGTTTGCACACGTGTGTGTGTGTGTGTGTGTGTGTGTGTGTGTGTGTGTTAGGGGGTACTCTTGGTTTTCCTACTTATTGGGGGTAAGGGTGCTCCTGACATTTAGGGGGCAGAGCCAATGATGCTGATTTCACTGCATTGTGCCAGACTGTCCTGCTCAATGGTATGTCAATAGTATCACCCCCCACCCCAGTGAGAAATGCTGATCCCCACCATTTGGTGGGTATTTATTTTATGTAAACATGACATGAAATTTTATTTGTAATCTTATTAATGGTGCTTATTTGTAATCTTATTAATGGTGCTTTGACATAAATATGTAAACAAACAAAAAAAAGGAATAGAAAGGATTAATGGTAGTTTCTTCCTCCACGAATCAAACAAACTCAGGGATCTGTTATTACTACTGTTACTGCTGTATTGTCAGTGTCTGGGCCAGTCTCAGAAAAGGAAATGTCCCCCCCATGATGAACAAGTTATAGCTCGTCTCAAAGACACATGGTTTGTGATTTAGCTGTCATTTCCTGAAGGAAAAGTTCCTTGCCTAGGTGCAGCACAGCTTACAAATGACCATCTTTATTTCATCTGTTATTTTTTGCAAAGGATGTGTAATGATATTCAGAAACAATTTGTAATAGTTCAGTTATCCATAAAATAATCCATGTCCCACCCCAAGGAAAGTAGAGCTGCCTTGTGCATGAGTGAGCAAGTTCCCTCCCATTCTTGGGGGTCACTGGTTAAGTTCACACTGGCCTTGAAAAGGAAACTCAGAATTAAGCTGGTATGAATGTAAGAAAAGGGACCCACGTAAGATCAACCTGAAATGGGTGTTTCTTAAGCTCTCTTTTATTTCACAAACACCCTTTCCTGGTTGCATAAGCCACCCTTTGCATAATTCACCCTCTTCCCACTGCCATGAGACAGTGTGAAACAGAAGGTGTCTTGTTATTTTCCTTTCTTTTCATTCATCTTTTCAGTTTTTACTCACTCAAACCCTGTGTGGTTCAGGACCAGGCTCTCCCAGGCCGCAGAACATCTTCAGCAACCTCATCTGTTTCTCGATGAAGATTTGCTTGCTTGCTTTCCTTTCAACTTCGTGTTCACTGTTGTTCTTTATGACTCCCTCTCAAGGCGCGTCTATAAAGTAAATAACAAATTCATACCTGACTTTATTCCTGCATCTTCTGTGGCTCTCTTGAAAAAATAAAAAGGCAAACATACTAGGTACTAAAGAAAATCCCTCTCTAAACACAAATTACCTAGAATATGTCAAAAGTCATTTAACTAGATTCTCCCTACCGTCTGTGAAGGGCTTGGAAAACTGCCTAAAATCAGTGGGACATGGTAACAAGACCTAAAAATGTGGGCTAATGTGCAGACTGTGTGAAGAATGTGTGATGGATGATATAAATACCTAGGGAATATTAAACCATAAACCGAGGTCGATAATGAATGCACAGAATAAACCTGGAAGTCATCAAATGACAATGACTTAAGGACTAAGGATAGAGGAGGGTAACATCGATGGTGGAGGGGCAGAGAAAGAGAGGGAGACAGAAGATCCGGAGTGGACTCTGTGCTGACAACAGAGAACCCAATGCGGGGCTCAAACTCACGAACCGTGAGATGACCTGACCCAAAGTCGACTGTTTAACCAACTGAGCCAGCCGGCGGCCCCTAGAAGACACAGTCTCATAAGACGGTGTGTTAACAATCAGCCTAGGAGAAGATTTTGGAACTCTAAGTCCACTAACTTTGGTTCTGACTACTGTGTTTGGTAGAATGTGAGGAACAGTCATCAAATAAAAAGCTTGTTGGGTGCCATGAGTGATCAAATGATTAAAAGGTGCAAACTCCTGTTATAAGTTCTGGGGGTGTAATGCACCATGTGGTGACTATAGTTTAAAAATTAAAGGGACACCTGGGTGGCTCAGTCGGTTAAACCTCCGACTTCAGCTCAGGTCATGATCTCACAGTGCGTGAGTTCGGGCCCCATGTCAGGCTCTGTGCTGACAGTCCAGAGCCCAGAGCCTGCTTCAGACTTTGTGTCTTCCTCTCTCGCTGCCCCTCTCCTGCACTCTCTCTCTCTCTCTCTCAAAAATAAACAGTATAAAATTAAAAATCAAAATAAAATTTGAAGTTTATACCTTCTGATCATTTGACCACTCATTTCCTGTCTCCCCCCCCCCCACCCCTGTGCCAATCACAGATCTGTTCTCTGTATCTATGAGCTTTGTTTCCTTTACATTCTGCATACAGGTGAGATTATACAGTATTTGTCTTTTTCCATCTGACTTATTTCACTTATTTCACTTATGCCTTTGAGGTCCGTCCTTTGTTGTTGCAAATGTCAGGATTTCCTTCTTTTCCTTGGCTGAATAATATTCCATTATGTGTGTCATGTTATATATAACTATATATGGTTAGATGTTTCTCATGTTGAAGCTCGAACCTATATCAAAATATTCAGAAAATGTAGGAGCCAGCAGAGGTTTGAGTGGCTGTAAACTGGACAGTGTGTGCCTTTTTCTCTCATTTACATAAAGCAAGTGAGATACAGATCTATGAGCGATAGAACCACACTTTGGTTCTTCTCTATGAATTGGTAGCTACACGTACCCTCAATGCGGTTGAAGTTCAAAGCCTTACGCAAACCATACCATGTACTTTTCTCTGTCCACTGTCCCTCACCACCCATCTCATTATTAAGGTAAAGCGGAGGATAGGATAGGAAGAGAAAAACAGAGTGGAGTTTAAGCCTCAGGCGACAGGTTTACTTTACTCAAGGGAACTCTTTGATCCAAAGAAACCAAGTTCAAGACCAATCACATCATTATGCTATAGCACATTATAAAAGAAGGTATATATTGAAAGTCCCCAATCATTCATTTGAGTCATTTTGAATGTCTTTCTCCTCTGAATTTAAGTTGACCTCTTTGTTTCAGTTCCTGTTCTTTTTTCTTGTTTGCTTTTTGTTTTTATTTTAAGGTAATATAGCTGTTTGTATGTCTGTATTTTGGAATATTTTGTTTGGGTTTTGGTTCAAATGATGAGATACCTTCTGGAACATTGGTTTGATTCTCATTAGAACAACAGATTAGATTTGAGTCAGATTTAACCAACCCCAGGCATAGAGCACCTGCAACATGCCTGAACCGACGTTCCTCACGTGAATCCCACCACATCTATGTGATGAGTTTTATTAAGTGCATGAATATTTTCCTTCAAGGAGCTGGTAAACTAAACAACCAGGAACCCACTGTCTTTCTCACTACAGCAAAGCTGACCGCGCAAAGGTTTCCATCGTTGTAAGTCTCCAGCCCATTTGTGTTATGTTGGTTTTGAAATAGAAATGACAGTGGTTGTGAAGAATCACAACGTTTTGGACGTACAGGGAATTCAACAGCGTGTGTGAGGAGATAGACACGTATGCGTGCACTCACACACCCTCCCCCTGGCTGTGTGTGGTTCCTGGTGTGGCGGCTAAAGAGGGATGTTGTCAGAAGCAGAGGAATTGTTTTTAAGAGTAATCACTTTGAAACAGGAAGTGTTTTACTTGTTCTTGTTTTTTCTCTTTTTTCTTTCTTTTAAACAAAGGGGGACTTGTTTATAGCAGCTCAGATATATTTTGTAACACATCATTAAAATGATCCAAGCCAGGCCGTTCTCAAGAGCCAATTTTTTAGGTAATGATGGAATTGTAATACACAGGAGCCAGACAGCTTTTTTTGCTGATTCAGTCAGATCTGGGGGAGTGGGGGGGAGGGGGCTTGTATACACACGGTTTTCTCCGAAGACAAAATTAATAATTTTAAAAGCACCTAAAATATAAAGAGGAATATCCTAGGACTCCAAATTAATAGACCTATCTCAACATGTATTTCTGTCTGCATCAGAGGATCTAAGTGATTATCTGTTAAATGGCAGTGATAATTTAATTTAATTTTGTTTCAATTTATCCTATTTTATTTTGTTTTTAATGTTTATTTATTTTTGAGAGATACAGAGACAGAGCATGAGTGTGGAAGGGGCAGAAAGAGAGGGAGACACAGAATCCAAAGCAGGCTCCAGGTTCTGAGCTGTCAGCACAGAGCCCGATGTGAAGGCTCGAACTTATGAACTATGAGATCCTGACCTGAACCCAAGTCGGCTGCTTAACCCACTGAGCCACCCAAGGGCCCCAGTGATAATTTTAAAGTACACCGGATACCTAGCTTGATTTTTCCAACACGTCCCCAAACTTGACAGTGTAGCTTTTTTCTTTCTTTTTTTAATGGTTTGGGGGAAGAAAAGTCACTATTCAGTGTGTGATCTCTAAGTTCATTCTAAATGCCAGTTTTTCATTATTATGCAAAAATAAAAGCACATGTGCCTAGACATTTAGCATTGCCACTTTAACTCACACATTTCCCGTCTCTGCTGTTTGGAAAAGAAACCCTGCAAATATACAGTACCTTGTGTATATTCTTTTCTGTGTGCCTGCCAAGGGATGGATTCTCGCTTCTGTTCCTAGACAACAGAGATGTCATCAGTTGTTATGAGAAAAGACAAGTTCCTAAATTCAGACCTTGAAGGAGAAAATCGTTTTACTTCACCTTTAGTAAGGATTTCATTTGTAAATGTTCCTGTCAATGAAAACATACTGAAGAAGACAATGACTGAACCTTGCAGCAAAACAATGTGGCAGAAGGAAATTACGCAGTGGCAGAGCCTGGAATGCTGGGATTTGCTATCTGTAGAGACAAGAAGGCTTTCAAGATCATAAATCTCTCCTACAATCTCATCATTGAGTAAAGGTCACCTACCTTTTGGTATTCAAACCAACCCTTTTTCCATTAAAAAAAAAAAAAAGGAGCTCAACCACACAATGAATGGGAATGCCTTGGAATATAACTCAATTAAGTTTCACAAAAGCAAGTGGATATAAAATCATAGAACCTACTGAGAGAGACAGTGACAGAGAGAGAGAGAGAGAGAGAGAGAGAGAAATTGAGAGGTCAAAGGCAGCTATACAAAACCAACTTTGGTTTACTCTAGGTTTTGTTCTTAACAGTCCCCCCTTTCTTATTTTCACAGGTACATGAAGAAGAAAGCTCACAGGACATCAAGAGAAGGGCACAGCAGTATCCTCTGAAAACAGGTAAAAGGCGGGATTGAAACTACCTTCTGATGTCAATTTTTTTTTTTTTTTAGTGAGAAAGCATATGTGCAAGATAGAGAGAAAGAGAGAGAAAGAGAGACTCTCAAGCAGGCTCCACTCTCAGTGCAATCAAAACCTGAGATGAAATCAGCCACTCAATTGATTTTGACCCCCAGGCACCCCTCGACCTTCTGATTTTGAACAAAGAAGAGACTTACCTGGAAATCTTGGGAATACAATAGGCAGTCAGTCCCCTATCTGCCATTAGGTTCTGTTCCTAGGTTTCAGTTCCCCACAATCAACCACGGTCTGGAAGCAGGTGACTGTCCTTCTGACGTAAGGTCACTAGGTCACTAGTAGCCTGACACTAGGTCACAACGCCCGAGTCCCTCACTTCACTTCTCATCATGTGGACATTTCATCATCTCACATCGTCACAAGAGGAAGGGTGAGTACGGTACAGCATTTTGAAGGAGAGAGAGAGAGAGAGACCACAGTCACTAATTTGATTACAGTATATGGTTACAATTGTTCTATTTTATTGCTAGTTATTGCCGTCAATCTCTTGCTGGGAGTAATTATTTATAAGTTAAACTTTATCATAGGTATGTATGCATAACACAACCGCCTGTGCTAAGATTTAGTATGTTTTTATTAAAATTCACCTCGTTTTGCTGAGCCCAGTTGCTGGCTGATGCAATGAATTTGTTGTTACTTCCAATTCATGGCATATACGTAATGGACGTTCAAAAGAGAGGGGGGAAAGGCAGAGGAGGAAACGAAATATTGCAGATGACACTTGGGCTTTGAAAGATAAGTAAGATTTCAATAAATGAATATTGCAGAGAACTTTATATATATTTTTTCCTATCCTATTGTATACTTTGCTGCCTATCACCTCCTTCACCAGTATCCACCAAAACATATCTTACACACAGTCGTCCTAGTCGTGAGACAAGAAAAATAAAAACACGAAATGTCGACACCACCACCACAAAACGTTGTCTTTACGATTTTACTCTTTTTAGGCAGCTGTAGAGAATTCAAGAAACACACAAAGGAAGGAAGGCAATTAATTTGTGAAGCAAAAATCTCATTTACAAAGAGGGTAATAAAAGATCCATAATGGTAAAAAAAAATAGGTTCTCGCAAGGGTGATATTACTTACCTGTTCGTAGCTCCTGCTCAATGTATTGAAAAATGTTAGAGTTTAGGAGGGAGGTTGCTGTCAAGATAAATGGAAAATGGTGCTTGTCGATGGCAACACAAACTGGTGTGACCACTGTGGAAAACAGCATGGAGGCTCCTGAAAAAGCCAAAAATAGAACTACCCTATGATTCAGCAATTGTACTACTAGGTATTTATCGAAGAAATACAAAAACGCTAATTCAAAGGGATACATGCACCCTGATGTTTATAGCAGCACTTGCCAACAAGAGCCAAATTATAGAAAGAGCCCAAATAGTCATCGAATGAGGAGCGGATCAAGGAGATGTGGTGTGGAGTTATTTCTAGAGAGTGTTGTAAGCCCTGGGAAAGCGAGTGGGGTAACTGCTGACGTGCAAGCGATGTTCTGGTCCCAAGGATGTAGAAAGCGATAGCACTGTGAGAACAGAGCCCCGTGATCTCCCAGGAGCCAGTTAGGGAGCAAACCCAGTGTAATTGCTTAGCGGCCCTTGGAAACCGCACAGCTGCCCTGCCTGCTTTCACGTAAACACCAGAGGTGCATTTGGTCTGTGTCTTGAGGCTCGTCGTGTTTTCCTTTCGTGCTTTAACGTGCTTTAATGTTTACACCTGGTGAACGTGAAATAAAGACTATGTGCGGTTTGCTGCTGCTGTTTCGCCGGCAGAAGCACCCCGCACGTCCTCTCAGTCTAAGTGTCTGAGAGCTTTTTCAGCTCATAGCTATAATGTGGTATGTATGCACGATGGAATATTACCCAGCCATCCAAAAGAATGCAATCTTGCCATTTGCAACGGCATGGATGGAGCTAGAGAGTATTATGCTAAGTAAAGTACAGAGAGACAAAAACCATCTGACTTTACTCATCTGTGGAATTTCAGATATAAGACAAATGAGCAACCGGGGGGAAAAGAGAGAGAGAGAAACAAACCAAGAAACAGACTCTTGACTCCAGAGAACAAACTGATGGCTACCAGAGGGGAGGTGGGTAGGGGGATGGGGGAAATAGGTGACGGGGGTTAAGAAGGGCACTTGTTGCAAGGAGCATCGGGTGATGTATCCAAGTGTGGAATCACTCAATTCTATACTTGGAGCTAATATAACACTAGATGTTAACTAACTGGAATTTAAACAAACGCCTAAAAATTTGGAGGACGCCTGGGCTGCTCAGTCCGTTAAGTGTCCAAATCTTGTTTGGGGCTCCATTCATGACCTCATGGTTTGTGAGTTCAAGCCCTGAATTGGCCTCTGCCCTGACAGTGAGGAGCCTGCTTGGGATTCTCTCTCTCCTTGTCTCCTTCTCTCTCTGCCCCTCCTGTGCTCTCTTTCTCTCTCTTTCTCAAAAATAAATAAATAAATACTTAAAATTTTTTGGAAAAAAAAAAGGAAGGTAGTGCTGACCTTTGATATGAGGGCCAAAGGATGGTAGACCCCTGGCAAATTTCTGGGCAGACCCAAAAAGGCTTATCCTGCTCCATATGTCAGTATCAACCCCATTGTGAAATAATGGGGTAGCGGTGAAATGGCTTCTTAAAAGATCAGACAAGGTATGGCGGACCCAGGGCTCGAACTCTGCCTCCGTGTTTTGGACCCAACATTCACTTCTTGAAGCTTTACGATTCTTTATCTTTGAATAGTGAGGTGTTCTAGAAACATTGTTTGTAAGAAGGGGATTTATTTTCAGTTTTCACTTTTGCTTTTAGTTTCCATGTGGCTTACTTGGCATTTCACCTGTGCCAGCCAGTTGTGTCTCATTCTACGAGCAGGGATTTAGACAATGTCAGGAAATGAAAGGGCCAGATAGAAATCGTGTGTTCGGGCGTGGAAATTCTCAAGGATGTACACAAATGTCATTTCACCGAGTAAACGAAAGAAATGCAGGGGCAAGCCTGCGTCTACTGTTTTATGACAACTTCAGTTCCAAAAGCAATATCCTATGAGATATAGACTCTTCACTGTTTGACTTTGAGAAAATCAGTAGGAAGTATTTGTATGTGTGGGTGGAAAGGGCCTTTTATGAGGAAAGTATATTTATTATTATCCTCCCTTATAAGATTATGTCACCAGACAGGATTTGGGGGGGAAATATTCCAAGAATCCAGCTTTACAAAAAACATAAATGTTGAGGGAATCCTGGAACAACTGAAATCCTGGGATTCTGCATATCTCTTGAAAAAAATATTGAATATGCACATAGGTCTATAACAATCCCTTGGAAACAAAAAGTGAAAACATATGCACATAAACAAGAAATAGCCTTCTTTGTAAATACATATTTTGGCTTATAAACATGCTTATGAGCATAGTCCACACATTGGAAATTTATGGTTTTTTGGAGTATCTACCAAAGACTTGAAAAAGGGGCTGTCTTTGGCCCTTTTTCCTTCCCCACTGATTAATTTACTAGGGGATACTGGGAAAATCCCTCATTTTTCCTGTGTGTCAGTGTTTTCACTTCCACGAATACATCTTGGAGCCAGAGACAAGGCGATCTCTGCCTGCGGATAGTAACAAAGAGCCTAATAACTTTTTTAAAAATTTTTTTTTTCCAACGTTTTTATTTATTTTTGGGACAGAGAGAGACAGAGCATGAACGGGGGAGGGGCAGAGAGAGAGGGAGACACAGAATCGGAAACAGGCTCCAGGCTCCGAGCCATCAGCCCAGAGCCCGACGCGGGGCTCGAACTCCCGGACCGCGAGATCGTGACCTGGCTGAAGTCGGACGCTCAACCGACTGCGCCACCCAGGCGCCCCGACCTAATAACTTTTAACAAAAGAGGCATTGTGCTTTTTTCAGTTTATCAATAATGTATCTTTGGTTATTCCTTGGATATTGGCATCTATTTATTTCAGGCCATTTGCTTTTTATTTTTGTCTTCGTTTTATGGGCTCACACACGGTCTAAGTTGAAGTAGCTGAGAAGATTTCTTAGATCAGTTCTGCAGCAATTCTCTTACTTCATGTTCACGGCTCCTTTGTTCCTTTCTCATACGACCTCAAGATTTCCACAGAGGCACCTGGAAGCCAAGGTCGTACATTTGGGAAGTATGTCACTTTTTCCTCTGCGTTGATCTCTCATTACTTACCTGTATGTGCGCTCCATTGCTCAAAATTAATGTACAAGGTGGACCAAACAGAAAATTAAGAAGGGAGCCGAGATGATTAAGCAACAAAACAAATACTATAGAATATAAAGTGCTCAGCAGTTCAGCTAACTACAAAGTCTCTGTGTACAACATCAATTATACAGAACCTTTATTTATCATCTTTTCTCTTCTTAGTATTTCCCATTTAAAATTAATCTTAGGGGTGTGCCTGGGTGGCTCAGTCGGTTAAGCGGCCGACTTCGGCTCAGGTCATGATCTCGCGGTCTGTGAATTCAAGCCCCGGGTCGGGCTCTGTGCTGACAGCTCAGAGCCTGGAGCCTGTTTCAGATTCTGTGTCTCCCTCTCTCTCTGACCCTCCCCCGTTCATGCTCTGTCTCTCTCTGTCTCAAAAATAAAAATGAACGTTAAAAAAAAATTTTTTTTAAATAAAATTAATCTTAGGGGCACCTGGGTGGCTCAGTCAGTTAAGCGTCAGACTTCAGCTCAGGTCAATGATCTGGTGGTCCATGGGTTCGAGCCCTGCATCTGGCTCTGTGCTGACAGCTCAGAGCCTGGAGCCTGCTTTGGATTCTGTGTCTTCCTCTCTCTCTCTGCTCTTTTCCTACTCACACACTGTCTGTCTGTCTGTCTCTCTCTCTCAAAAATAAATAAGCATGAAAAAAAATAACAATAAAAATAATTTCATATAGTTATCTTGGTTCTTTAAAAATAGCCTCCAACACCCTTATGTTTTTTTTTTCCTTTCTAAACCACACCGATTATAAAAATAAACCGACAAAATCGCAGACGAAAGAAGAGGAAAGCCCCAAACATATTTAAAGACGCAATTCCACAAGGCCAGAAGGATATTTTGATCCCTTGGGATAGCTTTGCCTTAACTGCAGGAGGAAATGCCTTGATGGCAAGGATGGTGGTGAACTGGGGGAAATTGTGATGTCTTCAGCATTCAGAGCTCAGTTTGACAGGAGAAAGTAACATCAGTCGAATGACTCAGACCCGGGTTGTTTCCCGTGAAAATTTGGTGATAGTCCCCACTTGACTTGTATGCAAAACCATCAGGACTGTTCAGCCATAGCCACCAGGATTTTTACATGCAAAGCTGGTCTAGGTAGCTAAGACGGCATACTTTTTTCTGGCAACTTCCAATCCTATGTGAAGTGTGTAACTGCTAAAGACCTTGTGCGTGATGTTTGTGCATGGTTGCTGGTGCGGAGTAATCACTCACTATGTGAATAATCCCACTTCAAACAGAGGACAGAGGCTAGAACTCAGTAGGGAAGAATAATGACTAGCCCTTAAAACAGGGCTATCAAGAAAGCATAGTACCAAGTGCTATGGAATAGACAGGGAAACTATTTTATGGGTAAGACACAAAGGGTACATGTGAGCGAGCATCCAGGTGGGCTCAAGATCTAGGGTAATACATTCATCCCTAAAGGTGGAAGGTAACAGGGAAGGAAACGCTAAATGCAAACTTTCCCTCCTTTATAATTTTGCCTCCAGGTGGCTCTGAGTAAAAAGATTCTTGGAGATAATTATGAACTTTGGGTCTGCGAAGTCTCAGTACCGTATTTATTATATTCCTGTTTTTAAAAAAATCTTGTGAATTGAACATCTGAAATAGACTTTGAAATAGGATAAATCTATTTTAATGTAGGTATGATGTTGAACAGAAAAAAATCTCTAAATTGTACATTTGTTCATTTTTCTTTTTTATACCTGGTTATTCTAAGAGTTTGAATTTTAAAAATTATGTGTACCTCTAGTGGCATAGCTGACTTTTATAAATATTACTTAGTTCCATATCTACTTACACTTATAAAACAAAATATAGGAAGCTGGAAGGTTCTTCTTAGCGAACGCATAAAAAAGGCTGAGCAACCAGTCACTTTGTATTAACTCACATCTCTGGCCAAATCAGACCTCCTCAGCATGGCCACATAGACACAATGATAAGGCAGGTTTCTGCCAACATTGAAATTCACAAATAGACAAGGTTCTATGATGGTTACTTCTGAGAATTCTGCAATAGAAAGAAATACATAATCTTTGACCATAAGACTTTTAGAAAGTTCAGAGATTTTAGAACCATCCAACTAACCAAAGTGGAAGATTTGGGAGAAAACCAGAATTTATCAATTTCCTTCTCAAATTAAAAATATATGTTCAGGGCACCTGGGGGGGGGGGTCAATTAGTTAAGGAACCGACTTGATTTTGGCTCAGTTCATGACCTCACAGTTTGTGGTTTTGAGTCCGCACTGGCAGTACAAGAGCCTTCTTGGGATTTCCTCTCTCTCTCTCTCTCTTTCTCTCTTTCTCTCTCTCTGCCCATCCCCTGCTTGCACATGCTCTGTCTCTTTCTAAAAATAAATAAACTTAAAAAAAAAAATATATATATATATGTGTGTGTGTGTGTGTGTGTGTGTGTGTGTGTGTGTGTGTATTCAATGACTACTATTTTGGGCATTTGGTTAACTTTTTACTGAGTATTTTGGCTAAAATTTCCCTTTGAAATTCCTCAGAAACATTCTCCCTTACCACCATCAGTTCCATAGAATCCTAATTACTTGTAGCCTATATTATTTCAAAATATAATTACTGCCTTGTTTCTCCCTTCTCTTACAGTAGACTATTTTAAAAACCACTTCCAACTGAATGTCTTATTCATTTAAAAATGTTAAAGTATTTTTAATTATTGAAAAAATGGGAGAATACAGAAAAGAATAAAAGAGAACATATTAATCATCCAAAACTTCACAGCAGAGCAAACCAGAGTTAATATTTGGTTTATTTCTGTTCAAACATCTCTAATAATAAATCTACATTTACAGGGATATTTTACAAAATTGAGATTGATTGGAATATATTGCAATCTGATTTTGTTTTAAGTGTGCAATGTATCAAATGCATTTTCATGGGTTAACTATGACTTGAGACATGTTTTAATGGCTTTGAATTATCTCAGCATATGCAACAAATATTATTGTTTACACATACAGACAGATTCAAAATTTTCCCATTACAAATAACACAACAATAATCGTACATGTACATAAGTTTTTAATTTTTAACAAGCTCGCTGAAGTAGAACTATTGGCTTTAAGTTTATGAATATAATTTTTTTAAGTTTTTATCTAATTGCGACAACACCCACAAAAGTCCCTCGGTGTCACTCGGCTAATCTTTCTCACAGTGGCTGTTGTGCATAGATGGGATGCAATCTTCTTTCCTAAACTGGATTGTTCCAGAGAGAGAAGACCATGATCTATAACTTTGGTAATATCTCCGACTAATTACGCTCTCAATACACTTATCTCATATAAAGACTCTCCAATCTCCATCCCTTCTCCTGACTTTTGCTGAATAGGAAGGAATTTATCCCCAAACTTGCTAAAATACATAGGCTTTAAGAAGACATAGTCCAATATAATTGGTTCAGGCAAAGACATTTTACCCGACGCAGTTGAGAACTGAGAACGCTGGGTGGAGAACGAGGTGAGAAATAGAGGTGGACCGTGTCCGTGGTAGGATGAACAGTACCTCCCACGCGCTGGATTAAGCAAGGGCATGTGGCTCTTGGGTCGTGGAGCATCTGTGCTGCTTCCTGATGTTACGACGCACTCCTGTTTCCCAGGCTTTGCTTTCAAGGTATTTCTCTGCGCTCTGACTCTGGAAAAGCAGCGGGGGTGCGAGATGATGGTGGAACCAAGATCTGGTTTGAAGATGGTGTGGAGAGGAAACGTCCACGACAGCGACACCTTCGTGCCTCACCTGTACCACCCACCACGCTTCTTGGGTCTTTTTCTTTCGAAGGTGAGTAAAAGAAGCCTTCAACGCATTGCATTTTTCATGAAAAGTGTATTCGTGTATTTCCAAGTTGTCATTGATGATGTATATAACTTGCTCAAGTGAAATAGTTTTCTGTTGGCAAAAATGGGATGAAATTAAATATATCATAATTTCTCCCAATAAAATAATGAAAAAAAGTTCTCATTTTAATGCGTTTTGATACAGCAATGAAGTATTCCGAAGCAAATTAGTGTTGTTAGGTGAGGATTGAGGTGTATAATCATGTGGGAAAAAAGCAGATTACAGAACACTTACTATCATAATTAAGTGTGTATATATATGTATATATATACGTATATATATATACATATATATACGTATATATACATATATGTGTGTGTGTATATATATATATGTATATATATGTATACGTGTGTGTATGTATATATATAATCTGAAAGCATATAAAACACAAATTTTCTAGAAGTAACCGATGTCTTATTTTAGGCATATATACCTTGGTTTAAAAAATGCATTTTGGGCCGCCTAGGTGGCCCAGTCTGTTAAGAATCTGACTCTTGATTTCCACTCAGGTCATGATCTCACAATTTGTGAGTTCGAGTCCCGCGTTGAGGCTCCACACTGACAGTACGGAGCTTGCTTGGGATACTGTCTGTCTCTGTCTCTGTCTGCCCATCCCCCACTCACTCTCTCTCTCTGTCTGTCTCAAAATAAATAAACATTTTTTTTAAATGAATGTTGCCAGATTTTGCTTAAATTGTTTAGACATGTAGGACTTCAGCTGTAGTCCTAAATGTGGAGGTTGCCCAGTTGTGGAAATGTAACATCCGTTGGGTTACCTACAGGGTACAGAGGGGGACAAGGCCAAATACTCTGGCCACAACCAGAGCTGAAAGAAATTATTTTCTTTCTTTAAGTTTTCTCATGCTAAAATTTTCTAAGTAATGATTCCCAGGTTAGCAAAGAATCGCTTCTCACTGAAAAATCTTACAGGAAAAACATGCTTTTTCTACCCTACTCCCCCATGAAAGTGTTTAAATTTATCGATTCAATATCCATCTGGAGCTTCCCACATTTGCTTTTGTCCTTGACAATAGGAAGAATATTATCATTACCTCTGCATGCACAGACGTAGTCTGAGGTTAGAACTTTTCTTGAACAAATACAAGGGGATTAAAAGCATCATTCTCTCCTGGTAAAAATATCAAAGCTTCTTTTTTGTATAAACAAGTGATGATTAACAGTGATAACACTTCTGAGTTCATATGCATGATGTTTAAATCAATTGAAATTTCATAAGTCTAATGAAATAATGAAACATGTCATGCTAGTTAGACAATTTTAAAATAAAAATATGGGCATGTTTAGTCGGTCATTTTGTTCGCTCCAATGCACATTTTAAATAACTTACTTAATTTTGAAAAAATTCAAAGAATTCACTTAACTTTTAAATTTGGCTTTACCACTTCTAGTTCTTAGAATCCACAAAGGGTTAGATCTTTGTAGCCTATCCTTTACTCATGAATACCGGCATATTGATTGCCAACAATAAACTAGGTACAATATGAGAGTAAGCTTAATCTTAGATCTGTAGGTTTTTTTTAATGTTAAAGTTGCAAATACTTTTAAGGCAGGTGAATACTTTTTAAGGTCTGTGTTGCGTATAAATGGGAAATAATTTGATATTTCAGTCATGGTTTTCACTGAGTCTAAAGGTGACCTAATTCTTTGGAAAGTAAGGGGTAGGTCAACTAAGACTGGTTACTACTAATTTTTTTTTTTTAATTTTTTTTTTCAACGTTTATTTATTTTTGGGACAGAGAGAGACAGAGCATGAATGGGGGAGGGGCAGAGAGAGAGGGAGACACAGAATCTGAGCCATCAGCCCAGAGCCTGACGCGGGGCTCGAACTCCCGGACCGCGAGATCGTGACCTGGCTGAAGTCGGACGCTCAACCGACTGCGCCACCCAGGCGCCCCTGGTTACTACTAATTTTAACAAAGAACAATACATTAGATGGTTTATATATATCATCCCATAGATTCTTTACAGTAATTTAATAATGAAGTTATTAGACCATGTATTAGTCTCCTCTTGCTGCCATAACAAATTACAACCAATTTAGTGGATTAAAATAAGACACATGTATGAACTTACAGTTCTGGAGGTCAGAAGTCCAAAATGGGTCTCACGAGGCCAAAATTCAGGTAGTGGCAGGGTTGCATTCTTTCTGAAGCTCTAGGCTGGGAGGTTCCCTCTTTCGCCTTTTGCAGTCCCTAGAGACTGCCCTTGTTCCTTCACTTTGTCTCAAAAGCCAACATTTGCGTCACTCCTAACTTCTGTTGTTACACCTCCTCCTCTGGCTCTGACTTTTCTGCAACCCTTTTTCACTCATAAAATCTTTGCATGTGACACACTGGGGCCGTCCAGATGATCCTGGATAATCTCCCCAAATCGAGATTCTTAATAACAATCTGCAAGGTCTCTTTGACCTATCAGATAACACATTCATAGATTCTAGGATTTAGGGCATGGACATCTTTTGGAAGATCATTATTTTTATATGTCAAATACTATTTCTCTCATTATGAACCAACAATATGCATCTGTTGTTTGAGTTTCTGTCAAAAACGGGATTTTTTTTTTCTCCCAAATACTCTGAATATTTTCTGACTGATTGCAAATTTCACCCTGAGTCGAGAACTGGAAAGAACCTTCAGAGATACCAGTGTTACATAGATGGATCATTTGAACATAAAATCATCACAATGGATGTGGATCAAAATACTTTATCAATAATTCTGATAAGTGACCTTTGACATACCACTTTATTCTGGAAATTTTGACTTTTGAGTCCCTTTTTCACTCAAGGAAAGAGGAAGAAAAGAAGCTTTGCACACTTTCCTATTGTGAATCGAAAGTGTCTATGGAACAATAGCCAGTTAAGACAGCTGAGCGTTGGTGATGGCCTCTCCTATTGGCCTTGAATGATCACCATGGGGTGTTTTTCTCTAACTGTCTTAAAGGGTAAGTCAGAGTTTATCAGTCTCATTAATCCAGGCTTCCACTGGGCCCTGGGCAAAAAGGTTTAGAATGTGATCAGTATGCAGCTTTTATGACCTTTCCTTTGAGCCAGGATCTTAGCAAGGGAGGGAGACCTCTTGTAAGACTCAGCCTCCACAGGAGGTGGTTTTCTCATTGCTACATGGGACTGAAAGGAACCATATCGAAGTCAATTCAACAGAGATAGTAAAAAGGTCACTGTATTCTCATGTCAGGTATTCTCAATACAGACTGAGTGGGTCCAGCTTTAATTTTCTGTTCCCAATCTATTTAGTTATTTAGTGTCACTGAGTTTTTATTAACAAGTATTGTGAGATCTTTGTCACTTTTTCTATGAAACAGTCTTGGTCAATAGTCAAAGAGGAAAGACTGGCATTAGGTGATTATTTAGTCTTAAAATCACTGAAGGTGACTTTGTTTTTATATTTGGTGCTTTTATTGGGCCATACAGTAAAAGAAGAGTGGGAAAATCCAAGCCCTTTTTGGGTGTGTTTGAGGGTCAGGTGCAGAGAAGGTAATCAAGGAGATTTCTGTATTTTTGATTCCATATGTCCCAGATACTACAATAATTTAAAAGAACAAACTCTCGATTCTGCTGAAGAAGACCAAGCATATGGAATGAAATACAAACAAAAGTGTCTCTTTTTTGAGGGGGGGATGCTGGGAGGATGGGAACCAAATGCTTTTATCTGTGCTTTCAATGCTTCGTGAAAACATAAAGTAAGAATGGCCAGTGGTTGTATCACATGAATCCTTGGAACTTCTGTGAATCTTCACAGCATTTAGCATCAGCTGGTGCAAATAAAAGATGCCAAGAAACTGTATTGCTTGCAGTTAGGCTTTACTCCTCAGTAAATAGACAGGAATGATTTCTGTGGTCAAGTTGAGCTTCTAATGATTGCATTCATACCCATAGGAGACCTACAAGCAAGTGTTCATTACTTGGATGTTACTCTAACTTTAGCAAGAAGTGTGGTTATGTGAGCTCACACTGCTTGGGGCAAAGCAACAAGCCTTGTTTTGTGGACATGAAAAAGCTATAATCATTGAATGCTATTATGTTTTCTTAGTTGAACACACACACACATGCACACACACCCTAATTTTGGAGCATTTGGGGAAATGTCTAAGTGATTATAAGATTGAGTGCTCTATTTATAATTGATAGCCAAATTACACTAAATAATGATCATAAAATATAGAAGGTATCATTCTAAGAGTTTCAGGAGGGGAAAAGCTTATATATTCCTATATTCTCTTACATACACTGAATGTTTATTTTTCTTTAGAGAAGTTATGAGGAATGAAATTAAGTTTAATAAGGAATTCTATTTTAGGGTAACAAAGTATTACCAGTAACATCCACACAATCTTCTAGTGTCCTGAAATCTTTTATGACCTTAGCTGCTTGGCCTGTCCCATTTTGTCTTCAGGATTGAAACAGGTCTCATATTTTCCAAGAGTCTTGCCTTGTGATTTTTGCATGCTCATTATTCATAATTTTTTTCTTTATGGTCCTTCAAAAGTGATGGGCAGCGCCATGCCCTGAGGAATAAGATTTGATACCCTCTTAGGGAATCCTTTAACTTGGTACTGATAACACCTTCTGAGTGTGCATAACCTTCTAAGTAAATGCCCCTGCCCACAGCCCCTGAGGAAGAGGCAGCCCTGTGTAAAACAATGAACTATCCTCTCTTCTCTCTATAAATGATTGAGCAGGAGTTGGTACTGACCAAAGGTAATCAACCTACCAGCTATACAGAACCTGTGATATAGGAGGCTAGTCCATCAAAATTCATTTTCTCTGGGGTTTTAATTGAAAAGCACAGAGAAAATTAAGCAACTGGTAGTCATTGCTAAAGGTCAAAAGAGGCATAAAGAAAGAAGCCATGAGGCAGTGTAGAGAATATGACAAACCAAAGCTATAAACTTGGAAGAAAACCAAAGATATCAAAATACAGAGTCTCATTTACCCTGAGAGATACAGATAAAACAGCTGGCCCCTAGAGCTGTTTCAATTCTGGTCAACAGTCTTGTTTCAGATCTGGACCACACATATCCTTAAGAGAAGCTCTTCTTATGGTGAGGCTACTTTAATGGGTTTGTTTACTTGTAACAAAAAAAAAAGGCTTTAAAACATAAATTTGCAGCCCAAATCAGGTATAAGCAAGTGGAAATGATGGGGTAATTGGAATTATTTAGTGCATTACTGGAGCTATGATGTAGCTAATAAAGTCCTCACCTGTGATTTCTGGAGAAGAGGAGTATCCAGACTCTTCACTCTAAAAGAAGGTAGGTAGCAAGCTAATATCCTTGGAGTCACTTGTCCTATTAAAAAATATCTTACCATCCAAAAATAAATGACCTTGTAATACCAACCATGGAAACCACATATTTCAACGTTAGTGAACTCTTCTAGAAAATGAAATATATGGCCAGGACCAGAGACAGGTGAATAGTACAGAGCTCTAGGTACTAAGAAATGAAGGTTTCTTCTCATTTCTCTCTTCCAGAAAAGGTAGCTGTTATGACAGTCGTAGGTTTTTATTACCATTTTATATCACTTGTTTAGTGAGGCTTGTGTAAGCTACAAGTGCAGATATGAGGCAAATTCAAACTGAATGCATGCCAATGGTCCTATTTAAAATAGTAGGTAACATTTCAGGGGCACCTGGGTGGCTCAGTCAGTTGAGCATCTGACTTCAGCTCAGGTCATGATCTCACAGCTGGTGGGCCCAAGCCTGTGTCGGGCTCTGTGCTGACAGCTCAGGAGCCTGGAGCCTGCTTCAGGTTCTGTGTCTCCTTCTTTCTTTGCCCCTAACCTACTCGCATTCTGTCTCTGTCTCTCTCAAAAATAAATAAACACTAAAAAAATTTTTAAATAGTAGGCAACATTTAATATTCCTGTAGTCTTTGTGGTGCTTGAGATATATTGATTCAATTTATCCTCCCCCAAATCTTATTGGGTGGGTAAGAAGCATATTCATCTTATAGATTAAGAGACTGAAGAATAAAGAGATTATATATCAGAGCCATCTTTAATAACTTAGCCTTAGATCAATGGTCTTAACCATTACCTGGTAGAGTCTAAAATCACCAAACAATGTTTGCTATGGCCTTTGACATTGTCTCTAGAGGCTGTAGATGACGTTGACACAAGATTAACAGCATGCTGTTTGCAAGACGTGGTTGTATTTACAATGCGTGTGATAGATGGAATGTGTTAAGTTGGGGCAAACTTTGAAATTGTGTGGGTGGGATGTAAGCAGTTTGCTCCATTGGTTAGAAAGAGCTAAACTCTATTATATGTGCCAAGTATTGTGTTCACCGTCGACACATTTCTTACCAGGATAAGTTGCCTCACAGACTTCTTACTGCACAGTTTTTTACCTCTTTAACCAACCCAAGCTGGACCAAGAGGTAGGACACCAGACTCAGGGCTGTGAATCCAAAAGCTGATGAGGGAGCTGTGATGTGGCCTGGCTCACCAAAAATGAGCTCAGTAAGTGAGATTCTCTGAAAGTTGGAAATTCTAGCAGAATGAGTCATTTAGCAGCAGGAACCAAAGTTAAATATTGTAGAAATCAGCCTGGAAAGACCATGATGGACTTTGCCAAAGTTATGAGGTAACAGAAACTATGAGTAAGTGGAGGAATTAGGTAGAGAAAAAATATATAAAGTGAAGGCTAAGGAAACTTTTTTTTTCCTCCAGCAGGATATTAAAAGTGGGCATGTGGAGAGTATTTATGCCATAATGCGGACACAGCAGGGTGTATAATAAAGGCTCCTAAATTATTGCTGTTGAGGACTCTAGATGTATTGTGCATCCCAAAATACCTTTGTTTAAAGACTCCATTGGAAGGTGGCCATCGTCAGTACTTCCTCTCCCTTTTTATTTGAGTTTGTTTGTTTCTCGTAAACGGAAGCTACCACCTAAGACAATAAAAACGGGTTCAGAATTGTTGAGAACCTGCCCTTATGGTCTTAGGCAGTAGCTTCTCGTAGTTATTATTGCACAACTCCTCCACATAAGAGTTAGCAACTCTGGGGTCGCCTGGGTGGGTCAGTCGATGGAGTGTCCAACTTCAGGTCAGGTCATGATCTCACGGTTGGTGGGTTGGAGCCCCACATCAGGCTCTGCACCTACAGAGAGGAATATGCTTCATGGTGTCTGTCTCCCCCTCTCTCTGTCCCTCCCCAGCTTGCGACCTCTCTCTCAAAAGTAAGTAAGCGTGACAATAAAAAAGTGTTAGCAACTCTGGGATAGAGTCAGCTACAGATTGGTCATTTCTTTGAATGGCACTGGCATGTGACAGTATTTACAGAAGCACTTTTTGTTATCCACTACTCGGGATCTGTGTGGACTTCAAAGAACAGAAAGCCAACCAAATTAGAATAATTATTAGCTGCAGAAATAATAAATAAATGTGCCTCTCGCAAGAACTAGGTCTTAGATTTGGAATTGAAAGAGAAACGATTCTTATAATCATCTATTTATGGAGAAAACTGGAAAAATATTTGTACTGATTTTAATCTTTTCTTCAATTCTAACTTCTCCACAGTAAATTAAATAATTAAGCAGTAGCATTTATCTATTTTGTCAAAAATTATGCAACCGATATCTTATTTTTCTAACTGGTTCAGATGAATTTCCTAAATACCGTTACTAAATGCCAGTACCAATGTGTTATGTACTAAATTCTTTGTTCACCCTGACTTTTCTCCTTTTAGGAAGAGACACCCATGCTGTGTTCTCCAGATATTTTTGTTTGTTTGGTTGGTTGGTTGGTTGGTTGGCGGGGCTTGTTTTTTTCCTCATCTGGCAGTTAGCTGGTTATCTGAGGCATTCCTTTAGAGTTACTATACAAATTGTATCTAATCATATCACCTAGAACTTGTTTTCATTCTGTTTTTATAGTTTTGTGACTAACAGCAGTCTAGCTTAGACACACCTAAGTCAGGAGTTGCAATATAAATATAAGGTGGTTTAAAATTTATAACGCATTTTAAAATGAATTGCTTGTTTTCTACTGCAATAGTTAAGTTTTGAAATGACAAAATCATTCACTACTAATTTTTTTCAGGTATTGTTACAGTTCTATTGCAATTGTCGCAAATCCAAACACAAACGGGCCAAATAATGAAGCAAATCTTAGATGACTGGAAACATCAAATGGCAGATCTGGCTTTAGGCAAGTTCAAAGGGGGTGCTGCGTCTCTTACTCTGGAATTTTCTGGGTCCATCTTCTATGTGTTGGCTTTCTATGCAGATAAATTTTCCACATGGCAGCAAAAATTTCAGGTGACCAATGATCTCGCATCTGCTCCCCTGACCATCAGCTGGACCTGACCAAAAGGCGTCCCTTCCCCTAGCATTGCACTGAAGCCCTCAACCACTCTCCCGCTAGACCAAAGTAGGTCAAGTGTGGACTCCTAGAAGAGTAGTACAGTGCCATCCTCTGAGTAGTTCTGGATTAGGCACCTGTCACTAAAGCAGTCATTGTGAATCTGGGATGGCTTTAAGCTGAGTTGAGGAAACTATTCACTGGTGCACATGGGGAGTGGGAGGGTGGGCTCATGTCCATTGCTCAGCTGGTGTCCCATCAGAGAGGGGCAGCAGTGTGCTGAGTGGCTACGTCCATGACGTGTACTGGGGTCCAAAGTGTGATCTGAGAATGTGGCTGAGGTTTCTACCCTCCATTTTGAAGTGGTAAGACCCTGTGCAAGTCTCTTCTGGAGACTGTTTCTTCACTCATAAAGAAGACTAATACCATTATCTATATCTTGGAAAGGAGGTAATGAATGTCCCCTGTGAAACAAGGAAATACTCCCTGTTTGTTTCTCCTTTACTCTCATGTCCTTACCACACTTGACTCTGACTCCAGATGTGTGGGTTTCTGTGACATCAGCTGGTGAATTATGAATCAATTCAATTGGGACAGTATCTGCAGTCCATGTCGGATCCCACCCATCAAGTGCTCGGTCCCACAAGAGTGCCCCCTCCCTGCCCCTGAGGACACTGATCACAAGACACAGGGTGTCACCTGTATTTCTGACAGAGTGTATATCGGGGTCCCAAACCCTCCCCCTGGCTTCAAATTTGCTAGAATGCCTCAAAGTACTCAGGGAAACACTTACATTTACTGGCCCATTATTAAGACTATAACATAGGCTCGAGAGAGAGACAGCCAAATGGAGGGCTACCTGGAGCAGGTATGTGGGAAGCTTCTATGATCTCTCTGGACACCTTTCTCCCCACACTCCACGCGTTCCTGAACCTGCAAGTTCTTCAAACCCATATACTACCGAGATTTTAGGAGGCCTCCTCAGTAGGCATGACAGATAATTAACCCAACGTCCTGCCCCTCTCCTCTTCCCCGAGGATGGGGAATTGGCCCGAAAGTTCCAAATTTCTAATCATGGCTTGGTCTTTGTACTAGCCAGCCCCCATCCTGAAGTTGGGACCCGCCAAGAGCTTCCTCACTAGAACAAAAGATAATTTTATCACCCAGGACGTTGCAATTATTTAGAGAACTCTGTGTCGGGAACCAGGGTCAAACGCCAAATACAGGTACCTCCTGCATTTGAACTTTTCAAAAGTTCGCTTTTAGGAAAAGACCTGCTTTGGTGTGTTGTAGCTAACCAAAAGAAATCAAGGAAGATTTTTGCTTTTCCACAAAAAGGTGAAAAGCAAAAATACCAATCTGTGTCTGTTCTGCAGCAAACTGATATATCAGCAGCACACTCTGAGTGGTGAGAGGGGCCCCCTGGACCTCCTTCCTCTGAAGCCACACTCATATCAGCATCAAGCTGTCCTAGCTGTGAACTGTGTCTGGGAGCATCTGGGCTTTATTTTGGTTGACTCTGTGCATCCGTTAGCAAGATGGGTCCAAAGGTATCAGAAAAGTCCAAAAGATGCCATTTGGGGGGGCTCTGGGAACACTCAAAAATTTTCTACATGAATGAGTGATAATTGCTCTTCTCTTAAAGTCATTTTGGCTTATGAAAGGTTTCATGGGAACACTCTACTTTTGGATGGTGGGGGGAAACCTGCATTAGAATAAAGGCTCTTCCTGGGGCTTTTGCAACTTAGGAAATTACAAGGGTTTTAGGAGCTCTGTGCCAGGAACTGGGGGCAGAGGCCAAAATATGTATTTTCTATTTTTTCACATCTGCCAATTTTGTAAACCATTGTGTGCTATGAAAAAATGTGTTAGTTTACTATAGTTGAGGTTGTGGCTATCTATATAAATGAAGATTTTTTTTTAATTTTTTAACGTTTATTTATTCTTGAGAAACAGAGAGCGACTGAGCATGAGCAGGGGAGGGGCAGAGAGAGAGGGAGACACTGAATCAAAGCCCACTCCAAGCTCTGAGCTGTCAGCACAGAGCCCAACTCTGGGCTGGAACTGGTGAACCTTGAGATCGTGACCTGAGCCGCAGTTGGACGCTCAACCAATTGAACCACCCAGGCGCCCCAAGATTTTTTGAGCATAAAGGTATAATAAAACTTTTCATATTTAATAAGAACTTTGAAGCTTTAAGAATTTCTTCTAAGAGAATCCAGGGCTTGTGTACACATTCGATTTCACCAGGAGTTTCTAACGTGTTTTGTAACAAAGTGCAAAGATTTGTAATAGCAATTACTGAGATACAGATGATTCCGTAGTCAAAATATTTGGGAAATGTTAAATTAAACAAAAATAAATTGATGTCTTTGCAATAAGACTTTTCAGAATCTTTCATCTGCTAATAATAAATGTGAATCTTTAAGACTTATACTATTGCAGAATTTGTCATGTAAAGCCCATCACAAGATCGTTGAGAAGGGATGAAACGTTAGAAAAGCAGGTATCAATCATGGTCATTCCAACCCCCTCACCCTGGCTCAGCGGGCATTTGGCAGCATCTGGGGACACTTTTGAATGCCACAAATGACTGGGTGCCACTGTCATCTAGTGGGTAGAGTTTGGGGAAGCTGTTAAACATCCCACAATCCACAGGACAGCCCTCCACAACAAATAATCATCCAGCCCCAAATGTCAACAGCTGAGAAAGCGTGCTTTAGACTAACGTTATATGAAATTAACTTTGGGAAACACTGATTTGTATTGCCGATGACAGATTTTCTAACTCCAAAGAATAGTATCTGGTTTTCAAATGGCTCACCATCAACTTGACCTTTACTTAGTATGAGGACATACACCCTAGTAATTCAAGTGTACCAGAAAGAGAGCAAAGTTAAATCCTAAATTGTGTACAAAATATGCCTAACAGTGCTGCTGCTATACATTACATTTATTAAAATGATTGAAAACTTTGTCATTATGCTGAAACCTTTCTCCGTCATCACACATTTTTGTATGGAATTAGTCCAATCATGCCTGTCAAAAGGAGCTACTGCAGTAGTTAGTGGTATAACCAGTGACAGCTCATGTTTGAAAACCACTTGATCCTTTCTAAACAACTCTTACATCTCTGTTCCTATTCTTTTCATCGTCATCCTTAATATAAATTCCTCTAAAGAAGAACTTTTTTAATAGTTTCCTACAATTTGGCTGAGTCCTGAAAACATGATTGAATGGTTCAACTAGGAAGTTTTCCTTTGCCCTATAAACTCCTGTTTGATAGTCTTGTCCATTGCTCTTGCTTGAGACTTTAGTTTATATTAATTTTTAAAATATTAGTTAATACTATATAATATTAAGAATAAACACTTGATGTCAAAACAAAGTTCTGTGGGATTCAATCTAATAGAGTAAAATAATAAACTTTTGGGATGCTGGGTGGCTCAGTCAGTTAACCATCGGACTCTTGATCTCAGCTCAGGTCTTGATCTCAGGATTGCGTGTTGGGTTCCACACTTGGCATGGAGCCTACTTTAAAAAAAATTGCTGAAAATAAAATTTTAAGAACAAGAAAGGTGAATGGATTCAGGGGAAATGAGTCAAAACTGAAACTTGCAGAAAACTCTATGTGAGTAGATGTCCCTGCCTGGAAGATGCCCTGATACTATAATACTACAATTAGTTTGTGATTATTGATACAGTCTCTGACCATTTACTCTTAGAAATTCCTACTGTAACATAGAGATATAAACCTTGAAGACAAACAAGAAAACAACAACAACAACAACAACAAAAACACAAAGTTTTTAAAGTCCAATGACATCTCGGATTTTGTCCTCATCTTTCCAAAGTCAAATCACACAGGGAACCCAAGGTAACAGCAACATTTTACACACAAAACAGCTGAAGTCTAAAGTACTTGACCAACTAAAGTGTCACAGTCAGATCTAACATACTCTGCTGGTAATCAGTCACACCTCTTTCAGTAAATGCATTTGTCTTCATTATGGAATTCCTAGAGCAGGAGTCCAGTCTAACTGATGACATTTTTCAAGAAAGTTGTTGATCTCTGCCTCCTCACATTACCAAGTAGAAAGGTAAATACATGTCAAATACGATCATTAACCACTCTGATTTCTTTCTTTCCCAATCTCTCTCTCTCTCTCTCTCTCTCTCTTTTCCCTAGAAGAATTGTCTGGTTAGCAATAACAATGGGTCATGTGAGGTAACTGGTCTAATAAGGAAGTAGGGTAGCTTATGCATGTCCCCGTGATATAGTGGAAATTCCCCAACATTGTAATTTAGTAAGGCAAAGGTACCTGGCTCAAACTTACACGATTTGCTGTATCCAGCTTTTGTTTGCTAACCTGAAAGGACAACAGTGATGTAATGTTATTTTCCTTATCTCTTGACTTTCTAAACGCTCTGTAGGTAGGTAGTCTCAGTCCCAGGGAACGAGAAGAGGAAATCCCATAATTTGTTTTACTTAATCTAGTTTCTTTACCTGTTTACAAAGATATCTATCTATCATCTCTCTCTCTCTCTCTCTATCATCTATCTTTCATCTATCTCCATTTTATAAAAAGAAATGTAGGGTAAATGTATTATCAATAAATAATGTCAATTTCATTCCTAATTAATATTTTAACATATTTCTCTTCAATATCTGGACACTTTTTCAGATGGAATCTCTCAAAATTTAAATCGATGGGTCTAATTATTAATCTGAAAAAGGCATAATAAGAACACTGTTTGCCCTGGGTTTTCAGAATTTGGGAACACACTAGAATGTGTATATACTATGACGACCTTCTTCGCCTGGAAATTAAATCAAACAATTACAGCCTTAAAGATCTGGCAGGAAGTCATTTTTCACTTCTGGCTTTTTAGAAGAAGCTGTTTGGGATGGTAGGAAAAGCTGTTTCTGGAATCAGATGTAAGACTAACAGTGGCCAGAATAATAGTCACGAGGCACTGTGCCATGTCATTTACAAGCCCTGTAACAATGAGATGGGCTAGAAGACATTGTGATCTCTATTTTCTTGATAAGAAGGCTAAATCAATTAACTCAGGGCTGCACAGGTAGGAAGTGGTGTTCAAACCCAAGTCTGTCTGCTTCCAGTTTTAACTTTTAACCACTAAGCTGACCTGGGTTTACATTCCAGTGCCCCCATTTTAAGGTATCATGTCCACAAATTATACCAACTCTTTCAGCCTCCACTTCTTCATTTGTACAAAAGGATGTAATGTCGACTCGTCTAAATGGTTATTTTCAAGATAAAACACCAACATAGAATAATGATTCATAACTCATTCCTCAGGACTTAATCAAAACAGAGAAATTGGTGTAGAAAACAATTAGCCGTAAGTAGAGTGGTTCTCACCCCTGGCTGTACCTTAGCATCTTCTGAAGAAGTTCTAAGAAGTACTAATACCTATGAGGAAGGCATGTAAGTGGGACACTGGTGATGTTCTGTTTATCAGAACATGGGTGTGTTCATTTTGTGATAGATAACTCCTTAAGCTGTACATTTATGAGAGTAGCATTCTTCCATGCACACATTTTACTTCAACTAAAATGGATATATTTTTTAAAAATATGACTTCCCAGGTCTCACCCTTTAGACATTCTGATGTAGTAGCTCTATAGAGGAGTGTAAACATCCTCTATAGGATTTATTTGACACAGTTTATCTAAAAACTCTTGGTGGTGTTAGTACGCAGCCAACATCAAGAACTACTGTTCAAGAAGAATCCAACCTTAGGAGATTTAAGGAAGGCATGTTTTATGACTAACTAGGTAATTTCTGCCAAATTTAAAAGTCTGAGTTAGTGTACAATAATTAAGTATAGAGAACAGGAATTAGTACCTTTGTTTCATGTAAGGATCCTTCCCCACAATGGGAATTGCACTATGCAGTAAAAAATCTATTGGGGCGCCTGGGTGGCTCAGTTGGTTAAGCATCCGACTCTTGATTTCGGCTCAGGTCATGATCCCAGGGTCATGCGTTCAAACCCCATGTTGGGCTCTGCGCTGGTTGTGGAACATGCTTAAGATTCTCTCTCTCTCTCTCTCTCTCTCTCTCTCTCTCTGCCCTTCTCCCCAACTTGTGCACGTGCACTCTCTTTCTCAAAAGAAAATTACAAAGAACTATTAATTGCCTCAGAAAAACACTTTAAATTCTTCATCTTTCCTTCTTTGAGCATTTCTATGAACATCCATTTTATTAAACCATCCTGCTCATTTTGAACCTGTTTATTTGACAAAACTTATATAGTTGGAAAACAAGGAAAATAAATTTGTAAATTAAAGTGTCTACTCCTCCCAGGTGCCCACAAATGCAATTTAATCAAACATGCACAAATGCCCAGTAAAAAGGAATAGATAAGATTATGATGTCTACATTTTTCCTCCCAACAGACATAATCATTGTATTTGGCCCTTGTTACTGGACATTGGTCTTTTAGACCATGTGACCATCATTTGTATCTTCTCCTTAGCTGCACGTGCACACACGTGCACACACACACACACACACACATGAGTTTGTTCACATGTGTAATTATAGCACATGGTTTATAAAAATATAAACAGTTAACTTTAAAACTTCAAATGAACTAGCATTAATTTGAAAATATGCTATATATTGATTCTTTGATGAATCTTTATCAGTGCCTTCATGGTGAGATTTTTAAGCAGTCCATTCATTGTGCTGGGATATTTCAAAATTGTCTAGTAAAAACAAAATTGTCCAGTAAATGTCAAAATTCATCTAGTATGCGGTGAGACTTCAGGTATTTATTGTGTATACTCAAGGAACCTCTGCCTTGCTTTCACAGGGTAAGGTGTCACTTTCCTCTTAATTGACTGTCTTGCTTTTAGTAATAATTCTTTGTTCATCCAGGGCCTAGCTAATTAATAACTGGGGCCTAGCTAATTAATAACCGAGAGCTTTTGCACATCCTCCTAGTGAGAAACCATTCGTGTCATTGGCTAAGCCAGCAAAGTATGATGAGTTAAACACAAACACAAATGAGTTATCAGAAGGGTAAACTTACTCAGTGCCATATTTTTCAAAAGCATAAGCATCAGGTGTTAAGTACACTTAAAGAATGCATAGGCTTATCGATTACATTCGCTTATCGAAACTAAGAAAAGGAATGAGGAAGGAAATCTTCAGCCTGATGCCCAATTGGGAAAACCACGGTGTGGATATCAACTCCATCACATTTCCATTTGATGGGCTTTAGGCATCCATAGATCTATTATACTCACAAAGCTTCTGAAAAAAAAGAAAGAAAGAAAGAAAGAAAGAAAGAAAGAAAGAAAGAAAGAAAGAAAACTTACAAAGGTAAAAGCAGCTGAAGATATTGAAAAACAGAGATTATTCAGTATTAAACCATCTGCAGTATTAAAGGTTGGAAATACAAATAGATGTCACCGAAGCTAGCACACTAATGTAAGATTTATGCTGTCGATTACCATTTGCAATTAAGTGTGATGTGCAAATACCATGGAATTATTTGTTTCAGTTGTAAGAAAGAGAAAAAAAAAGAGAGCATTAATTTTTGGCACTTCTTAAATTTAATTATAGTTGGTGTGCTGGAAAGAAAAATGAAAAAATCCGTTCTCTGTATTAGCAGAGAAAGAGCTAATATCTGTCAGTGAATGGCATTGTGATTTTTATACATGTCTCCGCTCTGGCTTCATTCACAGATTGCACAGATATTACTTAAATAAGACTTCAACAGAGAACATGGGTTTTTGAAAATGAAGATTGGTCTCCAAGCTGTGGTTGCCAGGTAATGGATTAACAAGCTGTCGGTGTGAAATCCATTCATTTCTTCTTATCATTCAGGAAGCAGGTGTCCTGTCACTGTCCACTGACTTACAGATTTTCATGGAAAAGTAGAGGCATCACAGTGGCAGGGCCAGCTTTTGTTTATATGTAATAATATTCTGTCCATGGTGTCTGACCTATGTAGCACCTGTATTATTTTAATCTATGTGTCATTGGCACATTTGTGTGTTTTTATTTTGTTTTCTTAACAATATGATGGTGTTAGGGGCGCCTGGGTGGCGCAGTCGGTTAAGCGTCCGACTTCAGCCAGGTCACGATCTCGCGGTCCGTGAGTTCGAGCCCCGCGTCAGGCTCTGGGCTGATGGCTCGGAGCCTGGAGCCTGTTTCCGATTCTGTGTCTCCCTCTCTCTCTGCCCCTCCCCTGTTCATGCTCTGTCTCTCTCTGTCCCAAAAATAAATAAACGTTGAAAAAAAAAATTAAAAAAAAAAAAACAAAACAATATGATGGTGTTAAATTTGAACATAGGAAATTTCCATCCTGTAGTTCCAAAATGAACAAGTATTGACCATTTCACCATTTCACATGGTCCAATCTATTGTTAATTTACTTATGGATGAGGGAAGGTGAGAATTTTATAGCTGGTCGTAAAGGAAAGACGACGTGTGTGTGTGTGTGTGTGTGTGTGTGTGTGTGTGTGTGTGTGTATTTACTGAGAGTCCGCTATGTGCTAGGCCTGGTCCTATGCACCAGACATACATACGACAAGCAACCAGATAAAGCCTCTGATCTAATGTATGCCCATGGGAGACCAACAATAAACCAAGGTCATTCCAGATAAGTGCTGTGGAAAACAGACTATTCAGTGAAAGCAACTACAGATAGACCATGGGCATTGGGGGCAGCTATTTTAGATAGGGATATATTCTGCCTTCAGGATATAAGAACTGAACAGAAACCTGAAAACAGAGACTCAGTCTTGCAAGGAACTGTGCTCTGTGTTAATGGGCTAGCAAGTGGGAAGGCTCTGAGGAAGAGCGCCCGGCTGGGTTGAAGGGGAGCAGGCTGGCCAGTGTCCCCAGAGCAGAGTGAGCGGAGAGGACAGTGGTAACAGATGAGGTCGAAAAATTCTAGGCCAGCGAATGAGACCGCCAAGGAGCCGCCAGTGAAGCAGAAAGGAAACCAGAGAAGTTTGTCATCTGTGAAGCCAAAATTTAAAAAGGAAAAAGCAGTTCAGAAGGGAAGGGCTGATCACCTTTGTCACATGACCCCAGAGAGGTCAGAAAAGGTGAAGGCTTAGAATTGACCACTGGATTAATTTTCGAATGATGATCAATTACTGTGGATGGTTATGAAGTAAGTCATTGCCCATTAACATTTTTTTCCTATTTTTTTTTTAAAAATAAGGTGTAATTTACACAGTAGAATTTGTTCTTTTTAGTATAAGGTTAGCTAAGTTTTGAGAAACTTTTTAGCAGCAGCATACTCAATACATACAAGTTTTCATCAAAACGCCCAGTTCCCAGTGCCTCTTTGTAGTAAACACCATCCCCAGACCCAGTCGTGGATCTGCTTTTTGCACCTTTACTTTTACAAGTATGTCAGAGATAAGGAATTTACACAGTATGACCTTCTAAAATCTGCTTGCATTTGGCATAAAGCAGGTTGAGATTCATCAGGTTGTCTCATGGATCAGGAGATGCTCCATTCACTGGTGCGTAGTGTCCATTGGGTGCGTAAACTACAGTTTGTTACCCATCCCCGTGGAAGGTTGGTTCCAGTTTGGGGAGATTACAAATGAATTCATTATAAGTATTCACATAGAATTTTTGCATGTGTGAACACAGGTTTTCATTTCGTTTGTAT
>NW_024412467.1:4145186-4157323 GCF_014898765.1 Herpailurus yagouaroundi
AGGGTGGCGCAGTCGGTTAAGCGTCTGACTTCAGCCAGGTCACGATCTCGCGGTCCGGGAGTTCGAGCCCCGCGTCAGGCTCTGGGCTGATGGCTCGGAGCCTGGAGCCTGTTTCCGATTCTGTGTCTCCCTCTCTCTCTGCCCCTCCCCTGTTCATGCTCTGTCTCTCTCTGTCCCAAAAATAAATAAACGTTGAAAAAAAATTAAAAAAAAAAACAATATGATGGTGTTAAATTTGAACATAGGAAATTTCCATCCTGTAGTTCCAAAATGAGCAAGTATTGGCCATTTCACCATTTCACATGGTCCGATCTATTGTTAATTTACTTATGGATGAGGGAAGGTGAGAATTTTATAGCTGGTCGTAAAGGAAAGACGACGTGTGTGTGTGTGTGTGTGTGTGTGTGTGTGTGTGTGTGTGTGTGTATTTACTGAGAGTCTGCTATGTGCTAGGCCTGGTCCTATGCACCAGACATACATACGACAAGCAACCAGATAAAGCCTCTGATCTAATGTATGCCCATGGGAGACCGACAATAAACCAAGGTCATTCCAGATAAGTGCTGTGGAAAACAGACTATTCAGTGAAAGCAACTACAGATAGACCATGGGCATTGGGGGCAGCTATTTTAGATAGGGATATATTCTGCCTTCAGGATATAAGAACTGAACAGAAACCTGAAAACAGAGACTCAGTCTTGCAAGGAACTGTGCTCTGTGTTAATGGGCTAGCAAGTGGGAAGGCTCTGAGGAAGAGCGCCCGGCTGGGTTGAAGGGGAGCAGGCTGGCCAGTGTCCCCAGAGCAGAGTGAGCGGAGAGGACAGTGGTAACAGATGAGGTCGAAAAATTCTAGGCCAGCGAATGAGACCGCCAAGGAGCCGCCAGTGAAGCAGAAAGGAAACCAGAGAAGTTTGTCATCTGTGAAGCCAAAATTTAAAAAGGAAAAAGCAGTTCAGAAGGGAAGGGCTGATCACCTTTGTCACATGACCCCAGAGAGGTCAGAAAAGGTGAAGGCTTAGAATTGACCACTGGATTAATTTTCGAATGATGATCAATTACTGTGGATGGTTATGAAGTAAGTCATTGCCCATTAACATTTTTTTCCTATTTTTTTTTTAAAAATAAGGTGTAATTTACACAGTAGAATTTGTTCTTTTTAGTATAAGGTTAGCTAAGTTTTGAGAAACTTTTTAGCAGCAGCATACTCAATACATACAAGTTTTCATCAAAACGCCTCTTTGTAGTAAACACCATCCCCAGACCCAGTCGTGGATCTGTTTTTTGCACCTTTACTTTTACAAGTATGTCAGAGATAAGGAATTTACACAGTATGACCTTCTAAAATCTGCTTGCATTTGGCATAAAGCAGGTTGAGATTCATCAGGTTGTCTCATGGATCAGGAGATGCTCCATTCACTGGTGCGTAGTGTCCATTGGGTGCGTAAACTACAGTTTGTTACCCATCCCCGTGGAAGGTTGGTTCCAGTTTGGGGAGATTACAAATGAATTCATTATAAGTATTCACATAGAATTTTTGCATGTGTGAACACAGGTTTTCATTTCGTTTGTATGAATGCCAAGGCAGCAGCATGCTGGGTAATATGGTAATTGCGTGTTGAAGTTTATATATATATATATATATATATATATGTGTGTGTGTGTGTATAAATATATATATATATACACACATATATATATATACACACTAGTATATATATAAAGATAATATATATTATATATAATATATATAAACATAATATATATTATATATATAAACTAGTTTATATATTTATAAATTTATATATATATTGAACCAATTTTCGTCCTAAAAGCAAGATAAGAGAGTTCCACTGGTTCCAGTTTTTTTCTTCCTTTCTTTATTTTAATTTTATTCTAAAATGTGGTGCATCGTTGTGGTTTGAACTTCCATTTCTCTAATGATTATTGATATTGAGCATATTTTCATGTACTTATGTGCCATGCCTACTATCTTTCTTTGGTGAACTCTCTCTTCAGATAGTTTGTCCATCTTGTAATTGGGTTGTCTGTCTCCTCAGTATTGAGTTATGAATGTTGTCTGTGCATTCTGCGTATCAGGTTTTTATCAGATATATGCTTTGCAAAGATTTTCTCCCCAGGCTGTGGCTTGTCGTTTCCCTCTCATAATGGTGTTTTTCAAAGCAAAGGGGTTTCTCAGTTTGATGAAATCCAATATATTACCTTTTCTTGCCACACCTAAGAAATCTTTGCCTAATTAACCCAAGTTGACAAAAGTTTTGTCCTATATTTTTTCTAGAAGTTTTATAAGGGTGAATGTTACATTTATGACCATTGGATTTTGTAGGACGGAAGTCACTGGTGACTTGTGCTTCAGTGTTAATTTATGCAAAGACCTAGTGAGGATAAGTGGGGAAAAAATGAAGGAAAAGAACATTGAGACCATCTTTATAGACTTGTACTACAGACAGTAAGTGAAAATTGTGAGGTGTCAGCTGGAGGGAAACCTTGTAGGTGAAGTGTGATGGTTGGTTATTGTAGGTAAGCAAAATTCAACGCATTGGCTTGTGGATCTACAAATTAAAATGGTACAAATTGAGACAAATCAGAGAAGGGCAAATCCAGTGAAACCTCACTCAGTAGTGGGTTAAAAGCTCCCAGCACAGAGACTGGTTATTTAAGATGAAAATAGCAGGGTTTCTAGGGCAAGTAAGGATAAACTTCTATGCTTTCTGCATTAGAGCCAGTGAAATGTTTGGCTTGGAAAAACTGAAAAGAGGTGGGAAAAGAATTTCAATTTGACCTTAAACTCAGCAACTTGTCTGGTTGAATCTTTTTCCATGGATTAAGCAAGAGAGAATTAGGGAGTGGGGACGTCTTTTCCCCGGGGCAGAACCACAGTGGGTTTCACATTTCCTGGGCTCTCTTAAGATTTCCTTTTAAGCACAGTCTGTTTATACAGTGACCTCAGTGACTTTGGTACATTCCCTACAGCCCTGGCATTCTCTGTGCCCAGATCCCAGGAGATATAGGTAGTGAGTCAGGGGTAGCGGTGAACACATGCACAGTGGGCAGGTTGGAAGTGGAAGCTGGAAGAAAAGTCCTTTTAGGAAAGGCCACTTTTTAGTTGTGAAATATTCTTTAGGTCTCAAAATGAAAAGAGAGAACACGGTTACGAAGTCCCAGAATTCCATGGTACTCAGACTCATACAGAGGATTTGATTTCTAGAACTAGATTCGATGGCACAAAGCAGTATTTGGGCTTTCTGGAAGCAGAGTCCTGAATCTTGCCTCCATGGTCCATCAGACTGAGACGGAGATGCACACACATCTACTGTGTGTCCGCAATGCGCACACAGTCCGTCAAGAGGAAACCTAGGCATTTATTGTTGACGTATTCAAAGAATTAGGAATAAAGTGTTGAACTTTCATGGCAGTTGTAATTCTTTTTTTGTTTGCTTGTTTATTTTGTCCTAAAATCCATGGTTCCTTTCCAACTAGGAAATGCTTAACCCGGTTAAGCATTACAAAGCATATTATGGGAACTTTCCATGGACTGAGCTGTAAGTGAAAAATACTATAGATAACACAAGTGTCATAACGGTCTTTGTGTGTGTCCATGGGCCGACAAAGAACCAAGAAAGGAATGGCTTTATTCCCCAGAGTAGTGGGAATGGCTTTTCACTGCAATTTGAAAAAAAACACAGATCTTAGTGGTTAACGTTCCTAGTTTTCATTTCATTTATGTCAGGACCAGTGAAAAAATTAACAATAAGAACCGCACTTTCATGGCTTTTTAGGTCAACAATGTGCAAATTATATTATGCCCGATTTATACATGAAACTAATAGACTCAGCAGTCCCGAGTAACTCACTGACATCCCTATTACTGTATATAAACAATAGAGACGAAGCATTTATCATCCTTCAATACAGAACAGTTCTGAGTTTCTCCTCTTTGCCTCCTTTCTTTTACAGGATCTTCTGGTCTAAAAGCTACAGAACTGGACCCAGCTCAATTTGAGGACCTAGAACCAGTCCACTTCTGCCAGTACAATCATTGTCACATTTTCTCCAAATCCAGTTTAGATCACAATTACAAATTATTTTTTATGATCATTTCCTATATACCAGAAGGTGCTCAATAATTTGAATGAATTTTCATTTCCTTAATCCTCATAAAGTAGATAATACTTTTATCCATGTTTTACACAGGAGAAATAGGTTTGGGGAGGAAAAAAATCACCTTCCAAAGCTCTCCTACAAATTATGTGAAGAAGTTGTGTCTTGAACCCAAGTACTCTTGACGACAGGTTCTTAACCACTAAGTCATCGATACCTACTTAATAAGAAAAAGTCCATATTTGAACAAGAAAATCCCCATTATGGTGACAGAAGGACAAAAGACTCGTAGCCGGAAGTCTATCATTCCAATGACGGTCATTCCCAGTCTATGTTTTCAGAAGACTATTGACAGATATTATTTGGATGAAGAATGTGTAGGGAATCACGACCTGAAGCTACATGTGAGTTTAGCTTCAAGCTAAAATCGGCCAAATATCTCAGAAGAGACATAGTCTGGCCACTTGCTAAGATGTACACCATCCACAAGCTCTGGCTTTTCAATTGTACTACGATAAGCATCATTGCTTTTAAAGGAGTACCCAGAGTCTTGAGGACCCCAGATACTGTTTCTGCCACCTTCGAACCGAAGAGTGTGCCAGAACGAAGAGCAGGTGCCCTTATGGGAATGCTCGGGGGACTACCTCAATCCTCATGGCATTTAGCCAAGTCATTCTTATTAGCTCATGAAATCAACATGTTTCGGGGGACAACGTTTTGTTTAGTTTAGTTTTGTTTTGTTTTTAACTGAATTAGTGAAAACATGTTTTTAAGTAGACCCCATGCCCAATGTGAGGCTCAAACTCAGACCTCTGAAATCAAGAGTCATAAGCTCTACCAACTGAGGCGGTCAAGTGCCCCAGGAAACGAAGTCTTCCTTTGTAAATTTCAAATAATATAATCAAACAGGTATGGAAGTGAAAGAGCATTGGTAAAAGGGGAAATTAAGCTGTGATATGTTGTATGTTTGCTTTGGAGAGGTAACTAGAGCCCAATGATCAGGGCTGCAGGAATTGAGGGAAAGTCTATGTATTTGTATGGCAAGTGTGATTATATATCGTCACCTGCTCTTCACCCAATGTGTATTTACCTTCCGTTCATGCTGTCTGCACTAAGTCATTTCAATGTTTGTTATAGCTATTATTTTATTATTAGATTATTTTATGAAATCATATAGCACAGTGCATATATAGACACATTTTTATTATATCTTATATATGCCTTGTAGATATTATTGTGTGATAATATAATATATAATATAATAATGTATATTGATGTTTGCTAGCTTGATATGGGATAGAGAATTCAATGTCACAAAGATTGTGGGGAAGTTATTCCTTGCAATAGACATTCAGATAATTTTCAGCTCTGTGGCTGGCAGGGACCTTTTGTTATCAAACACATCGAAACTTTGAGGCACCTGGATGGGTCAGTCGGTTAAGCATCTGACTCTTGGTTTCAGCTCAGGTCATGATCTTACGGTTTTGTGGGTTCAAGCCCCATGCCAGGCTCTGAGCTGACAGTGCAGAGCCTGCTTGGGATTCTCTGTCTCCCTCTCTCTTTGCCCCTACCCCAGTAGTGCTGTCTCTGTCTCTCTCAAAATAAATAAACTTAAAAAAAAAAAAAAGGAACAACTTACTATAAATACATCAAAGCTTTGCTTCCAGGAAGGATAATCTTCTCCGTGTTCGCTCCCTGAGTCAGACTTTCAATGCTTTTTTCATTGAAAGTGATTACTCTAAATTAATAAAGAGAAAATGTGCCCCTCTCTTCCTCCCTCCCTCCCTTCCACTCTCCTTTTCTGGCCTCCCACCCTCTCACCTTCCTAACTCCTCCCTTCCAATGTTTGTACTTCAGGAAAATAAATCTTTGGCAAAATAGTAAATAAACAATTGTTCTTTGGCATATTGTTTGTGACTCACAGGTCTCCATCTGTAACATTAAATATTTACAGCATTGACACAACAGGACACATTTTCCCATCAGTTTCTTGCCCCCCCCCCCCGCCCCCCGCCGACTCCAAATTCCAAGAGGAGCCTTGACATGAAATCTCCACTTTGGAAAGAAAGCCCACTCCAAGAAATATGCTAACAATCACCCCTTTGTTTGCATTCTACTCAATGGCTTACATAAATAGTCACAATCCCCTGAGAGTGCATACAATGGAGCGCTCCACATTCTCCTAGGTGCTCCCTCCTTCCTCATGGGGTCAGACCACACTCACTCCAGAGGGCAGTATTAGGGATTGATGAGTAAGACAAGAGAAGGTGGGCTGTTTGAAACCCTCAGAACACGGTGGAGAGGGGGCACAAAATAGTAATGTCTCTGCATGTGCATGGATTAAAGAGCCGTAAGGAAGAACACAGGGATGCTTCTCTCTGAATCAACTCTCCAAAGATATTCTTAAGTAAACTTTCTGGAAAAATAAAGAATAACATTTCACATTTTAAAAAATTCTGCTCTATTTATTGAATCTTACATTTTTGGTAATTTCTTAAGATTATCATCCACATTGACACGTGTTGATTTTCCAACTCTAAAACAATTATTTGTTCTTCAGCAAAAATGATGGCCTGTGTAGGCAATTGGGTCTCTTCCTAGTAGCACCTGACAATCATTTGTCCTGTTCTTTCTGGTCTTCATCGTTCGATTTCCTCATATGAGCTGCTTCCTCTCACGCCTCCTCATTATCGCACGAAGGGATATAAGTTGTCCCTGTGTAACCGAGTATTTCCCAAACCCATTCCAACAAAAGGAACTTTCATTTAATTTGATAGGTGCTTCTCAAAACTAGGATTCCGTTCCAAAAGTGTTTAGGAAAATTCTGGATTAAATAAAATTAAGCAGTCTTCTTTTTCGTTTTTATTTTTAATGGTTATTATTTTTGAGGGGTGAGAGAGAAAGAGAGAGAGCCAACGGGGAGGGGCAGAAAGAGAATCCCTAGCAGGCTCCACGCTGTCAGCACAGATCCCCACACGGGGCTCAAACCCACAAACCATGAGATCATGATCTGTGCCAAAATCAAGGGTCTGAAGCCCAACTGAGCCACCCAGGCACCCTTGGTTTGTTTTCTTAAAGGAAAAAAATCAACATCATTTTTATTGCAGACTGTAACTATTCAAATCACCTTGACCAATTTGACAACTCCTTTAATTATAAATTCCCTACACTGGAGATAAAAGTATTTTCAGGGAATATATATTTAAAATGAGATGGGAAAGCCCTGGTGGCTCCGTTGGTTAAGCATCTGATTCTGGATTTCGGCTCAAGTCATGATCTCACAGTTCATGGGATCAAGCCCTGTGTGCGGCTCTGTGTTCACAGTGTGGAGCCTGCTTGGGATTCTCTCTCTCCTTCTCTCTCTCTGCCCCACCCCCACTCTCAAAAATACATAAACATTAAAAAAAATAAAAAGATGAAACAAGATAGTCAATAGTGCTTCAGTATCATTGGTTTATGGTTCATAAATGTATCTTATGTAAATGAAATGATTTCACGAGAAGAAGCAAATGGAGAATAACCCTTCCTCATCATTTATGACAATGAGATGTGGTTACCAAATACTGTTGCCATGATCCTTGGGTGTACACAGGATGTTTCAATTCCAGCCTGGCCCTGGGGGGGACTCAAGGGCTGGCCCCAACAGCTTTGACTGTGTCCTGAGTACCAGTCTTAGAGTTGAAGTTCTTAAAAATGACTCAGCTCAAGGAAATTGTTAGCACTCTCAGGTCATGAAGTATTTTAGTTCTGTGAGAAAACATAAGTAATCACTGTGGGTTTTTTTTTTTTTTTTTTAAGAATTTTGTTTATATTCAAAATGGGTTTCACCAAAGTGAGTATTACAAGTACGGACAGGCAAACCATAAGAAGCTCTTAAATAAAGAGAGCAAACTGAGGGTTGATGGTGGGGGGGGGGCCCCCCGCGAGGGGAAAATGGGAGATGGGCATTGAGGAGGGCACTTGTTGGGATGAGCACTGGGTGTTGTGTGTAAGAGATGACTCATGGGAATCTACTCCTGAAGCCAAGAGCACACTGTATTCACTCTATGTTAGCTAATTTGACAATAAATTATATTAGGAAGGAAGGAAGAAATGCCTGGGTGACTCAGTCGGTTAAGAGTCTGACTTGGGCTCAGGGCATGAACCCACAGTTCATAAGTTCGAGCCTGTGTCAGGCTCTCTGCTGTCAGCACAGAGCCGGCTTTGGATCCTCTGCCTCCCTCTCTCTCTCTCTCTCTGCCCCTTCCCCACTCATGCATGCATGCTCTGTTCTCTCTCCCTCTCAATAATAAACATTTAAAAAAAACAAATACATAAATACATAAAAAGTGTTAAAAGGCTTACAACAACAGCTACAAAAAAGTCAGGTCTCTGCATTACCTGCCCATGCCCCCGTCCCAGAACCATGATAGATTCTGTTGCTATTTCTTCTGGTGTATTTTGTCGTATATTTATGTAATATGCTTGTTTTGCTAATTCCAAATCCATTCTTTTGTTATTGAAGTATAGTGAACACACAACGTTATATTCGTTTCGGGTGAACAATACAGTGACTCAACGATCTTACCAGTTTGAATTTGGCAGGTTTCTTTACAACCAGATTTCTCAGAGCCTTCCGTGAGTGTGTGAATTACAAAGTTCCAACAAAGAGATACCATAAGCATTCATTGTTTTGTCTTTCTCCAGAAAACAGTTGGCAGGGCATTTTTAAAGTCTCAGCTCAGCCAGGCACTAGCCTCGGCAGCTCAGCCGAATATTCTAGAACCAACTTTCAGTCATGGCTCAGGTATAGGTAAAAGTCATGGAGTGTGACTGTCTCTTCTATTCAGTGATGGTACAGACAACCAGAGTCATATTTCTTTTGTTTGACGTTTCTTCCTAGCTCCCAGGACTCATTCTGCAATATTTCAAAAGGTCAATGACCTAAATATTGTCTGTTATCATCCCAGCCACTCATTAGGATGAGTTTGGTATTATATGTTGGAAAGAAATATAAAATCTAAGAGGTAATATCAAAGAAGGCCTTAGAATTTGCAAGAATGTTTGACATAAATAACCCAAATAAAAATCATCTTATCACCTCTTAAATTGAGCCCGTTTTCCAGTTATTTTGAGGGACATGTTTTCAATGCCAGGTAATCTGCAGCAAAAAGGAGGAACACGGAATCTCCTAGGAGCCTTGAGTATGTGGCCTGAAGCAGGAAGTTTAAAAAGCCAAAGAGAATCCATCCAGAGAGATTATGAGAATTCTGTCAGGTAGTAAAGAACACTCTTCTCTCCTGCTATTCCTCACAAGACAACAGTGTTCATAATGGAGGCACAGAAATGCATGCTGCTAGTATTTGGTGGATCACCAATAGGTTAAAATGACACAATACCCTCCTCCAGCTGTATGTTTTTTTCGTGACATGGAGCCCAAGATACTGCAGGAGTCCACTGGAATCATCTAGGCTTATACCACTCTGTAGCCCTGCAGGGGCTAGAGCAAAACTCTCTTCCTTCTTTCATTAAGTTGACCTCTATGGTAGATGATGTGGGCATTCTGTTAACAGAACACACTGACATTAGGTAGGTAGGTAGATAGATAGATAGACACACATATCCATATTTTAATTTGGTCATTCGAGAGGCTGTTTTTCTAAATTGCTTAAAACAGTTGGCTTAATTCATTACCCTTGTAAAGAGTTCTTTGATCAAATTAATAAATTCACAGAATGGGTTAGTTTTTATAGTGAAGAACCTCATCAGGAACAACGCCTTCAGACACAAGGCAGGATATTCTATAAGCAGGTTTCTGCTCATTGTGCTGCTGTTAAGGCCTTATATGTGTTCCCTTATGACAACTGTTGGTCTATGTGGGGCACACAGAGAAGTGTGGGGTCTGGTAGAGGAATGAGACGTCTCAAGAAATTCAAATACCTTATCGACAGTTGACGGACACTAATGACTTTATTGAGCTTAGTTGAAAGTTACTTGGTAAGGGTAAAAAATGCCTGCCTTTTTTGCTGATGTATTTTAAGGACCCGTCAGGAACACAGAATTGGAGGAATCCCAGTTCTTCGTTTACAACAAGTTTTTGTTGAACTACGCGCAGTGCTGTTTGCTTGATTGCTTTAATAACCTTTTGAAAACCTGTGAAGTCACCACTACATGGAAACTAAACACAGGAAATCGCTGACCTCCATGAGGTCCTTCTATTCTCTCACTCCACCCCAATTTATGTAAATAGGTTTGTGCAAATGCTGTCCTCGATGTGACATGCACACAGTTTTCGTGTAACATGGGTTCTCGTAGCACCTATGCCTTCTCTTGCCAATGAATATCTTGTCATGTCTTTATGCCATATCCAACCACTTGGGAAGATCATTTCTAAGTCCTGTCATTCTTGGTCTAGACGTTTAGTAGTGTCCACCAGCGGGAAGTAATGATACCACCTACTTCTGGAGAGTAATGCCTCATTTGCAAACCATTTAAATAAAGAATTAACTGTCACAAATCTCCACCAGTTCTGAAAGGTCAGCATGATTCATGCCACAGGAGGGATTAAGTGTGTCAGAATCAGAATCTTCCTCCAGCTGTATGTTTTTTTCGTGACATGGAGCCCAAGATCCTGCAGGAGTCCACTGGAATCATCTGGGCTTATACCGCTCTGTAGCCCTGCAGGGACTAGAGCAAAACTCTCTTCCTTCTTTCATTAAGTTGACCTCTATGGTAGATGAGGAGGGCATCTAGTTTGACGTGTGTCTGTCCAGACTTGTAAAGCGATGTGCCGAATCAAAGGTGATTGTGGCCGTTGTTTCTCCTATGTTCTGAAATCTTTCTGTAATTCTGCAAAGACTTGTACAGGAGCCCAAAACCTCTTGGCAACAGTCACATTTTCAAAGTGAAAACAAATGTTTATTCCTGCTTCCCCCGCAGCTGTCTTTGCCGGGATTGTGTTGTGCTACTCCTTGATTATAGGCTTGAAAAAATTCAGGGAAAGAGTCTAGTTGGGGAGTGACCTTGAAGGATATGATTTCTCGAATTCAGACAACTTATCAGCCTTCTTCCTGTATATATTATTTTGTACTGAGATATTTCGGGTCCAAGAAAACCATAAGCATTTGGTCTGGAAATAAGGGGAGGTGTATCTGAGTTGATGAAGAGATATGGATCACAAATTATTTTTAACCTCAATTTTGTTATTCTCCAAGTCCTCAACACTGGAGCAAACTTAACAAGTGTTGCCTAGTAGTTGTCTTTAAGTGACTCTTCTTGGTTAATAGCTAATCATGATTTGTAATTAGCAAATAATTTAAATGTAAATAGATTCTTCTGCACTGCCTACCAATGCTTGAAAACAATCTGTTCTCTTAAATAGCACAGAAATGACCCAGACGGTCTTAATACCGTTAATGTATTTGTTAAAAAAAAAAATCAAAATTCTAGATAAGAAGTACAAAGGGAATTTTTTAGCCCTACCTCTGCCTGAATTATTAACACATCTCCAAGTAGCAGAGTCAAGTTTCTGAGGCTTTACCAGCCACGGTGTAGCAGGTCATAACGAAGAAAATGTGTCTTGAAAAAGAAATCAGAACGTTCCTCAGTAAGTCCCTAAATGCCTTGAAAAAATACATAAGCCTAGTAACTTCTTCAAACTTCCTTATGATTTCCTATGACAGTGTCCTGAAACTCGAGGAATGCGTTCAGAAATGCATTTCAGAGAAATGCATCTCATTAACCTGGATGAGAACAATGAGACAAGGGTCTTGGGGTATTGAGGTAGCAGAGACCATAAGAGTGGGAGGGTGCAGATGTAAGGAGAGCAGGAGGAAGGCTTCAGAGAGGGGATGGTGAGCTTCGGTGGGATGTTATGTGTGGAACTGGGCAGAGGGTGAGAGGTGAGAAATGGAAGATGCTTTGGAACTGAGTCCATCATTTGTCAAATCCTTGCGCATCCTCACAGAGGGGACCCAAAGAGAAAATAAAGATGGTCCAGGCTTCAATTTATCACACAACTGAGCTGGGGGGGGGGGGGG
>NW_024412467.1:4157423-4296425 GCF_014898765.1 Herpailurus yagouaroundi
CCCCCCCCCCCCCCCCCCCCCCCCCCCCCCCCCCCCAACTCAGCACGTTCCATCGTAATGAGCGATCACTTTGTTAATTTGATAGAAAAAATCTGGACATTGATGCACTGATATTATAATTTGTATATAAGTAGCAATCTAACTTTTTTGGAAATCTTATCTTACTTTGATATTCACCTCACAAGAAGAAAAAACTGCCCTCATAAAAGATATATTTCTTTTTTTTTTTTAATTTTTTTTTTCAACGTTTTATTTATTTTTGGGACAGAGAGAGACAGAGCATGAACGGGGGAGGGGCAGAGAGAGAGGGAGACACAGAATCGGAAGCAGGCTCCAGGCTCTGAGCCATCAGCCCAGAGCCCGACGCGGGGCTCGAACTCACGGACCGCGAGATCGTGACCTGGCTGAAGTCGGACGCCCAACCGACTGCGCCACCCAGGCGCCCCAAAAGATATATTTCTAAAGGCGGGTAGACTTTCTCTTTGCTTCATTACAGATAGATGAGGACCACTTATTCACCAGGATTCACCAGGATTTCCACCTCTGTCACCCTGTTTTCGTGGTGGATTTCTATGAAACATTCTAGAACTAATATCAATACTGTTACAATTTGATTTCTGCAAACTTTCCTACCAGCTGGACTATTTGAGCTAATTGAATATCCCTTCATGACCGTTTCCCTGGCATTTGCTATACCTCGGTTAAAACATTTATCACATATGTATAACTGTATTTGGTTTCTTCTAACTTTACTGAACAAGTAATACATTGACATGATTTACACATCTAATGACTCTCTCCTTGTCACCCCTGTTAACATCTGGGCTGACTGTTCAGGGAGTTGTCACAATGCTATCTCATTTGTCCTACCAACATTTATTTCTGAACTTAGAAACAAGTTTAAATATATTCTTATTTTTCCTTCTTCCCCATCACCCATCAGAAGAGCGCATACTGTATACGGCTTCTGTTTCTTGCATCTTCACTTAATATCGCCAGAAATGATTTCCATTCCAGTCTCTAAAAGAGATTTCTCATTTTTCTTTTCAACTGTGTTCTGTTATATGGAACGCACCATGATTTATTTAACTCATCCACTCTGGGTGAACATTAAGTTTTTTCCAGGGGTTTTGCTTGTTTGTTTGGCTTTGTTTTCTTTGGTTTTTGCTTTATTTTGTTTTATTTTGTTTGCTGTTAGCAACAGTGCTGCAAAAATTTCTTTGTAAATGTAGTTTCACATGTGTGATATGTGTATTTGTTTTACTGTTGATAGGTATTTCCAGATTGCCCTCCATCAGATTTGTAAGACTTTGCATTGCTGGGGCACTTGCATCATGGCTCAGTCGGTTAAGCATTCGACTTTGGCTCATGTTGTGATCTCATGGTTCATGAGTTCAAATCCCATGTCAGGCTCTATGCTAACAGCTGAGAGCCTGGAGCCTGCTTCAGATTCTCTGTTTCTCTCTTCCCCTCCCCAACTTGCTCACACGTTCACTCTGCCTCTCTCAAAAATAAATAAACGTTAAAAAAAACTGCTTTAACATAAGAGACTGTTAAAAACTGAGAACAAACTGAGGGCTGATGGAGGGTGGGAGGGAGTGGAGAGTGGGTGATGGGTATTGAGGAGGGCACCTGTTGGGGGGAGCACTGGGTGTTGTACGGAAACCAATTTGACAATAAATTTCATATATTAAAAAAAAACTGCTTTAAAAAATTTGTATGGCTACCATCAACTTAGGGGAGTCCCTGATTCTGTGGCCTTAGAATGTTATTTAACTTCTGCACTTTTGCTAATATTGCTAATATTGGTACCTTAGCAACACTTCTCTTAATATCAACAGGTTAGGGGCGCCTGGGTGGCGCAGTCGGTTAAGCGTCCGACTTCAGCCAGGTCACGATCTCGCGGTCCGTGAGTTCGAGCCCCGCGTCAGGCTCTGGGCTGATGGCTCGGAGCCTGGAGCCTGTTTCCGATTCTGTGTCTCCCTCTCTCTCTGCCCCTCGCCCGTTCATGCTCTGTCTCTCTCTGTCCCAAAAATAAATAAACGTTGAAAAAAAAATTTTTTTTTTAAATAAAAAATATCAAGAGGTTAAACATCCACCATTTCTTTTTCTTAAAATCTGTCCATATATATTTTATTCAGTTTTCTTTTGGACTATTGGCCTTTCCTTTTCAATTTCTAGGAGCTTTTGATAGATTAGAAAGAATTGTTAAATTTTACCTGTGATGTAGGCTGAACAATGTTTTACTAATTTATCTTTGTCATTGTTTCATTACACAATGCTAGGATGGGTTATTTCGCTACTGTTGTTTGCCTCTAGACGGTTTTTTTTGTTTTTTTTATTTTAATATTTAAATATCGTGGATTTTGTCAGAGATTAAAGGTCTTTTCTACTCTAGGTTTATAACAAATTATTCCCTGTTTGCTTCTAGTCAATTTACTGCTTAATTTTTTTCTAATTTTTTTGATTCCTTGTTAATTCAGCCCAATATGAGTTCTGAATCTGATCATCAGCCATTTTTTTTTTACATTTTTATTTATTTTTGAGAGACAGAGAAAGACAGAGCACAAGTGGGGGAATGGCAGAGAGAGGAGACACAGAATCCGAAGCAGGCTCCAAGCTCCGAGTTGTCAGCACAGAGCCCAATGCAGGGCTTAAACTCACAAACCATGAGATCATGACTTGAGCCAAAGCCAGACGCTTAACTGACTAAGTCACCCAGGCTCCCCTCAGCCATTTTTTTAATTAGTTTATCTTTCCCACACTAATTTTGAGATGCTTTCTGTATTTTATACAAAACTGACCCCAGTGCATGCAGGTCCATTTCTAGACTTCTGCTTTCCTGTTTTGTCTATCCAGATGCCATTACTACAGTGTTTTAATTATTAAGGCTTTGTATTCTATTTTAATATTTGGTGAAACTAGCCTCCGTTTCATGCTATATCTCTCCTATTTCAGGGATTCCCTGAAATTCTAAAACCCTTAAGGAATTTGCTTGCTAAAACAAAGAACTAGTAATATTTGACTGGAATCACATGAATTTCATAAGCACTCTTATAGAGACCTGATATACATTTGTCACGTGTATCATCCACTTGGCATCTGACAAGACTAGGACATAGTGTGTCTTCTCATGTTTCCAAGTCTCTCTTTTGCTCCTTGACTAGGTCTCCCGTGTTGCTTTCAACTTATTCGTAACCGTGTTATCTTTTTTACTGCCATTATAAATGGGGTCTATGTCTTATTACAGCCTTTAATTGAATGCCAATTTTATATATGAATTCCTGATTACTTTAATACAGTTTGTATCCTAATTTATGAACTCTATGCACGTCAGTTAATTCTCTCGGTAATTTCAAATTGTCTGGAGCCTAGTACCTCTAGACCAGAGCTGAGTCTTAGCGCTGAAACTGGTAGCTTATCTTGCTCTTGAAGTTAGTGTGAATGTGCCTAATGTTTTCCACTGCATTCATGTTTTTAATGCAGAGATGGACATATAATTTAGCATGTCAAGAAATGGTTGAGTGCTGGGATGCCTCTGAGACGTCCAACACTTGATTTCAGCTCAGGTCATGATCTGACAGCTAGCTCTGTTGGAACGGCACAGAGCCTACTTGTGATTCTCTCTCTCCCTCTCTGCCTCTCTCTCTCTCTCTCTCTCTCAATATAAATAAATAAATTAAAAAAAAAAGAACGGGTTGAGTGTAGAAAGAAAGCAAACAAAGAAAAGAGAAGAGAAAAAAGGAAAAGAAAAAAGAAATGAAAAGAAATGGTTGAGTGTTTTGAAACTTTCCCAATTCTTTTGAAATTTTTCAAATTCTTTTTCAGTATATACAATGCTATTCATGATTTTTTTTTCTTGGATCTATTAATACGATTAAAAAATTTGGAAGCTTTACTTCTGTTCCTATTTTCTGGACCAGTTTAAATGGCGCTGGCAACATCTGCTCTTGAAAGTTTTGGTAGAATTCAAAATGAAACCATTCGAGGGTCTGGGATGTTTGAGGAGCTGGCTTCTTGATGGACTTCCCTATCTTCTATAGAAATACATGGAAATTGTCCTGTTTACAGCTTACAAGATTGTATCCATTTTAATAAGGTTTCAATGTAATTGTAAAGGGTTTTTAAAAAGTTGGCTTCACATTGTTTCTTAAATGTCTTTATTTTGATGGTTATTTCCACGTAAAAGCTTTTATGTGGTTGTTGGCATTTTTCCCATGCCTCCTCACCCTACACACCATCTCCATATGTTCATTCCTTAACCAGATTAGCTGATGGTGTATTTTGTTTTTTTCAAAAAATATTAATTCTTTTATTCTACATTTTCTGTTTTCTAACTTATTTATATCTGCTTTTTTCTGTTGACTCCTTCCTTTTACTCCACCGATTCTTTCATTTGGATCAGCTTTCCTTTTTCTGAATTTTTGATTCAGATGTTTGCCAATGTGTTTTAATTGATGTGTTTAATTTGTATACATTGTCCTTTGAGTGTGGTGTTCAATGTATGTCATAGATTCTTACAGTTTTCATTTTTGATATTTTGTCAATATTCTGCATATCCAGCTTGGATTACCTTTCATTCAAGAGTTGTGTAAAGGAGAATATTTAAATTTTCCCATGTATAGGTGATTTTTTAATGTTTTGCCATTTTTTTCTATTATGCTTAGAAATATTATTATAGACAGAATGTTTGTATCCAAAATTCATACACTGAGTCCCCAATTCCCAGTGTAAAGGTGTTCAGAATTGGGGGCTTTGGGATATAATTAGGTTTAGGGGTGCCTGCGTGGCTCAGTCAATTAAGTGCCCAACTTCAGATCAGGTCACGATCTCGCAGTTTGTGAGTTTGAGTCCCGCATCGGACTCTGTGCTGACAGCTCAGAGCCTGGAGCCTGCTTCGGATTCTGTGTCTCCCTCTCTCTCTGCCCCTCCCTCGCTTGAGCTCTGTCTCCCTCTCTCAAAAATAAATGAATAAGTAAATAAACATTAAAAGAACTTCTTCTTTTAAATTGGGTGTAGATGAGGTCACGTGGGTAGGGTTTTTCTGATGGGATTAGTGCCCTTATAAGGAAAGACCAGAGAACTTGCTGCCTCTGTGTCCACCACAGAAGAAGCAACCACCTGCAAACCAGGAAGAAGGCTGCCTCCCTGCTCTTGGACTCCCAGCCTTCAGAACTGTGAGAAATAAATATTTGTTGTTTAAGCCACCCAGTCTCTGGTGTATGTTATAGCAGCCGTCATTGACCAAGATAGTTGTCTTCCATAGTTTTGAAAGATACTAAGATTTTCTACGTGGCACAATGTACGGTAAACTTTTAGGATATTTCCACGGGAACTGAAAAGCATATCCTCTGTTTCAAAGTGGAGAGTTTAATATGTCGATCAAGAGAAACTTATTAGTTATATAATACAAATCTTCTGTACCCTTACTTGTCTCTTTGGTTTGATCTGGCATGTACTGGAAGCGAATGAAGACTGCCATCTTCCTATATGTTCTCTTTTTCCTTGTATTGCCTGTATTTTTCTGTTTTATGGCCTTGGCTGCTATGCCATTCTTATTCATTCTAATAATCTGCCTGTATATTCTTTTTAAAAATCTTTTTTAATGTTTATTTTTGAGAGAGAGAGAGAGAGAGAGAGAGAGAGAGAACAAGCGGGGGAGGAGCAGAGAGAGAGGGAGACACAGAATCCGAAGCAGGCTCCAGGCTCTGAGCTGTCAGCACAGAGCCCGACGTGGGGGTTCGAACCCACAAACCGTGAGATCATGACCTGAGCCAGAGCCGGACGCTCAACCGACTGAACCACCCAGGTGCCCCTTGTATAATCTTTTTTAAAACTACATAGTCAAACTACCAGTGAATGATAAAAAGTTGTTGTCTTTCTAATATGTGTAGTTGTTTTTCTTTTGTCCTTCACTGGCTATGCCCCGAAAAAGATGATCCTGGACTTTATTGCCTAGGTGATTCTGGGATTTACGGCCTTTGTAATGACTTTTAAGGGAATGTTCCTACCATTCCCCATTATTATAGGCCATGTGAACAACAGTTATTGGGCACTGTCCTGTATCAGATTAAAGAATTTTTATTATTTTCCTAGATTGGTTAAAAAAAAGATCAAAATTGGTATTAAATTTTATTAAACATCTTTTACGTTTATATTGCTCTAATTATATGCTTTTTGTATTAAAGACATATAGATATAGATGTATACCTTCCCTTGAATTCTGTATTTCCTTTATTTAAACTTTTCCTGCCCCGCTACACCACTTTCCATAGACATTTTTTGATTAATTAAATTATATGATTTTTTTTGTTTTTCCCTATGCTATTTATTTCCCCATGGATTTCTATTTCTTGACTCCTTATTTTTCTAGAAAAAGAAATACTTATTCTATTCCTTATAAAAAGATATGTGAGGAGTCTGCATATTTAAGAATGTTTTTACTAGCATATTTGACTACCATTTTAGCTAGGTATAGAATTTTAATTTGAAAATAATTTTTTTCAGCACATTAAGGTGACACCCTCCTCCCACACCGTAACACCTGCCATGTTATCAAGCAGATGATGAGGCTCCTTACACCAGCTTTATTCTCTTTCTTTTGTAGGTGTATTTTATTTTAAATCTGGAAAATCTCAAGGGCACCTGGGTGGCTCAGTCAGTTGAGCATCTGACTTCAGGTGGTGAACTCACAGTTTGTGGTTTCTAGCCCTGAGTTGGGCTCTGTGCTGACAGCTCAGAGGCTGGAACTGTTTCAGATTCTTTGTCTCTCTCTCTCTCTCTCTCTCTCTCTGCCCCTCCCTGGCTTGTGCTCTGTCTCTCTCTCTCTCTCTCTCTCTCTCTCTCTCTCTCCAAAAAATAAATAAACATTAAAAATAATTAAATCTGGAAAATTTAGATGCTAATCTAAATTGAGATGCTAATCTCAAGCCTTGGGCTTTCCTCTGTGCTTTATTTGTCCTTTGATATTTAATGCATATATATTTTGAGCTCTTTCTGTTGAAATTGTGTTTTCAGAGTTGTCTCCTCATTCTTCCTTCATCATATCAGGGGTTTGTTTTATGCTCCCAGACTCTCAATTACCATCTTTGCCATTTTAAATATGAGGAAACCAAGGGCAGAAAATTGCAGTAATTTGCACAAACAGATCAAATTGTAGGGCTAGGATCTATACTCAAGTAGACTAGATCTTGAACTTACAGTCTTAAGAGTCTGCTAAGCAAGATGAAGGTGATCACGTGTCTACCATTCCTTGAGAGTTCCTTACGGGATAGAACCGTGTCTGATTCATTTCAAATCTGTCTATTTCACAAATTCTTTAGCTTTTTCCAAAATCATGGCAGTAAGACAACACCAAAATCAATAAAAATCACCATTGCTTTTGGACTTCAAAATTCCGTCTGTCTTCCATATTGTTCTCTTCTGTGTTCCCTCAGTACCCTCTGCCAAGCTCCCCAAGGCTCTACATCATCTCTCTTCGTTCAGACATGCTTGAATTTGTCCCTGTTTTTTTTTTTCTTGAGAGATTGTCAATAAGAGATGTCCTCGAGTAATTGTTAAAACCTGCCATTCATAGCGATATAGATATTAGATTTAGGAGATAGATATTCCCAGTAACCACTTCAGTGCTTCAAATACAAGAGACTATGAATGAACATATGTTGAGTTGCAATATAAAAGGCCCAGAAAATAAAGAGGAAGAGAAGAGGCATGTCATTATAAAACAGATGCACTAGAGCTTTTCACTAACATCATTCTCTAGATTAGAATATACTTGACTATGTAACGTATCTTAGTATTAACAAAAGCATGTTGGATAAAAGATGAAAAAATCTTTACAGATGTTAAACAATAATAAATTCAAGTAGTAAACTAAGCCACAAAGAGGTACAAAACTCTGAGGGTATCTGGCTGTTTTTTCATCATTTATTTCATTATTTCCTGTTTTAATCTTTGTACTTGCATTTATTCCGGATTTTCTGATATCTCTCTTATGCTATTTGGCAGGTTATTTTCCTACATTACATTTTTTCCCTCCTACGTTTCATTTTGACATATGATTGATTTGTAAATTCAAGGGCAAATAGAGGATTTTGCATTTTTACCAACTTTGAGATTCTTGAATTTTGGTTTTATATCGTTAATTGCTACCTTGTGTCAAATGGTTTTCTCACTTCTATTGGCATTAATTTTTTAAAATTTATATTTAACAAGGTAGACTTCACAAGTGAAGTGGATGCCAATTAACCTAAAATCTGAACTGACTTTTAAATGCAAGCCATTCCTATCCAATTAGCATTCTCTACAGATTTAGTAGATAGCTGTCAACACAATGGAACCTAAGCATCAATTTTAAGCAATTTATTTTTTTAAGTTTATAATATTACTTTGATTGTGATTACATATCCCAAATTTATATAATTTTGTGTCAATTACTAAGGAGCTAGATGCATTTTGTATATTATTACATTTTAATCATCTTCATAATTAACATTTAATTTATATCCTTTTCTCTTTCCTTTTTCCAGCTACAGAATATATTTCTTTGAGTTTGTCACACAAAATTTAGGCAATTTTCCTGCCAATTAAATGACATTTTATTTCTCTAAGTGAATTGATTGCCGGGGAAATGGGCCCTGGAGACTAAAGGCCTGTTTATTAATAAAAAAGAGCTTCCTCTCACACACAGACACCCGGATCTGCCTTGCCATGTCTTCCCTGCGGCATGGCTTATAGTTTTTCTGGGACAAGTTTCAAAGTTGTTGAAGACACAACAAAGGGGCCTTTTATTATGGCATTTCTCAGGCAAATCCTCTCCACCCAGACTCAGTACATCAAGCCGATGTACAGAACCATCTTCAAAGTAGTGGAAAGGAGTATATAGATTTTTGAGGACTTTTGGTATTAGAAGCAAATCAAGGCATTGAACTAAAAGTAAAAACGTTTGAGTGGAAACTCCGTGTGAATACTGATACAATGTATTAGATGATGCCCTTTGGACTCTTTCAGAGATCGTTCTCAATTTTTTTTTTCCTGTACTCATTTCCTTTTTCAATCTATTTGGAATGATTTTGCTTGAATAATGACCCTATAGTAACTTCATTATCCTTAATTATATTATCTTAATGTGCAAATTCAATCTTTTTGGGCTTCTCCTAACCAAGAAAAAAATAATATGACCAGAAGTTAGTAGCAGCAGCTTGGCTTTACACGAAATAAGGAGCAGATAAATACGCCCAGTAAAATGTTTACATCTTCTGTACGATATGCAGATATCAATTCTTGATGTCATAGGCAGGCGTGGAACTGAAATCTATATGCGAAGTGACAATGCATTTAGGAGCACTACAGAGAAGTTCCCCCGGAGAATTTTTAATTCTATCCTTTACGACAAATGTTTATTGAATATGTATTGGCTAGAGCCTTTTTTTCCCATGGAGTACCTTGGCTTGCCCACATTTGTTGTGTATTAGAGCAAATCCATTTAAAGTCATCTTATTTAGTCGTTTTTTTTAATATGAAATTTATTGTCAAATTGGTTTCCATGCAACACCCAGAGCTCATCCCAACAGGTGCCCTCCTCAACTGTTGAATGGATAAAGAAATTGTGGTTTATATACACAATGGAATACTACTTGGCAATGAGAAAGAATGAAATGTGGCCTTTTGTAGCAACATGGATGGAACTGGAGGGTATTATGCTAAGTGAAAAGAGTGTTATGCTAAGTGAAATAAGTCATACAGAGAAAGACAGATACCATATGTTTTCACTCCTATGTGGATCCTGAGAAACTTAACAGAAGACCATGGGGGAGGGGAAGGAAAACAAAAAGTTAGAGAGGGAGGGAGCCAAACCATAAGAGACTCTTGAAAACTGAGAATATTTAGTCATTTTTTAGCAGATCTACAAAGAGGTCTTGTGAGCTGGCTAAGTTCATTCAACTAGGAAGGAATAGAATGAGGTTTGTGAGGTTTTCTGTTAAGACTGTGAATATGACCCTCTGGGGATACAAAGGGCTATGATAAACACATCCATCATTATTCACAAAGTACATGCTTAATTATGCTTTAACCTTAAGTTATTACTATATGCATTCAGTCAACTCAGTCAAAATTTTCAGATCAACTGTAAAAAAAAGTTATAGTTTTATTGAATAAAGAATAAACTGACTCTTCATTTCAACATTTTAAGCAATATATGTGTATAAACATATATATATTTATATATGTATGTATATGTATTTATATATATATACATATATATATATGATATTAGTTATTACCTCCATTATTTGCCAGGGAATGGGCAATAGAAACTCATCTAAAATATCACCATTCTCTTCCCATCTCCCCCGTCAACTTAGCCCAATTCATATAGTAAAAACAGAAATGAAATTTTATGATAAACTTTTCAGTAGATAGACCTCTTAAGACCCTTCCAATATTGATTTGTTTTTACTTTTGTTTTATGGGGGAAGCTAAGATTTTTTTCTACAAACTTTTACTAATGCTGATTATGTGGCAAAAATTATTCCAGTTACTGGGAGTACCATGGTCATTAAGACAAGTCCCTGCTCTGAAGTAGCTCATTTTAGCTAAAAAGAAGATTAGACAAGGGTTTGGCTGACAAGAAATGAACGCCTAAGAACACTCTCTCAGCATTCAGTGGTAATTAATACAATTTTACTTGTTAATAAAGATTTTTTTTTTGAGTAGCATGAGGTTACCTAAGAGAATGATTAGAAGATTTAAATCAATTTAAAATTATCTAAAGTGATTTATTTATCAGGCTATAACTTATTATTATTAAAATCAGGTGAAATGTCCATCTTTCATTCAGAAAATGGGCATGAAATAATAATCCTAGATAATTTTCATAAGTAAAAATATCTGCAGTGTACCAGACTTTTGGCTTGAAAGTAGGCCAAAATATTTCAGATAGCAGAAAACGTCTGATATTCACGAAAGTTGATGACAAATCTAGGCTCAATAAACCTTTTTAAAAGAAGTTCTAGGCCAAAATGTCCCACAGCAATAATTGTGACCTTCTGGAAGCCCATGCCTAAAATTTAAATGAGGTCAGGTATTTTTATTTTCCTCTTATACACATGAATTATTTGACCATTTAAGATAAATGCCCTTGCTCTGAGAACAGCAAGAAAAAAAATAGAACAAAGTAAAATATTCCTATTTAAATATAGAGGCAACACCTCTGGCAGATCAGACAAGTGTTATCTTAATCTTTACAGGAAATTGCAACTTGTATAAAGTAGAAGCATAAATCAAGAGACAGATATGCAGGCTCTTCACAGGAAGGCCAGCATAAAAAGATTATCCAAGACAGATTAAAAAACAACCAAAAATTCTAAGAAAACAAATCCAAATCTGTATCGACTAAGAGAGAGAGGTGTGTGTCCAGGAAGAAGTTCCCATGTGGTACTTACAGCTGACACTGGGTATTAAGGAAAATAAATTCTTTTTTCTTTTTTAATGTTTATTTATTTTGGAGAGAGAGTGTAAGCAGGGGAGGGGCAGAGAGAGAGGGAGACAGAGGATCTGAAACAGGTTCCATGCCATCAGCACAGAGCCTGATGTGGGGCTGGAACCCATGCACTGTGAGATCATGACCCCAGCTGAAGTCGGATGCTTAACTGACTGAGCCACCCAGGTGCCCCAGAAAAATAAATTCCATAAAACGAACATCGGATGGCTGTCAGCCCCTGTTAATGAACATATAGGAGTAATTGAGGAGGGAAAATAAAGCATTTTGAAAATGCAAATAGGCAAAAGTAAAATGCCATGTTATTGAAATGATACTATAGTCACAATCATTTCACTTCCTTGGATATTATCAAAACACTGACTTGTCTGAAAACTCCAAGGAATTGTTGAGAAAGTAAAAGTGATACAACTTGAAACCAAAAAAAAAAAAAAAAAAGAAAAAAGAAAAAAAAAGAATATCATTGATAATCTGATAATGAATAAAAATGTATTACATTCCAAGAAATGCTGAGTTTCATGTTCCAAAGACATAGTTTCTAGCTCTGAGGTTACGTTTAACTAGGTAGTGACATATGTGTTTCTAAGTTCCTCCCACCCCTTTTCTTAAGGGTAAAATTGGGTAAATAACAGTTGTGTTTCATTTTATGAAATTTTTGTGGAGCTCAAATTAGAAAAAAATTGAGTTGAAAATTCTTTGTAATCTAGAAGACGATTTTATAAAATACTGAGTTTTCTGATACAGGTTTTGAAATCATATACTACCAGGCAGTTAAGCTCAACATTTCAACAAGCATTTACTGATATCTTCCATATGCCTTGAACTCTAAGCAGTAGAGATAGAACAAAGAATACGTGTGTAGCCTGCCTTTAAGGAATTCTGAGCCTAATTTTCATGTGATTTGAAAAATGACTTACATGTTTCCACAAGCTCTTGTAAGAACTTACTGAGAGAGAGATGTTTAGATCATATCACAGGGCTCGGAAGTCCTATAGGAAGTTACATTTCAGTTGAATTTTAAAGAACAGAAAGGGATTACCAATTGAGGAACAGGGAATTGAATTTCAAGGAAACAAAACCTTGTGAGAAGTAGCATTTAAGTGAGAAACAGCTTGGCATCTGGATGAGAGAAGAAAGAGAAGCAGTTGTAATTGAACCATCACATGTTGATGTTTATTGCCAATTAGGAAAGATGGTCTGGGTGGGAACAGGTTTAAGTAAATGATTTTACAACTGTGCTTTTACAGTTGTCACCAAGATCAATAGCAAAGAGGAAGCCAAAGGGGGGAAAAATAGGAATCCAAGCTCCACAGCTGCCGTCTGTAACTCCAAATAACACACACAATTCAACACATTGAAAAATAGCTACTCTGCCTTTCTGTAATTAACATACTTGCAAGAATTCATTCGTACAAGGGTTCTATGGCTCCGTGACCAAACTTACAATAAAAGAACCTCAAATGACTATTGTTGCACTTATGAAAAGATTTATTGTTTCATTAAATGAAATCAGAAGTTCTGATGAAGGGGAAGATCTTAGAACATGAAACAATCATTCTTACGGACATTTTAAGTATGAGGTACCTGTGGAATGTCTAAGTGGATTTTATAACAGACTGTAAGATTTCAAAGTCTACACCAGAGGGAAGATCACACATAAAGATATATGTTTGGGAGTTGCTGGCATCATGGCACAATTTAAAAAATACCACAGCAGAGTGAGTTGAATAAGAAGAACAATGGACTTAAAACAAAACACTTAGAAAACCAGTGTTCAAAGGATGGTCTTAAGAAGGAGACCCTAAGAACATTTGAAAGCACTGCTCAGAGAAGAACCAGAGAAATGTGGTATATATAAAGCCACAAAAGAGGGAATTTCAAGACACAGCAAGTATTCAACAGTAGCAAATAAAGTAGAGAGAAGGAATTGGAGAGCATGTGTTAGATTTGGAAAGAGAACCCTTCATAATAATAAAAGGTTTAATTTAACAAGAACTACAGCTATTCTAAATGCTATAGACTATGCAACATAGCTAAAACATATAGCCAAAAGTAGTCCTTACAAGCCACTTTATTCATAATCAAAAATACACATGGAGCGTTTAAGTAAGTCTCAACAATTCTCACAAAATTGAAATCAATTGATTATGCTCTCTGGTGGCAATGAAATTTAGCTATAAGTCAGTAACACAAAGAGAATTTTTATAATCCCAATTACTTGAAAATTAAACAATATACTTTCAAATGACCTATGTGTCAATGAAGTCATAATGAAAATTAAGAATTATTCTGAATTAAATGATAATGAAAATTCAAAATGGGATCTAGCTAAAGCAGTGATAATGGGTAAATACATAGCCTTGAACTTGTACAAGTTCAAGTTTCCAGTGTAATGGAAAATGAAGAGAGGCAGAAAAACCAATAAAATAGACATCCATGACAGAAATTAGGAAAAAATGTCCACTTAAACCCCAAAAAGTAAGAAGGACAAAATATAAAAGAAAAAGGAGGATATTAATTACTTTTTAAGAAATATACAATGGAAAGAAACAATGAGGCAATAAATTGCCTCTACAAAAAATTAATTAAGCTCGATAATGCCGGATGTGCCTGGTGCATGTAAGTGTGTGCACATATATGTTACAGAGAATGTACAAATGACCAAAGTCAAATTGGAATGACATCACTAGAGAACCTACCATTTTTAAAACACCATGATAGGATACAACGGAAAACTCCAAGTCAATGAATTTGAAATTTTACACAAAATAGAAAGGTCCTGAAAAAGTCTTCTTAATTGGACACAAAAAGAAATAGAAAATCCAAACAACCATTGAATTTTTTTTGGTCTGTATTTGTAAATTTTTCCAAAAAGAAACAAATAAAAAAAACTTTATAGTTTCTCCAACACATTCTAGTAAATATTTACCGAAAAATTAACACCAAACTTGCACAAACTCATCCAAAAAATAGAAGAGGGATAACTCCTCTCATTTTGTCTTAAGAGTCCAGTATAGCTTATAAACCAAAACCTTACAATGATACTATAAGAAAAGAAAATTATGGGCAATCTTAGATGAAGTCATCATAAACAGACTGTTAACAAAACTCAGCAATATATTAAAAGTGATAACACATTATGATAAATTTGCGCTTCCTTCAGAAATGCAAAGATGACATAACCATAAAATTAATCAGTGGGGTTCTTTAGACTAATGGAATAAAGGAGAGTCATATTGTCATCTTTATAGATGCAGAAAAAAAATGATCTCTTAGGAATCAGTACCCATGGCGGAAGTATTAGCGGACTAGAAAAAGACTATCAACACCAAATATTGTCAAGAATGAGATGGTATGGCAATTCTTACACGCAGAAGAGATATAAATCAGCCCACCATTTTGAAAAACATCTTGAAGTTCTACTAAATTTGAACAGAAGCATATCTTATCTGACAGTCTGTCCACAAAAATCCTAAGAATAATTTTGTATTAGCAGTAAAATATTTACATTTTTATCTGTGAGATTGGAAACGAAATGAAGATGCCCAGAATCACCTATGTGTTCAATACTGTTTATTCAGTTGTATAGAGTCAAAAGAGGAAATAGCACGATCCTTATCTATACATATGATGATATTAGTAGAAAATTACAAAACTTATGCAGATAAATTTTAGTAATTAATAATTCTAGTTATTAGAGTTTAGCAAGATTGCCGAATACAAGTTTCCTAAACAAAACCCAATTGATTTTCTATATGTTGGCAACAAGCAGATAGATAAAAGCTAATTAAAAATGATACGATTTACAAAAGTAACAAAGTATCAAATACCATCGAGACTAACATGAGATCAGGCCCTGTGTCGGGCTCTATGCTGACAGAATGGAGCCTGCTTGGGATTCTTTCTCTCTTTCTCTCTCTGTTCCTTCCCTGCTCACACATTCTCTCTCTCTCTCTCTCAAAATAAGTAAATAAACTTAAAAGAAAGGAAAGCTATAACAAAATATGTAAAATACCTCTATATTCCAAGAATTTATTGAATGGGCTAATGAACATGTAAATGAAAATTGCCCTTCTCATGAATTAGAAAGCTCAGTATTATAACAATGTCATATACTTACAAATTGATTTAAAGATCTAATGTGATCCCAATAAAGATCTCACAATTTTTATTGTACGGTAATTGGCAATTAATTCCAAAATGTATGTTAAAAGTCAAATGGCTTCTATGCCTGAAGAAGAACCATGGGGGAAGACCTTTTCAATAAGGTATCAAGATTTACTATAATATTATACTAACCCAAATAATGTGGTATTGGATAAGTAAATAGAAAAATGGGACAGAATACGTAGTATTGAAAAAAATCAAAAGATACAAGTAGACTCTTAATTTATGAAAATATTATCATTGCAGAGCAGTTGGAATGTTATGGTACTGGGCAAATGTAATATCCATATATTAAAAGATAAAGTTTTGGGGCGCCTGGGTGGCGCAGTCGGTTGAGCGGCCGACTTCAGCCAGGTCACGATCTCGCGGTCCGTGAGTTCGAGCCCCGCGTCGGGCTCTGGGCTGACGGCTCAGAGCCTGGAGCCTGTTTCCGATTCTGTGTCTCCCTCTCTCTCTGCCCCTCCCCCGTTCATGCTCTGTCTCTCTCTGTCCCAAAAATAAATAAACGTTGGAAAAAAAAATTTTTAAAAAAAAATAAATAAAAGATAAAGTTTTATCTATACCTCATATAAAAGTCAATTCCAAGGAGAATGAAGATCTGAACGCAAAAGGTAGAATGAATCTTCTCGAAAATAGCAAAGACAGTAACTTTATGGCCTTGGGACAAAGATTTCTAAAACAAGTGACAAAAACTATTTTCTATGAAGGAAAAGATGACAGATTGGATTGCATTAAAAGTAGTAGTTGCTGTTCAATAAGTGACATCACTGAGCAAATAAAAACACAAGACATGGAACGGGGTATGTCATCTGCAGCGCGTACAGCCACCAAATCAATGATAAGAAGGCAGAATCAAATAAAAATGGGCAGGAGTTCTGAACAGAAACGTCACGAAGAAAAGAGCCCAATTGCGAAAGATGTTCAAATCCATGATTCACAAGAACCGCAGGCAGATGCCATTATGGATCGAGCAAAATGGGTAAAATGAAAGAGAGTTAATCTCAAGTGCTGGTGCGAATGGAGAGACACAGCTCTCGGGAAAGTAAGTTTGTACAACTATTTCGGAAAACTCTGGCAGTGCCTACTAATGATGAGAAGGCACATATCTAGCACACATAACATGACGCATTGTCCTGGCTCATGAGGCCTTAAGGGTTTCTCAAGACACAGGACTTTCGGAAGTAGGGCTGGGACAGTCACCCTATACCAACCCCATGACCTAACACTTCCGGCTTTAGGATAGACCTACTAGCACTGTGTGCATATACTCACCAAAAAACAACTGTAAGAATATCCATAACATCACTATGCATAATAGCTCCAAACTGGGAGTGCCTGGGTGGCTCAGTCGGTTAAGCCTCTGACTCTTGATTTTGGCTCAGGTCACAATCCCAGAGTGGTGGGATTGAGCCCCAAGTCAGGCTCTGCACTGACAACTCAGAGCCTGCTTATAATTCTCTCTCTCTCTCTCTCTCTCTCTCTCTCTCACATAGCCTCTCCCCAACTCTTTAAATAAATAAACATTAAAACAAATAGCCCCAAACTACAAATAAACTAAATGCTCATCAATGATAGAATAGATGACTAAATTGTGGTATCTTCTTCATACAATGAATGCTACACAGCAATAAGAAGGAAAATGCAACTATTGACAAACTAAACGGATAAATATCACAAATATAAGATTAAAAGAACAAAGCCAGAAGCAAGAGACAAATAATACACAGGGTTTGCTTCCATTTATAAATTTCAAAAACAGGCAAAAAAAAAAAAAATCTATGACATAGAAATCAAATAGTGACTGACCTTGGGGAAGAGACGATGAGTGAAAGAAAACATATGAGCGAGCGTCTGGGGTACCTTTGCTGGCATTTCTGATGTAGGTGCTGGTCATGGATGTGCTTACTTTAGAGGTTTTATTTTTTTTAATGTTTATTTATTTTTGAGAAGGAAAGAGAATGAGTGGGGAGGGGACAGAGAGAGAGAGGGAGAGAGAGAGAATCCCGAGCAGGTTTCACGCTTCCGCAGAGAGTCCACTGTGGGGCTCGAGCTCACAAATTGGGGGATCATGACCTTTGCCGAAATCAAGAGTCACTTATCCAACTGAGCCACCCAGGCACCTCGGCGGTGCTTACTTTAAAATTCACTTAGCCCTACACTAATAATGAAGGCATTTCACTGTATATATGATACTTCAAAAAAAAAAAAAAGTTCACTGTAGAATATATGTTAGATACCTAAAATTAAAACTTGCTTCAAATGTATTAATGCTCATTTTCTTTCCTTTAAGTTTCTTCTAACTATAAATCCAGGGAAATTTGCCGTATTACTGCATACTTTGATAAAACCATAGGGTACAAAACATTCAATATACTGCAGGCTGAAGAGTTCACCAGTTTGAGGGGTGCCTGGGTGGCTCAGTGGGTTAAGTGTCCGACTTCAGCTCAGGTCATGATCTCACAATCGGTGAGTTCAAGGCCTGCGTCGGGCTCTGTGCTGACAGCTCAGAGCCCGAAGCCTGTTTTGGATTCTGAGTCTCCCTGTCCTGATCGTGCTCTGTCTCTCAAAAATAAATAAACGTTAAAAAAAAGAAAAAAAATTTTTTTAAAGAATTCACTAGTTTGAGAAGCACAGACACACTGTAGAGGCGAATAGGTAGCATATTATGTGTAAATCCTGTTAATTTTACTAAACTGTGTGGCACAGTTGTTAACAGCATGAGTCAAACTACCTGGGTTCAATTACTTGGTTCTACCAGTGACTAGCTAATGCAACTTTGGCCAATTACCTAAGCTCTCCGTGTCTCAGATTTCTCATCAGCAAAATGGGGGGAAAATCCCTTCAGAGCAATACTGTGAGAATTACGAGTTTGTACAAAGAACTTAGGCTACTTTGTGCACATTAGCTGTTAATATGGTTTGTTATAACCACTATTGTGTGCCATGTGTCTGACATGTTTGTTTAACTCTTTCCGCTACACCTGGAGGTAAGCATTGTCATCCCCGCTGTGTTAAGAGAGAATCTGAGGCTTGGGATGAGACAGAAATTTGCCTCACGTCTTACCCTGTCTCTTCTATTTGTGGTCTGGTGTTCGGACTGGACTGCCTGTCCTGGTGTTCTTGGATGAGATTTCAATCCTGGGCTCTGCTACTTTCTGGTGCAGATGAAGAAATAATCAATTACATCATTTGGGACCTTGTGGAGATTGTTATGGGATTTTGGTCAAGTTATCTTAAGAAATTTTTCCTAGTGACTATATAACTAGAAGCCATGATCACAGCGATCATCGTAAAAACTCGAATTCATTGAGCCATCACGTCAAAATCATATCTATTTCTTAATAATTTTACTCAAGAGTAAATTTATTAGGGTGTTAGTGAGAAATTGGTTTTCGTAGTTAATTTCTATTGAGCAATTTAATGATAAAGTCACATGGTTTTGGAGGTTTAGAGATTTTTCCACTCCTAGAGCTTGCACAGCATTTAATTGGCACTTAACCTAATATAGAATGTATCAAAAATTAAGCAGGCATTAATTAGGAACACAAAATGTGAACTAGCCTTAAAAAGTTAATTATCAAATTGGTATAGCTATCTGTCAGCAGGCTCCCATAAGCATCCTGTTAAAGTGGTTTCATTTTTTAAAATGTAATATGTTTCTTAGGATGTGATTACACATACAATATATGGTTGTAATTTTGAGTTAATTGCATAGTAGCTAGATTAACTTTTACATCATTACACTTTAATCAGTGTTTTTCATGATTAACGTTCATTTACATTTAAAGCTTTCGAGCTGTTTCTTTCATTGTCTCCACTCCTCCCTTCTCAGGCCCGGTGCTGACTTAACCTATCATGACGTTAAAGCTCTCTGAGGACAAACTTCCGCGTTTTCTCACTTTCTGAACCGTGAAAACGCTCACCTAAAACAGTGATCGTGATAGTATCTTCACCACAATGTAACACTAATGACTGTAATTATCTGAATATATAGAAAAGAAAGGGGAGAAATTAGCTGGGGAAATCACATGGCTAATAAGGAAAGTGGTTAACACTCCATATGACTTCGACTTTAGCCTTATTCCAACTGTAACTTCCAGAGCAAAAGAAAGGCTGTTTTTTTGTTTTGTTTTTTTTTCTTTTTTCTTTCTTAAATGTAGCCTGAAAGGCATGAGACATATCAGGATCTTTGAGGAAAATCATACTTTCTCATTAGGCATATCATACATAGCTAATATATTTGACAACAGGTTAAAAAACAAGTAGCTCTTCAGGAGGCACCTGGGTGGCTCAGTCAGTTAAGCCTCTGACTTCAGCTCAGGTCATGGTCCCACGGTTCAGGTCATGATCCCACGGTTCGTGAGTTCAAGCCCCACATCAGGCTCTGTGCTGGCAGCTCAGAGCCTGGAGCCTGCTTTAGATTCTGTGCCTCCCTCTCTTTCTGTTCCTCACCTACTCATGTTCCATCTCTTTATATTTCAAAAATAAACATGAAAAAAAAAGTTAACTCTTGAGTTATAATCAAATAATTAATGATTTGAACCAACCATTAAGAGGTATAGTGGTGCTTTTCTTCCTGAAATTTGTTTTTTATTAACATGAAAAGGATATATAAAATATATAATATATACAAATCATGATAAAGGGAACACTCAAGGATATCACAGTTACCATTAAATAACTTACGTGTCTTACCCTCAAAGTCCCCTGATCGTTGCTATTTTTATCCACTGTTTTAGTATTATCTAGAGGTTTTTAAATTTTTTTGTCACCCAGATACTATTATTGTTGCATTATACGATTAGTGTTTGATTATATTTGCTTAGACTTATTCACACATTTACCATTTTCTTTGGTCTTCATCCCTCTGACATCAGACCCCCCATCTGGCTTCATTTTCTTCTGCCTTTAGACATTTAATTATCTTAGGGAGGCAATCTGCTGTGGGTTTTGTTGGCCGAAAAATGTCTTTAACATCATTTGTAGAAGTTATTGTTTCCTGAAGACAGACTTTATGGTTGCCAGTTATTTCCTTATAGTACATTAAATACATTATCCCGTGGTCTTCTGGATTCCATTGGTGCTGATGAAAACTTAGTGGTTGATCTAACTGTTGCATATTTGAAAATCATCTGCCTTTTACGTTGGTTTTGAAAAAACTTCTTTTTCCTTGGTATTCTACAATTATGGCATTTGAAAACCTACCTGTCCTTTGGCTGATGCCTTCCCAATCGTTCCAAATTCTGCAGCTTGTTGTCTAGGAAATTCCTTAATAAGGACCCAAGGAACAATATGCCTTCAGTGTTTAGATGCTCATAATGGTCTGTGTGTAGCCTTTGGAATTAAAGTACATTTTGCCAGAACACAAAATCGTACCTCATATTTTCTTGAGTATCTCAAGTGTCCTACTCCTTTGACATCTGGTATAAAGCAGATTGACAATGTGGTTTTGTTTCTTGTGTGAATGACTTAGTCTTCTTTTTGTTCAATTGCCCCCTTTTTTTCTTTTTCTTTAAAGTCCAATGATTTTTGAGGCTGTACATTGGTATTGGCAATTTTGGGCCAGTTATTTGGTAAATGAAGTGCATTTCAATGCATATTTCTAGATTGCTTTCATGACAGGAACATTTTTGTGAATCATATTTTTTAGTATTTGTTTTATTCTATTGCTTTGGTTTTCTTTCTCAGGAAAACTTATTATACATATATTGGTCCTTTCTTCCCCGCCACTAATTTTCTACCCTTATCACTTTCTCTAAAAATCTTCTTGACTTAAAAATATTCTTCCCCCCCCAAAATATATTCTTCCCATCTTCTCCTTTTCTTAAGGCATTATCATGTTTTTTTCTCTCTTATGCTCCTTTTAATTAGATATTTATTTCACAACTTCTTCTATAATTTCTGATTCCCTCCTTGAATTTTATCACATCTCTTCAAAACTCCCTTATTCAGTCACTAATTTCTGAATTTTTCTAATCCTAATATGTTTGTTTTTATAGGGTTTTTTTTTTGTTGTTGTTCTGAATTGCTTTTAAATCCCTTCCTTGAGGTATGGTTAATATATAAAAAGCCGTACATATTCACTTTGTACAACTTGAGGAGGTAAGTGTGCATTCATGAAACCATCACCACTATGTTCCTAGACAATGGAATCCCACAAAATATTATGCCCAGAAAACTATAACTTAAATTTTTAATTATATATTTTTAAAATTTTTTAAGTGTTCATTTATTTTTGCGAGAGAGAGCGAGAGACAGAGCACGAGTGGGGGAGGGGCAGAGAGAGAGGGGGAGACACAGAATCCGATGCAGGCTCCAGGCTCTGAGCTGTCGCACAGAGCCCGACGCGGGGCTCGAAACCCACGAACTCTGAGGTCGTGACCTGAGCCGAAGTCAGACGCTCAACCGGCGCCCAGGCGCCCGATGACTTCCACTTCCTGCTTCTTATTTTGTCTTTTCCAGTCTTCCAATTCCTTCAGCCAATGCCTCATGTTGCGTTCTTATCTGACCTCAAAAACTGCTGAATTCAATTCGTGAATACTCATTTTTAAGATTTCTTGTTTGTCTCCGTGACTGGCTCCATTAGCCATTCAATTTATAAGTTAGAGGCATCGGATTCACCAGTGGTACCACTTTCCCCTCCCCCATCATCCAAGCCAGTACCAAGGCCTGAAGATTCCATGTCTGAAAGGTCTTAAGAATCCACTCACACGAAGTAACTGGTATGGTTTTGATTATGCCGACTGAACTAACACCAGCATCAATGTCCTGTGCTGGTAAAGCTTTTTAAAAATGGGGCTGCCATAGAATGATGATGGGCATGCCAAACGATTTGAGAACAATTTGTCAGAAGTTATGGAAATTTAAATACGCACGTTTGGGTCCGGAATGGGATTCCATGCCATCATTCTCACAGAAATAGGTGCGTAATGATATATGAATATAGGTTTTGCTGTGTATTATTTAAACTGTTAAAAGAACGAGAACTAAATATGCCTAAAAGGAGAGTTTTAGATAAAATATAAAGTATCACATATCTTGAAATGCTATGCGACAATTAAAAAAAAAAGTGATAGACTAATGTACTATTCAGAACCAGACTCCAAAGCCACCCATTAAATGAAAAAAAACGTGTCACAGAACAATGCCCGTTTTGTGGTCTCGTTTGTGTTTAATGTGGCATATGTATTCATATACGAATAGAAAAAAGACAAGAAGCCTCACCCGAGATAATTTCTGCTAAGGAAATTGGGTTCATGTGTAATGAGAGGGTCACTTGTACTGTGTGTCCTACATGAGTCTGTATAGCTTGAATCCTTCACGGTGGAGAATTTATTCATGTGTTACCTGTGTAACAAACAATCAATACGAAAAACAACAACAAAGGATTAAGAAGTGAGCTTGGAAGAGAGAGAAGGAGGTGATTCTCTGGAGGGAAAGTGAGAAATGGCCTAGCATCAATGGTGTCATGTTGAAAGTACTAAAAAGCAAATACGAGCAAAGCCTGAGAAATGGAAATGAAACCTCACTCTGAAGTCTATTCTATTCTGGTCTGAAGTCTAGACTCACATAGTAGGGCATTCAATAAATACTGATTATTTGTGCTTTTAACACTGTCTTAAATGTGCGAAGAGAGTGATAAAGGGCCTCACAAAATGCTTTTAAACACAAAAAGCTGAAAGAAGCCATAGCCGACAGACAGAAAATGAATCTTTTTATATTCTGAAAGAATATGCCTGTTTGAATGCTCAAAACATCATGAATCAGTCTTTCATTTCTCCATATGATCAGTTTCAAGAGGCAGAAAGTATGTGGGTTCCCACACTTCCACTTTGTTTTCACTTTCTTATTATAAAATTTTAAAAAACTGACCATTTTAAGATTCAAGACCATTCAAGGACTGACCATTAAAATGACCCAAAACAGTAAAAAAAAAAAAAAAAAAAAAAAAAAGCATGATTTTCCTTCATGCCTCAAACCTTAATCAGCCTGAAAGTGGAAAAATCTAAAGTGTATGTAAAAATAGATATTGTAATAGATGCTGTCTAGAATAAAGACATTCAAGACAGTTTCAATTAGACTGTACTCTTTCAAAAGGTGTCTCATTTGTGTACGCGAAGCAAATTGCAGTCTGTCTGACATAAAGGTATTCTAAGAAGTGCAAAGATTATTTGAGGTGAAATGACTGGTTCTAAGCTAATGGAAGTCTGCAGGTTGCCTGAGGAAGGATGCATGAGAGAATCCATCGCAGAGAATACTTGGAGTTGAGCAGCTAATCTAAATACACTAAGCACATTGCTACTGACCAACTTCTTTAATAACCAGTGTGCAGGAAAGCTCTTGACCGGTGAGGAATCTGCCCAGTCAACATTGAAAAAGGCGGCCATTACACGTAAGTCCGGGAGTGAGTGGCCAAGGGCACTTTGAAACGAAGTGCACTATTGTGAGTAGCCCGGCCTCTCCACCTCTTTTCTACAACAAAACTCACTGCCTTTCTCTCAGCACCAGACTTTGAACATTTCCATAGAGTAGTAGTCTTCTACAACTTTACCCCATTCATGAAAAAATATTAATAAAATTACCGTAAAACATTTACTTATTTAGAACTCTCTGAGATTTCTTTTGCCTTCTGAATAAAAAAAAAAAAAAAAGTATACATATGTTAAGCCTATCCCCCAAATACTAAAATACTTAACATTTGAATTGTTTTTATCTTTGAGTGATGACATTATAGGTGATTTTTTTATTTCCTTCTTTCTCTCTAGTCTCTCAGCACACTTGCAGATAGCACGTATTACTTTCCCACCCAGAATAAAAAGAGTAAATAGCAATTTTTTAATAGCACAGTCTAAAAAGATGAATTTAAAGTTTTGACAAGAGAGAAAAGAAAGTTCTCTTACCTTCAGTGAATCCATGGCCACTTGTGCTGAAGTGCCAGAAGAGTTCTGAGAATGTACAGACTTTGTAACCATTCACAGCACTTTTCTCCTCTCTGGGAACTATTCTGGACTGAATGTTCATGTCCTTCCCAAAATTCATTGTTGTAATCCTAATCCAGTGTAATAGAGTTTGGAGGTGGGGCCTAACCTCAGGTTAGAGGACTTCTTGGAGGGTGGGGCCCTTATCAAAAGAGGAAGACACATGAGATCTCTCTCTCTCTCTGCTACGTGAAAATACAAGATGGTTGCCTGCAAACCACAAAGAGAGTTCTCACCAAACACTGAGTCAGCTGGCGCCTTGATCTTGGGCTTCCCAGACCCCAGAACTGTCAGAAATAAATGTCTGTTGCCTAAGCCACACAGTCGGTGGTAATTTGTTATACAGCTCGAGCTAAGACAGGCAGTGTAGCCTTCGCCCATCTCTTTAACCTATACCAACTTCCCTTTATCCCAGGAGCTACCAGTCACTGAAGAAGATTTGGTATGATTAGCCATTGAACTTGATGTTAGAAGCCATGGGTCCTATGCTATAGTAAACAATGCATTGCTAAAGAACATTATATGAAAACTTTCATACCAAATGCTAAGTCAGACAACATTACCATCAAAATACGAAGTGGGAAGTGTGGTGTTATAGAAAGCATATTGCATTATCACTCCCAAAAAAGGGTATTCTAGCCGTGATTTTTTTTTTTTTTTTACAGCTAAATATATGACCCTGAGAAAGTCACTGAAACATGCTGGTCCTCATTTTTCCCATTTGCAAAATAGAGGACTGGATTAAATGATAAGTAAATTCTCTTTCAGCATTACAATACCATGGTTTCCTCCATATAATGAAATTTTCACTGTCAACAAAATCAACAGGAGAATTTTTTTTTCACTTTCTTAATTTTATTTGTATATTTTTATATTAATCCCAGCATAGTTAACATGAAGTGTTCTATTCATTTCAGGTGTACAATGTAGTGATTCAACACCTCCATATATTACCCAGTGCTCATCAAGATAAGTGTGCTCTGAATCCCCATCACCTATTTCAGGCATGCCCCCACCTACCTTCCCTCTGGTCATCATCACTTGGTGCTCTACAGTTAAAAGTCTGTTTCTTCGTTTGCCTCTCTCTTTTTTCCCCTATGATCATTTGTTTTATTTCTTAAATTCCACATATAAGTGAAATCATAGGGTATTTGTCTTTCTCTGACTGGTTTATTTTGCTTAGCATTATATTCTCTAGATCCATGTTTTTGCAAATGGCAAAACTTCATTCTTTTTATGGCTGAATAATATTCCATTATACAACATGTCTTCTTTACCCATTCATCTGTCGGTGGACATTTACGTTGCTTCCATAGTTTGGCTATTGTAAATGATGCTGCAATAAACACTGGAGTACATGTATCCCTTTGAATTAGTGTTTTTTGTATTCCTTGGGTAAATACCCAGTAGTGCAAATGCTGGGGTGTAGGGTAGTTCTATTTTTAAGTTTTTGAGGAAACTCCATACTGTTTTCCACAGTGGATGTACCAGTTTGCATTCCCACCAACAGCGCAAGAGGGTTGGTTCCTTTCCCTCCACATCCTTGCCACCACTTGCTGTCTCTCTCATTTTTTATTTTAGCCATTCTGACTGGTGGCAGATGATAGGTCATTGTGGTTTTGGTTTGCATGTCCCTGATCATGAGTGATGTTGAGCGTCTTTTCACGTATTTGTTAGTCATCTATATGTCTTCTTTGGAGAAATGCCTGTTCATGTCCTCTGCCCATTTTTTAATTAGATTATTTGTGTTCTAGTGTTGAGTTGTATAGGTCCTTTATATAGTTTGTGTACTCTAACAACAGGAGACTGCATTTAAAACTATTCCCTAGTGCTTCTCTGGAAGTCTATCTCATGTGACCAAAGTATCATGAAAAATTGAAAAACATGCCTGTAATATTCCGCTCCACACTGCGATAGCAGGTAGTTGTGTCGACATGGACACCACTGTTCTTATATAAAAATTTATTTGAAAGGGAATGTATACAGCCTGGATGATAAGGGAACCCTATCGCTCTAGGCTACATATAAAAATAGGGCTAAATTTTTAACCTTAACCTCCTGCTCTTCTGTATTACTCTTATTTGTGACAGCCCTTATCTGTCACCTACTATTTCCTTTTATGTCACATCATTATGGTGGATTGGAGAAATAAATGTCTTGTGAAAATCTGTGCACAGATACTTTATTCTTTTTTATAGGTAACTTTATAAAATATTTCTGAAAGACAGTAGCCTTCAAATCGTTCCCATTTTCTTGAGCCACCAGTGCCTAAGATTAGACATTTTTATACGTTTATATCATGAAGAGTCATGGTGTTATTTTTTTCTGTTACATTTCTGTTGTTTTATCCTTTTTTTATTCCAACTACCCCTGTCTTCTTTCTAAGGAAGTATAATGAATGGCACATAAACCGATGATAAGTGCCAATATACATATAATTTATTCATTATTGGGTTTTTTTCAACAACTACACCGTATTTCCATGAACAATGGGTCTGATCAGTGAGCAAACAGTCCAAAAGTAATGTTTTAATATGTCCTGGTTGCTTATCTGCCTGGTCATAGTTGATATCATAGCAAAGATCTACATAAACCTTTGGTCAGTTTGCAAAGAATCACAACGATAACTGATGATAGATATTCCATACATGTATCTACAAATGCCTCTCCCGTGGCCTGAAACAGGAAACATGCTCAATCACTGGTTTTTGAATAAAAGAAGAAATTGTAGTGTTTTTGAAAACACCGTTTTATAATAAAGTGAAAAATCCTTCCGAGTTACGTGACACTATCAACTATTCCCTATGGACCAGTTACATCCTTCTCTTGTGTCTGAAATACGATTTCTGATAATATTTTAGAGAGAAGAGATTAAAAAGTATAATTGCTCAATTCTTGGCAGTTCCTAGCTTGATTGTCTAATTAATTTTCCTCTTTTGATGTGTTTTGTGCCGAGTGCATTTGGAGGCAGTATAATCAAATGGGGAATTGTTTTATTTTTATGTTCCAAGTTTGGACTTTGAAACCTGAAACTATCCTAATGTATATTTCTTGAGGAAGCTGATAAGACAGCTTGAATCTGGTGGAATTATTTGGGGCAACTTCAATTTTAGGCATATTACAATGGCTAGACCTTGAATGAATTGATTTTAAGAGAAAGAAAAAGCTGTGTGTGTGTGTGTGTGTGTGTGTGTGTGCGTGTACATTTGAACTGAAGGTATTATTTGTATAGATAGGTATTAGAACATGGCAGGTAGTTCCAATGGGCAGTCATGGGCAAAGTATAGGGAACAAACTGGAAATATTCTGCTAAGAAGTGTTTACTTGAGTTTAGCCTGTATATAGATTTTTTTTTAGTGACTTAATGGAGATAATGATGAAAATATAGGTTGGTACCAATTAGCGGAAAAGTTCTAATTCCAAGCTAAGTTTTTTCCAATTAATTCCATTGGCAATGAAAGAACAATTTAGTGATTTTCGGGAAACTATCCCAGTGTGGTATTTTATGTCTGAGAAATATTTTATGTCTGTGGATGTCTGAACAAAGAGAGAAGAAAGCTGTTTATTTATACGAGGTGTTATTAATGCAGTTGATCCTTTGGTAATAGATTAACAATATAATTTCCACTGCAAAACTTACTCATCAATAAGGGTTTTAAGGAACGTTGGCAAAGAGAAAAGTTTTGCTTGGAGTTAACTTAGCCTGCTACTCTTACTGATAGAGCTGAGTTGATAGGTCCCCAAAGCGTTGCATAAAAATCAGACTGGGTGGCCAACGCCATATCTACGTTGATCCAGATAGAACTTGGCATAAAATCCTCTAGGGAACGTCTGGATCCCAGCTCTGCAATCTGACCACTAGTGGGCAGACACAGCCCTTGGTTCTGAGGAGAACTCCTATCTCAGAGGGGAATCGGGGTCAGCTAATTCAGGGGCAGTTCTTTTCACTGCTTAATCCAACCTGGCTGATTTAAGGATATAAACTGTAGATTTACTGCCCCTGTCCCCTGAGCACTGAGCCACCACCTTCACTCTTAAAGGTAATTAATTCCACCTGGTAATTAACTGTGAAATATGGAGTGTCCAGTGTCTGACCCGAGTGTTTGTGCCAAGCAAAAGTTTCGCTTGTGTTTTTTTTTTCTTTCTTTCTCTCTTCAACTGCCAGTTTGTGTGTATGTGTGTTTTTAAGTATTAACTCTCATGGAAGCACATGCCTATTTAAAATTCCCAGACGATGAGTCAGACCCGTTCAGTGAGGTTCCTGGAGAGTCACATGATACAGTTTGATGAAACTTCACCTTATGAAAGGTTGAAGAAGAAAAAAAAAAAAAAACACAACAGATCAGAAGAGCTCTTTCAGATTTATACATATACATATGCACATATATCCATACATACATTTGGGTATATGCACTTGCATATATTACACATCTCATCTTGCCTTTGTGTATAAATATATAGACAAACACCAGAGAGAAACAGACAGGAAGACATACACGTGCAAGAAAAAAAACCCTTTCTTTTTTTTCTTCCCTAGATATTAAAAATTCTGGTGATCCAATAGCTCATTCCTCTTTGAAACAAGAAGGTAAAAGCCTACAGGGCTTTTACAGGCCATGTAAACTGCTTGTGTATTTTAAGTAAGTATCTGCCCCCTGGATTAAAAGTAGTGAGCTTGGAAATCTTGATTCCAATGTGATGGAGAGCCAGCTGCCGACACTTAGGATATGCAGCTTTGTTTCACTCACTATGCTGATAAGATGCTTTAGGCTTGTCTCAGTCTCTAAAAGAATCTATAGAGTCAATCACACTTTGCCTCAAATCGGTTGGACGCTTTGTGCTGTAACTGGCATCTCTTGTTAGTTTGAGCAAGAAAATGGACTGCTTCCTCTTAATAAATATAATAATAAGTCATCTTAATAATCATAGTGATTTTTGAAGTTTTTCAAATTAGTTTTTCTACTTAACTTCTCTGAGTGTAAACTCATCCTAGGAGTGATTTTTGGAATGCAAAAGCCTTGTTTGCTCAAGAACTCTAGCCATAGGCAGGATTGAGTCAGTTTTCATGAAAAATACAATAATTATAAAATGATAAGTATTCCAGAAAGATCCTGCCTCAAGCTTGGTGAGAACAGAGGGCAAGGAGGCAGAATTCCTTAGAAGGGAAAGGGACTTCTCAAAATATTGAGGGTCACACACGACATTTTTAAGAGTGCCTTGGTGTTCTAAGACATCACGAAGGAGGTAAACACCAACTAAATTGGCTGTGCCAATTCATTCATTTGATGAACATTTAATGAAAACCTACTATGTGCCCAACACTGCTAGATGCTAGAGATTCAAAGAAAAGCGTATTCCAGCCCTACCCAAGAGCACCCAGTTGGAGCGATGAAGAGGTGCATAAGCAAATAGTCGTAATTGAGGAATGTGGAAAGTACTATGCCAACACAGGTGCAGAAATGACTAACTTCATCTAGCAGAATTTGATAAAACTTCACAGAGGAGGTGATACTCGATCCAGATCTTTACAGATAAGTGGAAGGTGCTTGCTGAAAACATAACAAAGCAGAGGAAAGGGTATTACGAAAACTGAGGAGGGAGAGTTGGAAGAAAAAGTCTTGTGAAAGGCATAACCTAAGGCTCACCGGGGCAACCGGTACCAGGAAGCCTTGTAGGTGCCATTGATTTGCAATGAGCAAAAGCCAGGAGCTCAACATGTTCCAGAGGAGGGTCTATCACCAGGGGGAGGGGAGCTACCAGGCACCTAGCCTTGCTCTCTTATTCGCTCATTCCTTCCCTGTCCTTGCCTCTGTCCCTTTCTCTTTCACGGGCCTGCAGCATTCTCCTTTGAAGACCAGCACCACTTTCCATTTAAACACCATACTTTACATACCCCTGTGTCTAGTTACGGCCTAGACTTACCACCATTGCTGTATCTAGGTCCCAGAATCTCTAGAGGGAGACTTTTATCTGCCCAACTGTTACAGTGCACTGTAGTCAGATAGGAGACCTGGAATCTGTTGAATGGGCAGGGCATTTCCAGAGTCGGCAGCCTGTGGGTTGAGCATCACCCCAAAAGTTACCAACTACAAATAATTCTACTTTGGATCCTCCAAAAGCATCTGAACGACATGGTCTGTCACTGTTGCTGTTTGCACTTTATTAAGTGACTAGAATTTTTGCCATGGAAATGTTTCTACCATGGAAAGATGATATGACCGGTGATGTATGTGAGCCCCCCAAGCTTTGTATTATATCTTTGTTATTTTTATTCTAAAACTATTCAACCTCCTTATGTCAAAGCTGGCTTGCAGGTTGTAGGAAGATGACCTTTTCATAATGACTGGAGTTATTTTGTGGGAATTATTATTATTTTTTAAAGATTTTATTATTAAGTAATTTTTATACCCAACGTGGGGCTTGAACTCACAGCCTCAAGATCAAGAGTCGCATGCTCTGTTGACTGAGCCAGTCAGGGGCCCCACTTTGTGGGAATTATTAAGAGATACCTTTGACCCAACATTTCCATAGACCTATTAGCCTTCTGACCTAAAAAACAATTCAGAATCACTTCTAAATTAGTTCAAACTTGTAGCCACAAAAGTACCTTTAGCTGCTCTAATAAATAAACTCCCAAATATCAGCGGTTTATCATTTGTCCGCTTAAAGTCCCAAATGGGTGTTTCCGGTTGCCGGGTCGCTCTCCATGATTCAGGGGGCTGACCTCGTTCCACCTTGTGGCTCCACTATGCTCCACAGAGAGCTTCCAAAGTCACGAAGAAAGAAGAAAGAATGGAGGGAATCGCATGTTTGCAGCTCTTACGGGCCAAGCCTGGAAATGGCACACATCACTTTCACCCACACGCGTGAAGCTGCCGGGGCTCGGTGGCCAGCTGATCAGATCTATGGCTGCACAGTGCATGTGGATAGCTCATTTTACCCAGGAAGCCTCAGAACTAAATGGGATGAAAGGTTAGCTGACCCAATGTGGGGCTTGAACTCACTGCCTCAAGATCACAAAGGTCTTTGTAAAGTTTCTCGGGTGCTTACCTTGCGATGAGTAATCCTAAAAAAGAATATATTTCTTTAGTATGAAATGGATTGAAAATCCCTCAGATAAATTGCTGTGACACAGTCCTCCTTATTCTACTTTGTTGTCTACAGTTCAAACAAGCATTCCAGAGCTTCACCAAACACACACAATATTTTGAGATTTGATTGGAAGTGGGCTTCCACACTCTTGGATTGTGGGTAGATATCTGAAAAGAGAAACATAAAAAGTTCAAAGTATGAGAAAATGATGTTTTCATATCAAAGTCATTGTTTTATTTTTATTTTTTTTAACATGAAATCTATTGTCGAATTGGTTTCCATGCAACACCCAGTGCTCATCTCAACAGGTGCCCTCCTCAATGCCCATCACCCACCCTCCCCTCCCTCCCACCCCCCATCAACCCTCAGTTTATTCTCAGTTTTTAAGAGTCTCTTATGGTTTGGCTCCCTCCTTCTCTAACTTTTTGTTCCCTTCCCCTCCCCCATGGTCTTCTGTTAAGTTTCTCAGGACCCACATAGGAGTGAAAACATATGGTTTCTGTCTTTCTCTGTATGACTTGTTTCACTTAGCGTAACACTCTCCAGTTCCATCCACGTTGCTACAAAAGGCCACATTTCATTCTTTCTCATTGCCAAGTAGTATTCCATTGTGTATATAAACCACAATTTCTTTTCCCATTCATCAGTTGATGGACATTTAGGCTCTTTCCATAATTTGGTTACTGTTGAAAGTGCTGCTATAAACATTGGCGTACAAGTGCCCCTATGCATCAGCACTCCTGTATCCCTTGGGTAAATTCCTAGCAGTGCTACTGCTGGGTCATAGGGTAGATCTATTTTTAATTTTTTGAGGAACCTCCACACTGTTGTCCAGCGTGGCTACTCCAGTTTGCATTCCCACCAACAGTGCAAGAGGGTTCCCGTTTCTCCCCATCCTCTTCAGCATCTATAGTCTCCTGATTTGTTCATTTTAGCCACTCTGATCAAAGTCATTGTTTTAAACAAAACTATTTTCTTACTATTCCTCATTGTATACATAAGTTGCTTCTAGAAGTTGCCAATAAAATGCTTCATTATTCTTGCTTAATTTTCATATTGGTTATCACTGTGCAGATTATCACATTGTGCTCAAATTCATGATAATACATATTTTCTTATACTGCTTTATACCATTTCATAACAAATTTAATATTGTTCCCCCCAAAAATCGCCCCTTCTTTATTTCTGGGTGATTAAACTTATATCCCTAGATTTTCAGCCTCTAGTGGGGCTATTGGCTACTTATATTTGTAGGGGCTTTTGGTAAAGGATGAATTTCGTGGGTTAGAGAGAGAAAGAGGGCAACAGTGTTGTCTGGTTTATTTTATTTATTTATGTATTTTGGCCTTTTAAAATCAGTTCCAGTCCCCTTGATTTTTATCTGTACCTCTCATTACAGTCTCTGGAGAAAGTGTTTATGGTTTGAATCCTAGAAAAAGCTGTCAGATGAAATCTGGGAACACCCAAGGAATAACACAATACCACAGGGTTAATATGATTGATGATATCATAGCTCATTTTTAGCAGATGTCAAAAGAAGGAAAATCAAGCTGCCGCTGCACATACTGAGCCCTTGTTCACTCTACAGAAGACCTTTATAAGTAAATCGTAATTAATGGTTAAGGATTCAGCGGGTTCAGTGAGGGATATTTGTGTTCCTTTTGGACTTTCAAAGAAAGACATAGCATCCAAATCATAATGTCTAGAAAAGATGCTTCTATATCCCTTTATTTTCCTGTGCCATATTTGACAACAATGTTTAGTTTGGCATTGGTGAATGGATCCTAGTTGGGACAAGTTTCTGTTTAGAAATAGAACCACATTTGTGGAGCTCGAACACTCGCCTCTGCCACCAGTCTTAAAACTAGCTTTTCAATAACTGCCAGATGAAATCTCACTTTCCAACTGTGTGCTGACTGGGAGAGAGAGCGCAGGTGGTACTTGTTAGCAATGTATGCGTGCAAAAATAATTGGGGGGAAGTAGAAGAAAACAATGGTACCTAAACTTAGTTAAAGAAGGGCTGCCGTGTCTTGGCTGACTCCAACCTTCTATGGAACCGGATGATTTTCTGTTGAGTACATGGCACCGTGTGCCGACCATCTCCGGTGGAAGGATAAAGTGGTTGGCTCCCTTATCGACAAGACCTGTTCGTCACAAAATCCGTCTCCTGAGTAAGCGCTCACACCACTTTCGGAGTTACGGACAAGGGGAGTGTAGAATGTGATTCCTATCCTAACATGATGCTAGGAGAGCAAGAAGTCCCACCCAAGGGAGAGGGCAGTCCTTCTTTCTTACTTTTGAAGCATCCTCTCCTTGCAAGCTGGATCCTGACTGATGCACCATCAGATTGTGTGGGTTGGGTATGATAGCATGAATGCTTACATCCTATCTCAATGTAAAATTAAAAACCGAGAAATCTTGTTTCTATGAAACACACACACACACACACACACACACTCCCAGAAAGAACTTTACTTGGATTTTCTCTGAAATCCTGGTAGCATATATAGTACTCATTGCTACATACTATTAATTTACATGAACAAAAGGAAGCAAAAGTTCTGCAGACACCATGTCGTATTTTAAGTTGAAAATAGCATGCTAGAATTTAGTTCTGGAAAAATCCTTGAGTGTTGTCCAAAAGTGCTAACTCAAGTGCATTTATTTGTTTATTTGCTCTTTTATTTATTAAGTAGGCTTCCTGCCCTGTGCAGAGCCCGGGGCGAGGCTTGAACTCACGACCCTGAGACCAAGACCTGAGCTGAGATCACGAGTCAGATGGCTAAGTGACTGAGCCACCCGGGCGCCCCTCCAATGTATTCATATTTTTAACGTGGTGATTTCAGCGGTCTTTAGCAGGGGTCAGCAAAGTTTTCTATGAAGGACCAGTAAATATTTTAGATTTTGCAGGCCACATGTCTCTTTTGCAACTGCTCAGCTCTGCCCGTGCAGCACAATACAGAACACACGAACGTGACCGCGTTCCCATAAAAATGCATTTGCTAAAATGGGCAGGGTGCCGGCTCTGGCCCCTGGGCCCTAGTCGGTCAACCCTTGGTCTTTTGCAGCCCTTGTTTCCTGTGTTAACTGAAATTCCTCTCCTCACCGAGAATCCTAGCAATTATTCTCGACTTAGTCATGATTTTCGCTTTTTATCTGAAATATAGACATGAAATGTTGTTCCCCTCCTTCCCCTCCCCCGTTTGTTATGAAGAATATGATCCATCTGCCAGACTGACCAGACCGCAAACCTGTCGTGTTCTGTGGGTCTTGCCGAGGTTGGTGAGGGCCCTTAGGAGTTGGGAATGAGTTCATCTGTCAACTCACAACTAAAGAGTTTGAAGCGAGAACATGGAGCTTTGGTTCCACGGGATGCTCTATTGAAAAGGACGCGGCTGAGAGACCTAATGTTCAGTACCGTTGGGGACAGTCTTGAAAATAATGGTCTACTTTTCCTGAGCAAAGCCAACTCTGAAGGAGGAGGATGTCTACAAATGAGGTCTCATAAAAGAATATAATTAAACACTGATACTCTTCAGAGTGAAAGAGCTTTGAGATAATGACTACAGTGGCTCACATTGTACCAAGGAGAACAAGACGTCACAATTATAGATTTGCAGGTTGATTTAATCCGACAGGATTCTTAGCAACAGGGAACTTGGTCTGTCTGGGCATAACAACACAGCCTATGTGTTCTACAAGCGAAGCTCTATTTCTCTTTTACAAACTTACATGTGTCAATTAGCAAACTTCTTACTCTAGCTGGACGTTCTTATCAATGGAGGTCCAGTGTGAGTCTTCGTTTGCCACAGCACAGCGTTTGTAAGCCATCTTTATTTAATTAACGTCTTTGCAAAATTCCCCGCAGAAGTAGAGTTCTTTTTGTTTTATTATTTGTGTTTTGAATGATGTTGTCTTCCTGCAAAGCTTTAATTATCCCAACTTCTCAAGTATCCCTAACAGATAAATTAGCGGCCAGGTGGTTTGGGTGGTGCCTCAAGTTAATCGAGGAGAGAGAGGAATGGGCTATACCAGGAGCTGGCAAACGGCAGGCATTGGGCCACATCCATCCCATATTTTTGTACGTCCTGCGAGCTAAAAACAATTTTTACAGTCTTAAATGGCTGGAAAAATTTTAAAGGAATGTATTTTGGATGCACGCAAATTACACAAAATTCAAATTTAGTGTCCACAAATAAAGTTATATTGGAACAGAGCCATGCTCCTTTTTTTAAATTTTGTTTTCATTTTCATTTTATTTTTTATTTTTACAAAAGTCTATTGCAGCTTTCATGCTACAACACAGAGACGAGTGGTTGCACTGGAGACCGCAAAGCCAGCCAGTAAAATATTTACTCTCTGATCCTTCATAGAAAACGTTTGCCTGCCCCCAGACTACTTGAGCTTTCAAATTCCCTTTCCAGTTAAAAAAATTAACGTTTATTTATGTATTTTGAGAAACAGAGAGAGAGAGAGAGAGAGAGCAGGAGACGGGTGGGGGTGGGGGCGGCGGGGAGAAAGAAAGAATCCCAAGCAGACTCCACGCTGTCAGAGCAGAGCCCGATGCAGGAACCCATGAGATCATGACCTGAGCTGAACTCTTGATGTGACTGTTAGTTCCTTCCCTGTCCAGTTCCCACTTTTTCCTTGATGCAGTGTGGATGGTGAGGGGAGTCAGCGCTAGAGGCCCAATTTTGGATAAGACAGGGCGCCTTAATATACGTTCATCTCTGTCTTGTGAATAAGAGTTCAGCCTAAATACTCACTTCTCAAGATGCCTAACGTTTACATCGCGCTTTCGTCCATGGAGCATTGTCACATGGTCGTCTCACTTGACCCTACACACTGGTGTACTCCTCCCGCAGAGGGACAGCCTGCGTCTGCTGCCGACTGACCTTCCCAAACTCACGCAACCACTCAGTGGCGGAGAACCAACTCTAAACCTGACTCTGAACTTACATTATTTCCAAGTTACCGCCCGCCTCAGAAAGTAAGAGATCCAAACCCCAAACCTATGATCTGAAAGCTATCCTTGTCAGAAAATCGTGTATAAAGCTCAGGTAGAATGGACCTGGGGAGAATTTCACCTCCCTCCCATCACCCTGACAAGGCTGCAAGGCCAAGTGCCTTTTCTCTGTACGGAGCAGAAGAGAGCAATGATGTGCCTTTCCATAGCCGGGGTAATCCGTGGGTCAAAAAGGAATTAAGAAGCAATACTCAAAACTATAAAGACTTAGTAAAATGACCAGTCTTTTTGATTCCACTCTTGGCCCCCTAAGACCATGAGATGGATTAAAGGCTTGTCAGCCCTCTCCCCCAATTCACACGTGGAAATCTTAACCCCCAGTGTGATGGTGCTAGGAGATGGGTCCTCTGGCAGGGGATCGGGTCATGACCGTAGAGCTCTCACCAAGGGGATTATTGCCTTTATATGAGGAACCTCGGAGAGCTCACTTCCTTCTTCAGCCTGATGAAGACACAGCAAGAAGATGCCCATCTATGAACCGGGAAATGAGTTCTCATTAGACATTGAATCTGCTGACTCCTCCATCTTGGGTTTTCCAGCCTCCGGAACTGTAACAAAGAAGTTCTTGTGGTTTATGACCTCTCCATCCCGTGGTATTCTGTACAGCTGTGCAAATGGATTCGGACAGGCCAGTCCCAAATAGCAGCCAGAGTCATCTTTTGAAAACCCAAATCATATCCCTGGAATAAATTCAAATGCCCGATTCCCGAAAGGCCATCCTTTGTTTTGTCCCCAGGGCCCCCCCCCACCCCCGTACCAACTCTTTCCCCTCTCTTGTTGTGCCTTCTTATTCTACCCACTCTTGCCACAGTGGTCTTCCTTCTTTTCCCCAACCTTGCTATTTCATGGGCCTGGAACATTATTACGAGAGATCTCAGGGTTCACTTCTTCTCATCAAGGAGGTCTACTCAAATGGCGACTTGTCTTCAGAGACACTGTCGCTGATCAGTTCACCCATTTCTCTCTGTCCTGGTACCTTGATTTATATCTTCTCAGCATCATCGCACTCTCAAATTATCCTATTTATTTATTGGTACAGCTCTTCACGATCTACCTTCCTCTAAGAGCACAAAGCCTCCTTGGTGCCGGGACGTTACCTACAGCAGTCCATGGCGCGCAGTACACACTCCCCCAGTGAATGCTGAGTGGATGGGTGAGTGAATGTGCATGGCCTTTGAAATACAATTTCTGTCCTCTTTTTTTGTTTGTTTAACATGCCCATGTTGGTACAAGACAAGCCATATAATCTCAACCAAAAGCCGGAAGATGACAGGTCTGTCGATAGTAAGGTAAGAAATATATGGAATCACAGAAGTGAAATCGTGACTTCAATCTGGAGAGAAAAAAATACTAATTGCTAAATTCTCTAGGGATGAACACTGTTTATAGCAACTGTAAGCATTTTCATCCGTAAACATCCTTTCCACGGTACCTATGTGAAGCCTCAGTTTTTCAGCGTGTGGCCTCTCGTGATGTCAAGGCACCTGGGGGTTCATAGGTGTCTAACGTTTCTAACTTGTCCTTGTTTTGAAGGTAGAGCATGGTGCTATCTGAGCAGAAAGCTGAGAAACCCCATTTAACCAGTTACTACTGCGATTCAACTCTTTTGAGGAAAATAGATTTTCTATGGCCCCCAGTATTAACACTGGCCAGCTTTGAGAATATGGAAAATCAGCGTCACCAGTGGCAAGAGGGAGCCCCTAAAATTCTCTCTTGTGTGCATGTGTGTGGGGGCGGATAGGTTAAAAGTTGTATTTAAACACTCTTTAAATGAGTATGGCTAGATAACGTGAAGATCCAGGCTGGACAGCCCCTGAAGCGCACCAAATTCATTTCTGGAAATCCCTTCGAAATAATTGCCACAATAATCCAGAGGAGTAGTGTTTCAGTAATGCATGGCTTAGTCCTAAGGTGTCCACGAGGACGGAGTTGAATTATACGTGAGACGCGGTGATTTAATGAACCACGGAAAACACATTTACTTCAAGGGGACAAAATGTGCTCTCAGCACATTTCATCAGGAAACTTAGAAGGAATATTTTTGCAAATAATCCAAATCAAATACACCACAGTGGGATCAGGTTAGAGAAGAGAGATGTGTGGTTGAAATAGCCAATGGGGAGTTGGTTGCTGAGAAAAGCTTCGATTTGTTCAATTTTATAAATTTTTCTGTCAGGATCACTTTAAGGCAGAATTGTGAATTTTGTCTTGGATATTTTCCTCACATTCCCTTCCTAAGCCTCTGGTTTTCCTTTTGGTAACCCTCATTCTCACCCCATCCAGGCCCAAGACATGTTTATAATTCACCTGCCAATCTTTGACGATGCCTCAGTGGTGCCTGCATTCTCGCTAATTATTCTTCCTTTATCTGCCATCCAGATTTCTCATCCTGTAGCGCCTGGAATTTTGAAATGTAATTTCCCCCCTGTACACTGAAGTCAGCTACTTATTTTTATCTGAAATTATTTATTAACTGCAATGTGCATAATCGTGTGCTGGGTTACGGTGTCTGGTGTAGAGAAAATAATCAAACATGGGCCCGTCTTTCATGTTACTTAAGATCTTTGCTAGTTGTCCTGGAGGAGATAATAAGGTTCGTAGTGATAACTAAATGGCTTACGACAGCAGAATCTTTGCTCCTTAAAACATACATGGGGACACAGAGTTTTAAAGAAAGAAATGGTCCTTTAATAGAATTTCTGCTTCTTTCACATATAGGTAGACAAGGTATTCTGGGGAAAGAGATCATTTCCACAGTTCCAAATGCACCGTTCAGGCAAATTCTTACCCTGCTTATGCCTGGGTCTGATTGTGCCACTAAAATCACTGAATTAAAGTTACTGTAACCAGAGGTGGTAAGTGGATAATGGCTTTCCCCCGACAACTGACTGCATGGACCAAGGTATTTATGCACAAAGCAGAAGGCCTTTTTAAGTAGCAAGAATCCAATTTCATTGTCATTATTACCATTGTGCCAAATGACTTGTAAAATAAAATAAATGAGATCTACGGCACCTAGCGAGCTGAGACAACCCCCAATTCATCATTCCCCTGCAAAACTGCACTCTGATAGTCTCAAAATGAGGGTGAGACAGAGGATTAGTTCTGACCTTCCACTGATCAGAACAAAGTGTTATTCTTGATCTCACTTCACTGGTTTCTGACTAGCATAGCATTTTTTGTATTGTCTTATTTTTCGTCTCTTCATAAATCAAAGTGAGGATCTAAAGAGCTTCAGGACCTGCCTCCTCGCTGTAGTTTTGCATGGAAAACTCCTCTCGCTGCCTTTGGAGTTGATTTGTGCTTGAACAAATAGGGAAATACTAAGCTCTAGGTGGAGACTGCTAATTCCATCCGATCTCCCGAGAGCCGTATCACAGTGGGTCTTGGGCGGCTTGTGAGACGTGTGCCATGCGCTCATCAGCTGCCTCCCTTCAAATTCCATATTTCCTTTCTGCGACGGGCAGCCTGTGTCGGAAAAGTAGCAAGCGGCCGTAAGTGAGGAGAGAAATGCGGAGGGCAGGTGAGGAGGGCAGGTGTTTCAAACATATCCAGAATATTGAGAAACTCCGGCGTTGAGTCTTGGCCGGGTCCGTGCGAAAGCTGTTTCCTGATTTTGCAAAAAGCCTCTTTCCCCCAGCTCACCATGTGAGCCTGAGAACAGCACTTTGAGCACATCATCCAAAACATATAGGACATTAGTTTCTGAACAGCAGCACCACGTGCTGCGGTGATGGCTGCAAGTGACTCGAATATCTAAATCAGGTAAAACTCAGAAGTTATTGAGGGTTTATATATATATATATATATATATATATATATATAATTACCCATCTTGAAGTCAAGTGACAGCAGATCTTACTGAGGGAGATTTACTCGTCATTGCAAAGCAGCCGCAGGACTAATCCTGGCAAGAATCAACTCATCCTTCCCGATAGTCTCTGAATCTGGGCTGGACCGCACCCGCATTCAGCGCGATTTAGAATCAAGACGGCAGGTTCTAGAGTTGGACAAATCTGGCTAAGAATCCCAGTCCATGTGCTACATGGGTAATTGGGGTGGAGTTACCTACAACCAAGGAGCCTCGGGTTTCCCACCTAGAATGGTAAAGATGCTTAGATATTTAGTGGTTTTATTCTTGTTTGGGGGGGGGGGGTTGTTGAGTATCTGCCTGGCAATTTGCTAAGCGCTTCACGTACATAATGTCAGTTAATACTCATAAGAATATTGAAACATCAGCCACTGTTTATATTTGAGGGACGGTTACTCAGAGGGGTTAATTATTGCACCCAGTTTAACAGCTAGTAAGGAGCAGAGTCCATCCCCGATGCAAGTGTGACGGCAAAACCCGTGTCGTGAGCACCGTCGGCCAGCAGCGAGGGAGATTGTGCCTCACAGCACAGGTGCTGGGCTCCCCTGGCCCCGAGCGACTTCCGTGGAAAGGGATCCTGGACCTCCTTTCCAGCCGCATAACTCCATTCCTTCTCCCACCCTTCTTGGTCCTGTGATGCTTTTACAAGATGCAAAACGTATCTTGCCACTGAGTCTGGCCTGGGTTCCCGGCTAAGATCAAGCCTTGTGTCTGAATCTCTTCTGGGTTATAAACCACTGCTCTTTGGCCAGAGCTTTAACTCTACCCCACTGCCTTCTAGAATACTTGTCTGCCTAAATTTCATGAGGTCAGGAGCCCTCTATTTCCATTTGACGAAGCTGGGTCCCTTAGACTTTACATCTCTTTTATGCCAGAGTATATTTTATCTCCCTATACCTTCCTGCCTTAGCTACTTTTCTCTATTATGACCCTCTTATCTGGTTGCATATATAACACCTATCTGCCTTCCCCTGCCTTTCTAATCTTTATATAATACATCTGTGTATTTGTGCATGCATGTGTATATGTACGTATGTTTATATATATAACCATGCCACTTGATTAGGAAACTCTCGTTCTTATCCTCACGCCCATAGCCTCCAACAAATGGACTTACCACCTGCCAGGTCTGTTAGTGCCCATCCCCAGGGCATGTACTACCCTAGGAAATCCCCAAAGACTCATAAATGAATTATTTTCTTCTCCATCCATAAGTCGTGGCGGTTGCAAACACAATACGTGCATATTATCATTCATGAGAGACCATGGAAAGGTAAAAAAAAAGAAAAAATTAAAAACCCAAATACCTTACTCTCCTTACAAAGATCTTTTTTTTCCCTTTGATTTACTAGTTAGATTTCACTCAAAAGATGTTCCGCTACGACAACAAAAAAATAAAAATTACCACCATCAGAATGAAACACAAAGGCAGAAAGAAAGGGCTTTTACTCTTGTCAAGGTCAGCTTGTTCCTTAAAATATTATACCGAAGTATTTTTCGAAACCACCGATTTCCGGGTCAGTTCATTTTCTTTCCTCAGTACTAAATACTTCACTTAAAATATAAAGATAGGGGGCGCCTGGGTGGCCCAGTCGGTTAAGCGTCCGACTTCAGCTCAGGTCACGATCTCGCGGTCCGTGAGTTCGAGCCCCGCGTCGGGCTCTGGGCTGACGGCTCAGAGCCTGGAGCCTGTTTCCGATTCTGTGTCTCCCTCTCTCTCTGCCCCTCGCCCGTTCATGCTCTGTCTCTCTCTGTCCCAAAAATAAATAAAAGTAGAAAAAAAAATTAAAAAAAAATATAAAGATAGGCCGATGATCCAATGTTTTCATTAATTTTATATGATAACTCAGGTAGAAAGTGTCACGTTTTTTCACAGAAGGCAGGGAGGATTTGCATGGTATATGTGTCCCCTTAATATACAGATGCACTTAAAAATCAGCTGATTAAAAGTTCTATACGTATCTGGCTGGTATGGATCTCTTGCTTCTGAATGTGTCCGGGTGATAGGGCCACGGGCTACTTCCCATGGGCTGAGAGGCTGCAACATCACCCACGTCTCAAGTGTCTGTGATGGAACTGAGCGTGGCCTCCGTCCATATAATTACAATTAGAGAAATAAGGAAAAATCCATCAGGCAGTTTTTTCATGATAATCTGAAACCAGTTATTAATCCAAGAGTATAAATCAAGAAAAGGGACCGTAATGGAGTCAAATCAGGGACCCAAGTGTCCCCAAAATAAGAAGGTCTGAAGCCCATCAGTGACAGATCAGGTATGTGTGCCTAGTTTCGGTGCCGTTTTTGCAGACTTCGGTATTTTTATGTTGGAGCTAATTAATTGGAGGCAGACAGGAAATAGACATATGCCCCAGTGCCGGGCTGTGTTGGAAATCGACATGCAAATACAATCTGGTCCCACCTTGAAGGACAGAAAGAACAAAAGCCCTCATGTGTAGCCCTCATGTGCTCCTCTTTGATCAGAGGTTTTTTGTTTTGTTTTGTTTTGCCTTGTCTTCCTGCTGAGCTGCAACATGGCCCTTGGATCCTTCTCAACATGGCGCCTCAGGCATTGCCTGCCAGTCACTGGAGGTGACCTACCAAGTGAAAGTGACTTGCCACCTCTACTTGAGTAGCTTTTACCTTCATGGAGGTGCGTGCGGCACCCATAAATCACTGTAACGCATGGCAGCACGTGGTAGATTTTGGAAAGGAAGGTACCAATAAAACATGTTTAGAGAGCAATGATTTCTGACCAGCATGACAGCACAAGGCTTCATGGATGGAGTGGCCTTTGAGTCAAGTAAGCCTTTTTACAGTGTAAAAGTTGAGGAGATAGGGAAGGAGATAAGTATTGTTTCACGTTGTGAATATGAAAATATATCACTTGAGCTTGGATTTCACAAGGCTGCTACATGCGCCATCCTGTTTTAAATCAAAGGGGAGGAAACCTTCCAATAAATGGCTAAGATCATTAAAATATTCATGTGTCCCGAAGACTGATTTATAATCTCCAAATATAGAACTGAAGGATGAGCTCCAGAATTTGGTAATTCTCCATTTCTGAATGTAGGCACTATTATTTATGAGAAGAGTAATTCTTTTTTATGGTGGTTACATAAACAACTGTTTCTGTGACTTAAAAAAACTATTAAAGTATTGGTCTCATAAAAACAAAATAAATCACGTAAGTAATTAAATTTATAATAAAGGCTTTATTTGTGGGGCATTTGTGTGTGACTTATATAACTAAATTATCAAGAATTCATTTCACATGAGCATGAGGGTGCTGGTGACTTTCCTTCACTTGAAGTGAAGGAAAAGAGCAAAGGAAGCCTAAATTCTGAGCTTACATGTGAGTAAATATACATATTTGTCCTTTCAAGCACACAGTGGCTTGTTCTTCAAATAAAGCTTCATATAAATGGACAAAATCCTGTAAGGACCAGAAAAGAGTAAATTCCAGCACTCTGGAATACATTCTCACAGTGTCCACTCTTGCTTATAGGAAAACCCAGTTAAGAAAACTTTCTAGAGGGGCACTTGGGTGGCTCAGTCAGTCAAACAATGGACTCTTGATCTCGACTCAGGTCATGATCTCACGGTCCCTGGGTTCAAGCTCCACATTGGGCTCTAAGCTGACAGTGTAGGGTCAGCTTGGGATTCTCTCTCCCTCTCTCTGTCTCTGCTCTTCCCCTGCTTGCGCTCTCTCTCTCTCTCTCTCTCTCAAAAGTAAATAATAAATAAACATTTATTTATTTTTTTACATTTATTCATTTTTTTTTTTTTTGAAAGACAGAGACAGAGTGCAAGCAGGGGGGTGGGGGGCAGAGAGAGAGGGAGACACAGAATCCAAAGCAGGCTCCAGGCTATGAGCTGTCAGCACAGAGCCCAAACTCACTGACCAGGAGATCATGACCTGAGCCGAAGTCGGCCACTTAACCGACTGAGCCACCCAGGTGCCCCAATAAATAAACATTAAAAAACAAAAAGAAAAGAAAACTTTCTAGAAACAGACTCAGACTCAGGCCCAATCCCAGTAGCCCCACTCAATGTTATTTTTCTTATTTTGTTTTATGTGTTTGTTTGTTTTGTCCACGGGGAAACTAGTCCGTTTGGTAATGACTAGGATCATTCCATGCAGAAGAGAGGATTTTCTGAACCTCATTGGGCTTATGGTTTACATGGCATCTTGTCATTGTATCTGTTTGCTGGGCGGCCATGACACGTTGCAACAAAACTGGGTCACCAGCAGCACAGAAATTCATTCTCTCACAGTCTGGACACCAGAAGCTCACAATCAAGGTGCTGGCATGGTTGACTCCTACTGGAGGCTGTGAGGGAGAATGTGCTTCTCCATGTTTGGGGAGCCCCAGCAGGTCCCTTGGCTCATGGCAGATCACTCCGATTTCCGCCGCCTTCCTATGGCCTTCTCCGCTGTGTCCTGTTCCTTCTTTTCTTTATTTTCACAAGGACACCTACCATTGGCCGCAGGGCCCACCCTAATCCACAATGATCTCATCTCCATGACCTTAATCACATCTGCAAAGACCCTTTTCCAAGCGAGGTCCCATGTCTAAATAAGGAATATTCACAGGTTTTGCACGGACATATCTTTCGGGGGGCCACCTTTCAAACAACCGCAGTCGTGCTCTGCTAGTTTTCCTGTTATCCACATTGTAGGGTAGCTGACTCTGCTCCCATTTAATAATAATATTAAATTAAAAAAAATAATATGTCACTTCCAACAGTGAAATTTTGCTCTTTTCTGATTTCATTTGGCTTTGTTAATTGATGCAAATTTCATGCATCTTTTACCTGATTATAAGACATTGCTCTAAATCAACAGGAAGCTTCATTTTTATCTCATTCTTAAAATTCCTCAAACACAATTCTAGCTGTAAGAAAAAAAGCAGTAGCTATTTGTTTACTTTCAGTTAATGATTTAGTTATGTGTTCTCCCAGAATACAAGAATCCATCTATTGAATTGTCAATGTGCTATAAAAATATTTTAATGCTAGAAATAATGTAGGATAGTTAAAATAAAACATATGGGCTTTAGCCAGAAATGGATCTGGCCATCATTCATAGCTCATGGCTCACATTTTTAACCTATTTGATGAAGGCACACCATCCAACTTCTCTAGTCCCTATTTCTCATCCAGCAAATGGAGACACGAATACCTGTTTATGATGATTAGACATATAGGTAAGCCACTTAGTGCAAAGGCTGGCTGGACCTGCTTCCCCATCCCTCTCGTTCCTATCTGTTCATCACCCTGGTGTCCTCCCTCTTCCCTGAAAACATGATTCTCTTTCCTGCCTACACGTTTGTCTATACCGTTTGACTACTTGGGAAGGTTTTCTTTTCTTTTCGGCTTGCTATCCACACCTGCCCACTGTCGTGGCCCAAGAGGAGTCACTAATCTTCCCCCAAAGACTTCTCCTGTATCACATTCACACAGACATTCTGCTTTGAGGTTTAAAAATTCTTACACTTTGTACTCATTTTGGCATTTGACATATATTGCCTCGCATTGTTAGAATAAGTTAGGTGTTGCATATCATAGAAATGTAACTTTGATGAGGTCGAGGATTCTAAGGTTTTTAGTGTTTCTGGGTTGAATTCTGAAATTAATGAAACTGTCCTTGCACGTTCAGGTCTGTGTTTTCCTTTAAATAAAATCAAATTCAACTCCAAGCTCCCATTGCCTAGATGGATGGGAAATTCGACTCTGCTAAGTTTGGGGTTATTTAATCATCCAGAGATCTAAAATGGAGACAAGCATTTGGATCCTCTAGTCCTTGGTCCTCTCTAGTTACCCAGGGAAGACCATTATCCATGCCTGCATCGTCCTTGAGATCTAGAAGCACTATGTAATCTAGAATAGAAGTTTCCATGACTGGGAATTCCAATGCCTAGAATTCAGGTTAGCTATTTTCCTGGGATACAGCCACCACTTTGTGTTATAAAGAACTGGTTCTTGAATCCTAAAACCTCTTGGATCTCAGAAATCACCACTTTTCCTTGAGCTTGGAGAAATCCCTGTTGACTCCTGGCTTTTCTCCCTTCAGAGGTGTCTTCCTCTCCCTTACCTACATATCCAGTCAAAATTGAGCTTAGACTTACAAATGCAGGAAAAGAAGTTCTCTTTGAAAATCTGCTCTTTTCAACCCTACATTCCTACCTTAGATGAGTCCTACTGCTTACTTATACTAGAAGTAGACCCCCCAAAATTCATGAGATACAACACACTTTAACGTTTTAGTAAGATTTTCTAATTGCAAGCACCCAAGCATATCTGGGTATGTCTCAAAGACTTGTGGAACACACTTATCAATGGTCAAAGTATGTGACAGCCTTGGGAACCAACTGGAGAATAAATTATTTCAAAGGACAGGAGACACCAACAGAAAAGTTGGATGCAGGAACTATTTCTTCAATAATATGGGAGGATGGGAGTGGGAGTTAATTACACTTTTAACACTTGTCTAAGATTCGCCCTCTAGCTCAGCCTTTCCATTCTGAGAACTGGGAGGAGAAAGAAATGAAGTGAAAACTGAAGAAGGGCTACTTTAAAAATTCCATAAGACACTGGAAGCACGTAAGAGTATTGCTTCAGGATCCTGTTTCACAGTTGAATGAGAACATGAATTCAGAATACCGGGGGCTCTGAACAACAACGCGTGTCTTTGGTCCTTTGACATTTTGGCACGCTGTGAAAACATGCCCTGACGTGGGAACATCCTCACTAAGCACACCATGGTAACACGTACTTCGGACACTGGAAGCACTATGTAATCTAGAATAGAAGTTTCCATGACTGGGAATTCCAATGCCCAGAATTCAGGTTAGCTATTTTCCTGGGATCCAGCCACCACTTTGTGTTATAAGGAACGGATTCTTGAATCCTAAAACCTCTTGGATCTCAGAAATCACCACTTTTCCTGGAACTTGGAGAGATCTCTGTTGACTCCTGGGAACCTGGTAATCCCCACAACATTGGTTAAGCTTTCAGGGCTCTGTTGCACTGGAGGAGAGCCAATGGCATATGGACAACTATGGTAATTTTAGTAATGATGAGCCCATGTGCATCTCGTTGAACACTGTTCATTATGAGAACCTGTGGCAATTCACATTGGATTAGCTTATGAGATATGAAGAGGTGTAAGAAGCAGACATATTTAAATGGAGTCAGGACGGAGGGAGACAATATCTTCTAGAAGGTCATTTGGAGGACTAATTTGCTGAAAAACATAGGCACTAATTCTCTGGACTCTCACAATTGTATGTATGAGGACAGGGTGGGGAATATTTTGAAAAGGGCTGGAATTGCAGATACATTGGCTGTCAGGTCTGCAGCCAGAGAGATAGTCTTGGGATCATCTCTGCCCCAGAGTCCCTGGAGTCAACACCTTGAGAACATTGGCTACATTTATATCTCTTCGCTTAATCATGCTTATCCAGTAGTCAATAAATACTTGATTTGATAAGCCATACTACTCCCATCAATTATTTTGACTAATAATTAGAGAAGTTGACTTGTAACCCCCAAGTTAACATTGCTGGTTCCTAACACAGGAAACTAGTGTTTCCTAGGAGTATGTCCCAATGTGAAACCAGTTACTCAAGATCAGGAATTAAAACATTATTGACAGGGGTGCTTTTATAGTATCTTTAGATGCAAAGTATGAACTTAAGCTCTCTAGTGGTCCCTAAGTATCTGGCGTTTCCTGAAATGTACGTATGAAAATCTAGTTTGTCAGTCGAGATGCTGAAAGATGGTCTACCACTTTTAAAGGAGCTTGGCAACCTCTGTATGTTATAACCTCATTTTAATTATCCACCACAGACACTGCACACAATAGACCTTAAAAGTTCTTCAGTGAATGTTTTTAAATGGCTTTTACTTAGCATACTTCAAATTAATTGTCCATGGTACCCATTTTTCAAAAGACGTCTATCAGCACTACTGAACAAATATTGCTCTATGGAATATATTTTGCAAAATGGCTGTATTTCTAACTTGACCTACGTTATTAGAAATTTTGATCATTAGCTCCATGTTAAAGGTATCCCAGGGGCAATATAGATATTACACAATGATTTAGGCACACATGAGATAAATACATTTCACAGATATGATACATAAAATACAGCATAACATCGTAGACAGTCCGTGACTTATGGTGGTTCCACTCATGATTTTTCGACTTTATGATGGTATGAAAGCAATATCCATTCAGTAGAAACTGTAATTCATATTTTGAATTTGGATCTTTTCCAAGGCTATTGATATGCGGTGTGATCCTCTCCTGTGATGCGGGGCCTCAAGCCACAGCCCCCAGGCATCTTCACGATTACAAGGGTAAACAACAAAGGGGTGCCTGGGTGGCTCAGTGGGTTGAGTGGCCGACTTTGGCTCAGGTCACGATCTCACAGTTTGTGAGTTCAAGCCCTGCCTCGGGCTCTGTGCTGACAGCTCAGAGCATGGAGCCTGCTTCGGATTCTGTGTCTCCCTCTCTCTGCCCCTCCCATGCTCATGTTCTGTCTGTCTCTCTCTCTCTCTCCCTCTCTCTCAAAAATAAACAAACATTAAAAAAATAAAAAACGTGAAAAAAACAAAAAAATGAGGGTAAACAATCAGTACACTTAAAACTATTCTACCCATACAACCCTTCTGTTTTTGTCTTTTAGCACAAAGTCATTACATTTAACACTTTTATTATCAAGTAGCCTTTGTGTTAGATGATGTTGCCCAACTGTAGGCTAACGTAAATGTTCTGACCATGTTTAAGGTAGGCTAGGCTGAGCTATGATGTTCAGTAGGTTAGGAGTATTAAATGCATTCTTGACTTAACCATATTTTAAACTTAGAATGAGTTTATCAAGACATAACCCCATGGTAAGTTAAGGATGATCTGTATAGATGTACATGCAATATGTATTACATATTATGTATGTATACACTCTATGTATACAATATATGTTATACATATGTAGAAGATAGACCATAAGATTTAGACACAGGTGATATGCGTGTATCAAAATAATTAACAAGAAGACAGAGATCACTCTAAGAACTAAAAAGGCAATAAAAATTATAGCAACTGCTCACAATGACTGAGAAATAGGTAGAGGTTCCCACAGACCCTGGTTGGTGAGGAAAACGTAGAAGAGGCTGTTTCGGAGCTGGGACACTCACGCAGCATACACCGACGGCTAACATTCAAATAAGCAAGTGAGTTCTAAGTGGGAGAAAACTGCAGCATCAGGAGAGAGTACACATTAAACGGCCACCTTCCAAGGTAAACATCGCTCCAGATCATTCTGTGTTAAGCTTTGTGTTCTGTGGCCTTTTGGGGATTAAAAAAAAAAAAAAGTCTGCCAACATTCATGTATTTTAGAAGTATGAAAAAGTATCCCTCCAGCCCGTTTCTATTTCTTCTATTGACATTGGTAATGGGACTGGGTGTTACCCTCAAATAAGTATATGGCAATCAGAACATTATTTGGTCCAAGTAGGTAAATCTTAACATCACCATGGAAGAAAAAAATGTGATTATTACCATACTGTGCCTATTACCCCACCCCACCTCATTCATACCCACATTGCTTAGAACAAGACTCTTCAAACTCTTCCTCTTTAGAATTCCTAATTGCAGACAGTGAATGAATGAATGAATGAATGAAAAGTACCCAGACAGATGAGTGAGGAGGGAATGCCTAAGAATCAAACTGTAGGCCTTCCATTGGAAGAAATATTATTGATGTCTCTTTATCTTAGAGCCTTAAATGTACTCATTCTACACAACACATATACGCACAGTTAATAAAACGATACTTTTATAGGCTTAATGAGATGACACATTTATCTTCTTTCCAAAATCTTTCACTAAATTTGATGTGCCAGGATGAAAAGCCATATTTATATTGTGAGTTCATATGACACAGTGCCCCACACACCCCGCCCCAGTGAGAGGTTTAGAGTAAACACAACAAACTTCTTTCTCAGTGTGTAAAAATTAGAATAATTGACAGAAATTGAATACTTGTGTCAACATTTATGTTCATAAAGATTAATTTCATAGAGTGGCCTACACAAAACTGAGGTGACCTTGACCTTATGTGTCACTCACTCAAGTCAGATTGGACTTCAGCACAGCCTCCTGGTGGAAAGCAACTTTAGAGGGACCAATTCTGAGTAAAAGTAGCAAGAAACATCATGAGCCATTAGGGGAACCACCAATCCAAAGAGAAATGTTCTGGTATGGTCATTTTCTTAATTTTTCTCATTGGTTCTTATATACCAGTGTGTACCTTTGGTTGAGAAAACAGCAGAATTCAGACAACAAAAGAATATTTTTTATTACCATAGGTTGTGCCCATAACTGCAGAGTCCTCCTGGGAGCTGTCCAGAGCAGAGGTATTTATTAGTTAGTTCGCTGAGCTTATGTTACACACCAACAATGGTCCCAGTAAAAATCTTTCTGATTGTTGTTCAGATTCAACAGACAAAACCCAGGGAAAATACTAAAGCTAAAATAATAAAAAGCGAAAACAGGACCACCAATCACATGCGATAATTAGGAAAGACTGAGAGAGGATGGTTCTAATGTTAGATAAGAACCGTCAGAAATGTATCCAGAAACACAAGACAACAACAGAATGGTTGAGCCTCAGTCATACCATTACACTCCTGGAGCACCTGGGCGGCCCAGTCGGTTAAGCGTCTGACTTCAGCCCGGGTCATGATATCACGGTTCGTGAGTTCAAACCCTGCGTCGGGCTCTGTGCTGACAGCTCCTGGAGCCTACTTCGGATTCTGTGTCTTCCTCTCTCTCTGTCCCTCCCCTACTCACTCTCTGTCTCTCCAAAATAAATAAGCATTTAAAAAAATTTTTAAATCATACCATTACACTTTATTTTATAAATCTCAAGGTTTAGCTATTATAGCTTAGCTTTATTAATTAGGTGATCTTGGCTTAATCGGTGAGACTTTAGGCTTACTCGTGCTTAGAAAATTACAGGATGAACTGAAAACAGACCCCTACTCATAAAGAATACAAATATAAGATAGAAACAGAATGAGACCTAACACTGCCATGAGTTTAATATACGTTGGGCCTCAAACTGACATTTCCAGAGATGATGCTTTTTTCTCCCTGTTTCAAGTACAAGATAAACAAATTCTGGGAAAGAGTCAAATTCTCCTCGGGTTATAATAAAAGTGGCTCTTCCCTGACCAGTCTAACATAGTTTCTGATATACAGTAGGTACTTATCAAAAAATTGTTGACTACACAAATTCACACACACACACACACACACACAGAGAGAGAGAGAGAGAGAGAGAGAGAGAGAGAGAGATACCAGTATGAGTTGGATAAACATCTTTAAGTAAAATTCAGCAAAATAAAAATCCAGTCATTGGCTTCCCTAATTTGATAAATGGAGATGATTAAAATCGAATTGGGTTATTCAAGCTTGCGTGTTTACCTATCAACCTGAAATACATAGTTCAAAACTGGTGTGGGCCCACAGAAGACCTCCTTAGGGAAGTCACTGTTCCTTTCCCCTGAGTTCTCAAATACTACTCTTACGTAGATCAATAACCCTAACCACTATATAGTGGTTTAGATCATCTGAAAGGCAAACTTGCAGAACAAACGTTAGCCCACTATCTACTATGTCCCTGTGACCAGTGCAAGTTTCCCACACTAGTCCCTGCTACTGATGTCATCACCACCTGCACATGGGCCCTATGATAAATGCCCCCCCCCCCCACCAGGGGACTGGCTCTGTATTGCACCTGTAAATGCAGCGCCATGGTCCAGCACAGAAATAATGGACTCATTGGAAATTAAATCAGAAAAATACCTTGAGTCCTACCTCCTTATTTCATGAAAGAGGAACCTAAGGTCTAACCAAGTGAAATGACGTGACTGAGGTCAACCCAAATCATCACCAACCACTATTTGAAAAAGTCCTGGGAAAGCTAAGGATGATTCTGACTCATCAGCATTACTGATCAATTTATTTTTAAATTAATAGGCAGATGATAAGAAGTCAAGCCGATGAACAGAATGAAAAAAAAATGAATAAAGACAGGCTGTGGTATTTATTGGTTGAACCACATAACCTTTTGTGTGGTACAAACCACATGCAAAGCCAGATAATACTGAAGTATAGCCACTTTATATGTGCCTAGACATCGGAGATGGATTTCTGAGGATTTTTCCCAGCCAGCAAACAGACACAAATAATCAGATACACTGAGCTAGGTAACTAATTTGCTAATGGAATATTTGCTCAAAGGATAGAAACACACAGAAAAACTCTGCAATTAACCTTTGAAAACAAAAAGAATTGTTGCCTAGAAGGTTTTCAGAGCTTAATTATTGATAGAAGCCTGAGGCTAAATCTAAATCATGACCTTAAATACCCTTTGTCTTTCTATAGCACACCTTATTTGGGAAGTGAGACAATTCTGGGTCCTCTTCTCATCTGGAATGGGGCTTTAAGAAGTTTAAGCAACTTTCTTAAATTGCCGTCAGTGGGTCAGAGGAACTTTCTTTTTAGAATTTTAACTTCGTTGCTCTATAACCTTAAGAAAAAGATTTTTTCCAGTTTTTATACCAGTATAGATTTCCTTAATAAAAACAATAAAATGAAATACTTCATACTATAAAGTGAAAATTTTCCACCTTAAAAAAGTTATCCACATCGAAGTAGATAATAGAGCTGCATTAGACCCATAATCGTCACTTGACACCAGCCTTTTCTTCATGTAAATATTTAATATAATTCAAATCTCTTTGAGATTAGTGTCATACACTGTAGACTATACATGGCATATAAGGGAATTTGTATATGAAACTGGAAGTGGTATGGCAAAAATAAATAGCAATCTAATTGGCAAACAGATGATATTTTGCTGGACAGAGTTGGTGGTACATGTTTTACTCTTTCCAAAGTCATATTTTTGGTGCGTGCTCACCAACAAAGGAAATAAAGCAATTTTATTGATAATGTACTATGCGTTTGGGGCATAGCAGGTGCACAATAAATATTTTTGAATGAATGTAGGTCAGGTACGGTGCCAGGCAATTTATATGCGTCTTGTCATTTAATTTTAATTTCACATAGAGTATATTGGGACAGTATGAAGTTCGATCATTGGCTTATATTGTCCTACATGATAACACCAAAATTTAAAGCTGTGTCTACCTTCCTGTAAAAGTCTCTACCCAAAAGTATTTTCACCCTAAAATTTCCATGAATTTGAAATATGAATCGAAATAACTCAGTATTTAGTATTTAGTAACCAGTATTTTCAAGATAAAGTCTCCTCTTCTGTGCCCACAAGTGATGAAAATATGGAAACATGATTGCTTGACTAGAATGTGGAGTAAGCTATTACCTAAATGATAAGATATGATGAATAATGTAAAAGACCATCTCCTTCACAATCTCTTTCCACACCATGCAATTCTTTGTTTTGCATGCCGTCTAAATTTCTATTAATAAAAGACTAATTTATGTTAATAATTTTCCTCTTTCAGAATGCAAATATCCTTGAAAACATCAAATAGGTTGCCATTAATTCTTTAAAGTGAACTGATTTAATCAAATTGCTTCCACCCAGCTGAGATAAGTCTTACTGAGGCAACAGGCATTTCAGTTCAGATGTTTATGTTCTTAAAGGTAAGGAAGAAAAGGGCATTTCCTTTGAGGGCAGACTTGGGTAGAACCATTGTAAACTTTGCAAATCTAAAGAGGAGCATGAGGGCAGTGGGGACCCACATTTGGAAGAAGAGATGGCAATGATTTGGATGGGGATCCAGAAAGAGGTTGAAAAGACTGGCTTACCTCCTTAGTTTGTGAAGGTCCAGAGTTGATTTACCCTTACAAGAACACACAAATCCCACTTTCCAACCTTGGACTGCGTAAGCCTGATGCATTTATTGAATTGTGCCATGCATAAGCAGAAAAAAATATATATATATACGTATGTGGGCAAATACGTATTTCCAAAGCAGGACTAGAGACAAAGAAAGCATATGCTTGTTTTCAAGAAGTTTGCAATTTCATTCGTGTAGCCATGTAGTTTGTGTAATGCAAGATGCGAAGTATCCAGAACCCAATGTATTAGACTCCTCAGGCTGCCGTTGGCAAAGTATGGCTCAAAACAGATTTGTCCTCTCCCAGTTTTGGAGCTCGAAGGTCAAAACCAAGGAGTCAGCAGAGACATGCTCCCCCCTGAGACATTTCCTCACCTCTTCCTAGCTTCTGGTGCCTTCCGGCTGAGTCACCATTCTTGGCTTTCAGCCTTCCAATCTCCTTCCGTCCTCACATGGCCCTTTCTCTCTGCTTCTCTTTCTTCACATGGCATTTTCCTCTTCTTGTGAGAACCCTAGTCAGATTGGATTAGGACTCACTCTAATTGACTTCACCTTAACTGGATTACATTTACAAAGATTCTTATTTCCATATAAGGTCACATTCACAAATACCGGTGTTAGAGCTTCAAGGTATCTTTTAGGAGGAGATAATTCAACCCATAACACCAATTCATTCTTGACTACATAATGTGACATGACCACCTCACTCTATTCTTAAGTGTTGAGGAATTGTGTGACTGCTTGTACTTAGGCTGCCCCAAACTCCCCCAGCATATATTTACCACGGTGACATGGTGCCCAGAATCTCCTCATAAGTACCCCGTGATCCAACGAAAACAGGTGTTTAAGAACTGGGATATCCCTAAAGAGGACTGAGGTCATAATGAATCTATCAAAAGGAAAACTATTTACATAAAGGCTTAATTAAATAGTGTCAATGTTAATCACGCTAGCATTGACTGAGGCAAAGAATAAAATTCCAACATAGGGAAAAAAGAGCACTGTAGATAATACGACAGTTTACTGAACATAATCTTATTTCTAACAATGTATCTCAGGCATCTTCAAACAGTTATTTTGGAATTTATGCAGGGCTCCCTCTCTGGCTCCTCACGTTCCAATAGTTAGGCAGATGATACAATATTCCCGCCTTTTAGGTAAAGGAGATAATCTAGTGAGTGAGCGTGAGGTCTACTCAGACTGTAGTCACTTCAAGGATGTATTAATTTTTGTCTAAATTTTGTCTTGATTTTCTTAGGTAGCTTCTCCCAAAGTGCTCTCTCTCACCAAACAACTGGGTATTTTTTAAATTCACATCTGCCAAAGGACCACCCATTAATCTTCTGCTTTCGAGTACCCATCAAACAAAATTTCAAAATGCATTCCATAAACATTTATTAAGTATCAATCACGTGCAGCTTTCTTTCGCATTCTTCTTTGCATAAGGCTGCATGTTTTTAGCATAATGCATCTGCCGGGAACCCCTTGGATTTCTATTAAAATAGGACAGATTGAAATTTAAATGTATGAGGTATGTCGTGAACTAGCTCTAAGAGGTGGGCATTTTATGCTAATTATTTTATAACGAGGTGTTATTGCTTGACACTCTTTCAACTGTATATAGTGTTGGTATAAATTTCCAAAACGAGTTACCTATGAAATAGTGACAAATGGCCTTCTTGGCATTACGCCAGAGAGAGGCATGGCCGGGACAGTCTGGGTCCTCCTGATGTATCGGAATTTAAGAAATCTTCATCAGCATCTCTGGGAAGCATCTCCATCTGCCCATTTTCATTTTTCCCCACACCAAAACTCAAGCCACAACTGGCATGTGTAAGCCCAGTTTCATCGCATTTTTGAGCTGTGGCCGGACTGTGATTTTTGTGACCGCTTGGCTGTAAGCCGTTCTTAGCCACACTGTTGCTCTGGTAAAGTTTACACACGTGTGCAATGCAGGGGGGTGGAAAAGAGGGCCTTGGGCATAGCCCACCTGAGCAGACTCATTTTCCCTTGAGAATGAAAGTTGTGCTAGAGGGTGTAGCTTCCCATGAAGGCGGCCCCCTTCCCAAAGCCATTCATTAAACTTGATTCACGAAAGCTCTTCTCGTCGGTTGTGTATACAGGCCTTGTAATGGGTGTAATTGTCTCCCTTCTAACTTTGTGTGTCGGGATCCCAATCCAGTGTCTCATAGTGTAGACTTGTTTGGAAATAGGGTCATTGTAGATGAGTTATTTCAGTTAGGACGAGACCATATTGTAGAGGGGGGCCCTTAATCCAATATGACCATCATTCTTCTAAGAAGGGAAGTTTGGACACAGACATGAGCACAGGGAGAAAACCACACGAACGTGAAAGTGGAGATCAGGCTAACGTGCCTACAAGGCAAGGAACTTGGCAAGCTGACATCTGCCACGAAACCACCAGAAACTAGTGGAGAGGTCTGGAACACACTCTCCCTCACCACCTCAGAAGGAACCAACTCTGCCAGTATCTCGATCTTATTCTTCAAGCCTCCAAAACCTTGAGACAATATATTTCTGTTCAAGCCACTCGGTTCGTGGTATTTTGTTATAGCAGTCCAGCAAAGTAAAACAAGGCTTGATATAAGTGCAGCTATTATGGTTGTCTGCTCCCCAGTTTACATACATAAATACACACACACACACACACACACACACACGTGCGTGCACACACACACAGGTATAAATGTAATATATATAGTATGCTATATAATATATGACATATACTTTTATATGCAATGTACCTTTTTTTTTTTTTAATTTTTTTTTTTAACGTTTATTTATTTTTGGGACAGAGAGAGACAGAGCATGAACGGGGGAGGGGCAGAGAGGGGAGGGAGACACAGAATCGGAAACAGGCTCCAGGCTCCGAGCCATCAGCCCAGAGCCTGACGCGGGGCTCGAACTCACAGACCGCGAGATCGTGACCTGGCTGAAGTCGGACGCTTAACCGATTGCGCCACCCAGGCGCCCCTGCAATGTACCTTTTAATGCATCTTTAAAAGTTGCTTAGCAAATGTTTAATTTTCTTTTGTGAATTAGCAAAGTGAGGTTGATGGGGCACCTGGGTGGCTCAGTCAGTTAAGCCTCTGACTTTGGCTCAAGTCATGATCTCATGGTGCGTGAGTTCGAGCCCTGCATCACGCCCTGTGCTGATAGCTCAGAGCCTGAAACCTGCTTCAGATTCTGTGTCTCCCTCTCTCTGTCCCTCCCCCAATCACGATCTCTCTCTCTGTCTCTCTCTGTCTCTCTCTCAAAAATAAATAAACCTTAAACAAAATTTTTTAAATGAAAAAAAAGAAAGCGAGGTGGAATTTATATGTTCAGACTAGGGGGAAAAAACAAATAAACATCGTAAAAGTGCATCTAGGAAAAGTTTGAAGCAGCCACAAACACACACTCCAGAATCTTGCCGGATTTCCTGTTGCCTTTGCGTGTATAAGCACATGATTGTACATTGTTCATAGGAGTGTGTATTACCCAAGACAAAAAAGCAACTCTGGGGCTTCTGGTCCTTTGAACTTTGGTAACTGTTGCCTATAGTTCAACGTTACCCAACTTACTTGTTTACTGTCATGTGATTTGGTCTGCTACAAAGTATGTGCATACAGCACATGCACGCTCGCATGCATGTGCACATATAAGCAGATGTCCATGCTTGCGCACATGTTTAAAACTTAACATCTTGTCAGGAAACATGCTAATAGTACGGATGCTGGAACAGACTGCGTTTGCACCGTTCCAAATGAGGCTGAAAGTCATAGGGCCATATGCCGCGTTTTTTAGGAATCTCATTTATTACCAGCACACGTCAACACACGTGGAGTGTGTGTAACTGTTATTTTAGTTGCCTTCCCATGAGTTTGTCTTACCAAGATCTGCATGTAGCAGAGGGATCGGTGTGTGTGCTGGGGAGTGGGGAAGTTTAGTGAAGGATGCTTTAGAATAGTCGATTAGCGAAGACTTCTTTAACTTCATCTTTCTTAGCTGTGAGTTTATCATTTCTCCTTTGCCAAATATAGCTACTAAAGGAGTCAATATAAATAACTAGCACGTCGACGTCAACAGAAATTCAAGCTAGAAGATAGTAGAGATGTTACACAGAGAAACTCTATCAAGCCACACTAATTCAGAGTTGGCATTTATTCTAACATGGGCTGGACTATAATTTATTTAGCACAGTTTGTTGAGGCAAGGGGATGTTAAGCAAAATGATAGTGTAATATTTATTATTGGCTAGGTTAGATGTCTATCAACCTAGCTTTCTTCTGTCCCTATACAGCAATTACAAAAAACAAAAAACATTTCTATATACATAAATATAATAACTATAAATGTTCCTTGTCCATGTATTAAAACAGGTCTAATAACCAATATTTTCATATTATTTACAATTAGTGGGCCTAAATTTGCTTTTAAATGTCTTATAATTTAAATTTGCACCAATCAAAATGAGCTCTCTCCGCCTATTTGAGATTGTGTGACTGTTCGCCTGGCTTCCTATAACTTCGATATGCTATCTTGAGCCATAATCTTTAAAACATTTTTTAATGTTTTTATTTATTTTTGAGACAGAGAGATACAGAGCATGAGCGGGTGAGGGGCAGAGAGGGCGGGAGACACAGAATCTGAAGCGGGCTCCAGGCTCTGAGCCGTCAGCACAGAGCCCGACGTGGGGCTCGAACTCACGGAGCATGAGATCGTGATCGGAGCTGAAGTCGGACGCTCAACCAACTGAGCCACCCAGGGGCCCCTTGAGCTGTCACCTTTAGAATGTAGACACCGGGGGGCCAGAGAAGATATGACTGCAGAAAGGGGCCACCATTTTGGAGAAAGGAGTTTTCTATCGATTACTGAGGAGTTTTCCATGAGAGGATTCATTTTGTGCGTAACAATTAGAAAATCTGGAACACGAAGATTAAAAAAAAAAAAAGAGGAAGGGAAAGAAAACATCATTATCTATAGCAATGCTGTGACAAGAGTGCCTGGTTTTCTTTCTGTTTGGTGTTCCTGAAGGACCAACATCCCCAGTGCTTCATATTATCTGAAGAAAAAGTGAAAAATGAACAAGTCATAGATTTTCAGTGCTCTAATGACTTATACTAATGTATTCCTTCATCTAAATACAGATTTCTATTTAAAATTCAGTATGCAGGGGTATTATGAATTCCAGTTTAATGGATTCCAAATAATTGCCCTTTAGAAATGATGAATGGCTGTTTAAATCCACTGATAGGAAGATACTATTTCTTTCCTAACAATAGGCCTTCCACATTAACTGTGTCGTATATGCCTGAAATTAGTTTATTAATTTTTTATTGATATGCAAAATCCAAACTGATGACAGGTGGAAATAACCCTTTGCTGAGATCCCCCAACATTCCCCCGAAAATGTCTGTTGTTATTCTTGTGGGTGAGAAAGGAGAGAGGAGGCTATCCTACTTCGAAAGGAAGGCAGGGCCCTGAAATGTGGATGATGCCAAAGCCCTCTTTCTTTGCTGTTTCCAGGTTGCGTAGCTCAAAAAGATGTGCTTCTAAGGTGGACCTAATGACCAGCGGTCTCCAAACCCCGCAAAGACAAAGCGTTTTGAAATTCTTGGCTGTTATCGTAAGGTGACTTCAAGAAAGACATCCAGGACTTGTCCGTCACTTTGAAAGGCCGCCGAAGCAAGAAAGACAGAACTATTAAAAATACATTATTCATTGTCCTTATGTAGCATTGACCTAGGGTTTTATTTTTTATTTTATCCCTGATCAGAATGGATGCCTTTCCACACTAGTCAAAAAATAATAATAATAATAATAATACTCTGAAGGCCATGGCCAGAGGAGAAGCAATAAACACCACGCTATGTTGAAGTAAGAGGTATATTCATTATCGGAGTGTCAATGTTCCCTGTATTCATACACAATTAATATATACTATCCATCTTGTTATATATGGTGATGTGTTCAATTAAGAAAAAAGTATCCATACAGAAAAAGGAAAATAATTCTCAGCCTTTGCTGAACGGAGTCATAATAAATGGCGCAACGCAAAAATTAAAACAAGTACTCTTCAGTCTGTTGATAAGAAGTGCACCCACCACCTTGGATTTTCTGCCTCTTAACCTTTCTTGAAAATTCTGTGGGAAAATCTATGCTCTTCACAAAGTGGAAAAATACAATAATCTTCTATGGGAACCAAAATACACTTGAATTTATACGATCCTTTGTTCCCTGCTGTTAGATTTACAAACCCATTGTTCTTAGTGCAGTATTTATATTTTTAGAACGGTTCGTGAATGGCGTACATATAACACATATGGAAAACTCTATTTGTGCGCGTAAACACAGTAAATACAAGCAAAGTGCCATGACGCAGAGATTTCCAGTCTGTGGTGCCCAGCCCACCATCCAGGAAGACACAGATTACTAAGGAAACACTCTCCCAGATTTCCCATTTTACCTCTGCCATCGATGTTAGTAAAACTTGCTCGTTTGTCCCTGTAAGAAATGCGAGGAACATGGAAACAGATGCATTTCTTTGTGAGTGAATCACACCGTTTCTTCTTTTCCCTCAATCTTCTCTAACCAGGAATCAGAGACGGACAGGCAGAGAGAGAATAAATATTTGCCCGTATCAGGGACTAAAAATACGGTGGAAAGGGTGAAATCGTGTCTTTGTTCTTTCAGTGCACTCGTGTCTAAAATCCTGAGCTCCCGTTACAGGAGATTTTTCTTTTTCTCTAGCGGAGGGGTGACTGCTCCCTCCTCCAGGCCTTTTCGGGTTTTCTCCAGGGTCTGCTGTCTCTCTGTACACCGTCGGGGCACAGAGAAGAATGGCTTTTCTGTCTGCCTGCCTGCCTGCATATTCCACCCAAGCTCCATTCAGCCAGCCTTTCAGATCTGCTAACTGCTGCTGTACAACTTTGCTTTTATGCTCGACTGACAGGGGTTTTCTGAAGCCAGACGGTTTCTGAAAAGAGGGTCTATCTGCATAAACAATGCCATGTGATGAGGTCTGCTGGAAACAAAATCAAAATTCACTCAAGCAAATCTTCCTGATCAACTCTTTTTTTTTCTCCCCCTGCAACTAACACCTCCTATAGTTACCATCTGTATGCTAAAATGTGGCTGAGAGCTTGAGCCATTCTTTTCCTCCTTTTCCTATGTGTCCGGCTTTATTAAACGAGACAAAAATATATCTTATTTTCTGCGTTGGTCTGAACAGAATCCATAAATAGACTATGGTATGTGGAATGAAGAATGCATTGTGTGCTAAATGAGGGCAGGAGGCCAGCTATGCATCAGCTAGCCAGAGCCTTCCATTAGATTTGTCATGGGAGCCTCATCAAAATGCACATCGAAGCCCAGAGCTACCCATCCCTGGGCTCTGTGATTGCAGGTCACCAAAGGCAGAGCTGCCCCGGCGCTCGGGATCACCTAGGATAACGGACATCTCGGCTCACTTTGGCTCTTCTCTGAGCGTACTACCCCCAGAAATAGACCAGATTAGGATATCACGCTTAAAACAGTCTGGAGCAAGCAGTTCAAAGAAGGCTGCATAAACAAAATGAAGAAGAACATTATTAAATCAGTCACATCAATAGGAAACCATGCCTAGCTTTTCAAACATCGTTTCGAAGCAAATCCAGTGTTAAAGGGGGGGGTCCTTCGGGGCAATGCTAAGATTTTTTCACTTAATAAAAATCCCGAAGTTATAAATGTATGCTTAGGCAAATGGTGAACGCCAAGACCCCCTCATCTGAAAAGAAGGATGCAATTTGGCTTGAATCTTGCTTTCCCTTTTTTGGAGACAGTGAACATTATAACCTAGTAGATAAAGCACAAAAGCAGACTTTCTTCCAACATATTTTTCTCCTGTTTTCCTTCGTCTAGTATCAAACGCAATCCAGTGTTTTACTGGTCTGGATTGCCCAATCTAGAGCGTGTGTTTTCTCTCCTTCAAAATGTCATAATTGTGACATTTCATGGGACTTTATAGGAAATATTATTTTCCATAAAAGGATATAAGTCTTCTTGGAGAAATTGCTGATTTGCATCTGAGGCAGGAAAATACAAAATAATTTTGTATTTTGTTACACGAGAAAAGGAGATCATGTCTCTATCCAGACAGCCAGTCTGGATAAACTCTCACCAGCTAAAATGGAACAATTTAACCATCAGTAGAAACAACACCTGCCTTGGCTAGAAAATCAAATATGCTTAAATTTATGAGAATGATATTTTTGGAAAAAAAAAAAAAAACCTCACCGGTTGCTTTGGATGCTACGAAACCATTTCATGACTACACGAATTGGTAAATACACGGAAAGAGGCAAAAGCAATTAGCCTGCTTTTCCTTTGTAAAGGGTACTGGAGAGCCAAAGGGTTGATAGCAGGAAGCTTCTCCTTATAGAAATAATGAACTTTCAGCATCTCCGTGTCATAAGCCTGTATGCGACAGCGGGTCTGGCACAGATCACGGGTTGTTGAAAGCCCCACCTGCCTACACACTTCACACTTGCCACCTTTGAGGCTGTCTCTTCAAAATCCACCAGTAAAAGCAAAACTGAACTTGAATCTTACCAGGCCTATAAATAGAAGAGAGGCCAGGTTCAGAGAAGATGGCAAATAAAACCACAGAGATCAAATCAGTCCAATTCAGGATTTGGAAAGCCCCACAAGACAAATGCTCTGGATTCTTCAACAAAAGAACTCACCAAGTAGAGCCATATGGGTTAAAAGAAACCTAGCAGGCATTACCTCTTCACACTGTGGATCCCAATTCAAATGTGTCTATTAATTAATTAATAAATTAAACAACTAAATGGGAATAAGAATGAAAGTAAATTGTAAGATAATTGGGGAACAGTGAACTTGACTAGATATTTGATGATATTAAGAAAGTGTGATTAAGGTATTGTGCCTTTAAAAATCAGTCCTTAAGTATTAGAGGAATTTACAGATGAAATATTTACCAATGAAATGATATTCCATCTTGGATTAGCTTCAAAGAATAATCCAGAGGGAAGGAAGGTCGTGTTGAAGGGCAGTAGAGATGAAACAAAATTGGCTATGAATTAATAACTATGGAAGATGGGCTATGAGTAAGCCAAGTGGATTGTACTATTTTCTCTTCTTTTGTATATGCTTAAAATTTTTCATGATGAAAGCTTTAAGAAAAGAATATTAAGGCTCACTCAAAGATGACCTACAAAAACAGGTGCTATTTTCCTCACCAAAATTTCCACAAATAAATCCTACAATTAAGCTGGGGGGCTAGGTTAGAAATGGGGAGAAGTAAATGATCTAGGCAAATATTTGCCAAACTTTGAAACACCGAGAATTTATAGCATATACAAGAGAACAATAAATAAATAAAATGCCACCAAAAAAAAAAACCCCACCACGTTAGGCTCTAAAAACAATACCCTCCAAAAAAAATGGCCAAATTTTGTAAGCAAAGTGTTTGCTAATAATCTATTAATTATCTATTTATTGACTCAAAGCATTCAATTAGAACTGTTATAACTGTGGGGAAAAAAACTAACTGTATTAAAATGTAAAAGCCCACTGAATCTAAGAGTGTAGGAACTTCTTTTTTATTCATAAATATCATCTTTAGGGTTTTATGCATACTAAGACCTGACTATCATTTTTACATTCTCTGGGCATACATACTTCTTTTGGCTTTCAAAAGCTTATTTGTGTATATAGTAGCATTTTTCTCACCCATAAGACTATAAAACTTAGATTAAAATGCCTCTAAATTGAATTAACTCTATTTTTAAGAAATAAGCATTTCTCTATAAGAACTATAACCATGTAATAATGATAACTAATATTCATTAAATGCTTTACAAACCATCTTATCTAATTTAATCATCCCAACAGCGTAATGAATTAGGTATGTGGGGAGACAATTCTCCATGGGTCACTCCCACATCTGCACATCTTTCAAGCAGAGTCACTGACAGCCCTTTGTGAAGGTCTGTCTTTTGGGGGATGTTTGCACAGAGAACAGCTTTGGAAGAGCAAGACTGTGTCTTCCTTTTGGATCAAGGGACGTATTTGTTTGCTGTCTAGTATGCTAATGATAATGTCTCTCTCTGGAGCAAAGGTCATACAGCTTTGCTGACAGCCCCTTAGAATGTATTGAGGTTTCCTAAGCTCAGGGTCCCTTAGCTGTGACACAAACCCACTGTAGGCACAACATCACCTGGGCCCCTCTGAGTCACTTCTGTGAGATCCAGGAGCATGGGAAACAAATGGGAACATAAAGTTTTTTGTCTCTGACCCAAGGGTCTCATGTCTTCAGCCAACATTCATTAAACTGTAGCAGATTAACTCTAAGCTGGAGAAGGAAGATTAAAGGGGTCCCCCAAACTCATATTGGGCTTTGGGTGAACAGAAAGCATTGGATATGCATTTGGTTGAGCCACAAGCAGCCAATTTGCCTTACTTACTGGCACAGGATCACCTTCCCCCTAGCTTTCTGACCTTAGTTCTTTAAGGAAAAAAAAAAAAAATGACCAAGGGTTGGGCACAAGGTTTCCTGTCTCCAATGGGGACTAAGTATGAGATGAGTTTGAATATTCTGGGGAACTCTATGGAAATGAAGAACTCAAGGTTTTGTGGATCCACGAGATATAGGCCCCAAAATCAAACTCACCATCTGCCCCTAGTCTCTGAGGGAACCAGATTCACCTGATGTGGTTTGAGAAGAGATCACAGTGAAGTTGAGACGATAATGTAATCTTATGAGTGAATCCTTTGAGATTCACTGTACCAGATACGACGTGAAGTCACTGCTTTAGACTGAGCACAAAGTCAAGAATTCTACATTTCTGCTGCAAAGGCCACCACGTAATACCAAATGAGCGATGCCTACCAGAAGTTGACCCATCTGTCTCACGGTGAAAGAGGCTAAATCACATGAGCCACTGTTCACACCCCATCCTGGCAGCGTTGCAACATCTTACCTTTGACCCCTATAAAGGCTATCATTGGCATTCACCACTGTTGACACTCCAATCAGCCAACTCCAGCCAACCACTGTGGCCTTTGAAACTGATCTGTGTCATGCTTTAGGCTTTCTGGGCCATTCACAGTATAAGTATGCACCGTTTATCACAAAAGCAACTAAACAGTAGGCTGACAGTCAAAACCTATGATGGGCTTTCAATGCTCTGTATAATTTTCAGGGATCTACTATTTAAAGATTTTATTGAGAAGTGGAACAGCCTCATCAAAAATTGACGTGAAAATATTTTTGTCTCCCTCCCTCATCACAATCCTGGATCACACACAATGGTATGGAAATGTGGTCATTGAACATAACTGTCTTTGGAAAGGCATGATCATCTCTTGGCTGCTTCTTAGGTAATGATCAGGATGAAAGGGGTTGGAGAGACCTATTTTGAAAAGTCAGGATTCTGCCTTGACCATCCTGGGCATAACGTGTCTCTCTTTCTGCAATACCAGATCAGCCTGATGGACACACTCTCCAAGTGGAATCCTGGGCATAAGGGACCTAGGAGATTCAAACTTAATCCTGGTTAAGTTTTATAAAGATGCTTTCATCCCTCTTTCCTGACCCCTTCAAATGACAGGTTTGAGTGTGAATTGAGAAATAGGTGGAAAAAAAGGTGATAGGCGGTGTAATGGAATGCTCCATTTCTGTGTCAATAGAGACAGGGAGAGCCATAACCCCGCAGCATGGTGGGGAACACCTCAGATCTGGAAGGTAAGGGAACAGAAGGCCATTAGCAATCTCCTGTATTTCAGAAATGCCCCTGGAGCCTTGCTTGTGAAGGAAGATGCCCTGATATGGCTCCTCTAAATTGTTGTACATCCCTCAAGTTTAACTGATTTATGGATCTATCATCCCCCATGAGACGATTTTGACCATGATTCAACTTCTGTTCCTTTTAACCTCCCTGAGACTCTATTGGAAAAAGCAAATGGCCTCAGTTTTTGCTCCTCCCATGCAAAACACCTCCAGATGTCTCTGTTCACCCTCCCTTGCCACTCTCAGTCGTTACACGGGCAGATAAAGGCTACCTGGATATTGCCTTGAATAAATAGAACAGATTGGATGCATTGCCTTCAAAAATAGACTCAATTATTTGAATAGAACTAGGAATCTTAAGTCCCAGCAGCTAGCTAGGAGACTATCTTGGGGACTCCTTCACCTGTGTCCCCTGAATGATGTAGGTCCCATGTTGGGGACCCCAACAATTATAAACAACACTTTCTTTCCAGACCCACCATGTGTGTCCTTTAGATCATATGGCATGTGTAAGAACAATACACTAATTTGCCTCCCTCCCAAGACTACAATGTTTGTCAGCCATTTGTAAAAGTGACTATGAAATCTGTCCTTCCCTGACTTTAGTGAAATTGATCAATTATACTTCCTTGGCCTTGGAAGGAATACAGATCAGCCTCAATTCATTAGTGAGGCTTTTTTCTTTTTATAAGATGCATAGACTTCCTCCTTGCAGTAAAGGCAGAGTCTGTGCAGTCACTAATGCATCCCACCAAACCTGGATTATTGCCTTAGATTTAAGGAAAGGTTAATTCAGGAACTTTAGAAGAAAGTCCCCTGTCTTTCTCCCATCCAAGTACTGACCAGACCCAACCCTGCTTAGCTTCTGAGATCCGATGACATCTGGAGCATTCAGGGTTGTATAGCCATAGACCCCTATTTTTCTATGGTTTCTGATGGTTCCCGGGATTTATTCAGCTGGTTGGTTCTAAGACCACTACTGCGGGCTGTGGTTACAGTCAGTACAGAATTGGCTTCATCCTGCTTCTTGGAGTCCTGTTAATAGTAGTCTTAATTCAATGCTGTATAGACAAACTGAACAGACGTGGTCCCAGACTTTATCAGTCAGACTAATCAGAGACTGAATGATGTACTTGTGGGAAAAATTTCCAGAAGCCAAAGCAGTGTAGCAATGAGAAGTAGATATTTGGGAAGAGCAGGGGGAAATGTGGTAAATAAATGTTAGACTCCCAGACCAGCACACAAGTGTTTGTTAGACTCTGACCATGATTGAAATAAGATAGTTCATATTTTTCTTGAAATAGTTTTCTGACTTTTTTGTCGGATGCATACAAATACAAATACACAAGGTTTATTTCAGCTACAACGTATGTTAAATAGACTTAGAATGTGATGCTTGAAAGCATCGGCTTGAAAGCTGACTACAACTTACTGTACTTGTTTTTCTGTGAAACCTTTCCGATTACATGCACCAAGGCAGGTACTTTGGAGCTCTATCGCACTACAGGACTCAATACGCAGATAAGAGAGGTCACGTAGACTTGGCCATGGTTCTGAGTGTCTCTGGAAATCTCAAAGAGGAAAAAGGGAACTCATCCCAGAGAAACACTTCACTCTTTAGTGTTTTAGAAAACCCCCTCTCCAGCATGTACTAGCCATCAACATATACAAATTTAATGGTTACTGGGGCTCTGTATTTTAAAATTAGCAAAACAGGGGCATCTGGGTGGCTTAGGCAATGAAGCATCCAACTGGTTCAGGTCATGATCTCACGGTTCGTGGGGTTGAGCCCCAAGTTAGACTCTGTGCTGACAGCTCAGAGCCTGGACCCTATTTCAGATTCTGTGTCTCAGTCTCTGTCCCTCCCCCACTCGTGCTCTCTCTCTCTCTCTCTCACTCTGTCTCTCAAAATAAATAAATAAACCTTAAAATTAGCAAAAGGTTACCAGAGTGGAAGTCCGATAGAATGTACTATTAGAGAAAAACCAGAGAGGTCTTTAAAAAAATAGTAATTGCTTTAACTGAAGATTATTTCTAAAATTCTATTTAAGGGGCGCCTGGGTGGCGCAGTCAGTTAAGCGTCCGACTTCAGCTCAGGTCACGATCTCGCGGTCTGTGAGTTCGAGCCCCGCGTCGGGCTCTGGGCTGATGGCTCGGAGCCTGGAGCTTGTTTCCGATTCTGTGTCTCCCTCTCTCTCTGCCCCTCCCCCGTTCATGCTCTGTCTCTGTCCCAAAATAAATAAAAAACGTTGAAAAAAGAATTAAAAAAATAAAATAAAATTCTATTTAAACTATAATTTTTTCTCCCTCATGATAGAAAATTCCATATTGGAAGTAGGTTTTAAGGGTAAGTAGTATTACTATTTTTACTGGAACAAAATCTTTAATATGACACTGAGAGAAATTAATAATAAAGGAAGGTAAGATGTTAACTTTAGTGGTTCTGAAACAAGATCAGAATAATGAGCATATCCTCAGAGAGGAAATAGCATGCGCAGATTGATATTTTAATTACCTCGACATGTTAGCCTATTGCCACTTTAAAAAATAATTTTCCTGAAGTGCTCAGACAGTCCTTCTTAACTTTCTTTCTTTGAGGTGAACGGCAAGGGGGTTTTTCACGACTCGCTTCCCAGAAAAATTCACATAGTAAGTGTTGATTATGTTTCCAGGCACAGTACCATATGCTTGAATCATCTGAGCATGAAAACAGTCCTATCAGGTGGGTGATACGATTACATGCATTTCTCAAATGAAGGGAAAGAGGTTAAAGAGCACATGCTAATCAGGGGTAGAGCTGGGACTGAAACCTGGGTAGCTGGCGCCAGAATCCACCTGACTCAATAGCATCCTGTACTCTGCTGTCTTACACACGTACATACGCAAGCATATACAAAATTGTACATAATACACACTCGCATACGTACATACTCATACATATCTATATACACATAAGCATACACACCTACATACTCATACATACATAGGCATATACAGAATTATACGTACAATTTCAAAGGGTTTCACTCAACTCTCAAGGTCTAGAATAAAAATATATGTATACATATTTAATGTTTATTTATTTTTGAGAGACAGAGAGAGAGACAGAGCATGAGCGGAGAAAGGGCAGAGAGAGAGACACACACACAGAATCCGAAGCAGGCTCCAGGCTCTGAGCTGTCAGCACGGAGCCCAATGTGGGGCTCGAACCCATGACCCTCGAGACCATGACCTGAGCCGAAGTCGGACGCGTAACCGACTGAGCCACCCAGGCTTCCCTAGAGTAAAAATATTTATTCTAAAGGTTGTTTGGCAACATTTACTACTCCAGAATATTTGACAAATATGATGCCATATTTGCCAACAGAAGCCTGTTTTACCTAAGAGAATGATCTGGGGGGCGGAGGGCGTTGAACAGACTGATGGCTCACATTTGTTTCTAATACAGAAAATTATCTAGATGAATGCAGTAAATTCTCCTTAAGAACCAAATCCTCAGAATTTCTAGATACCACTTATTCCCCCTATATTAAAGTACATAAAATTTCAAATGTCTCTTCATGTCAGAATTTTTGCAACATCTTCAGCCTGCAGATCAGATGAGCTTCCTTGCCTTTAATTTCACAAATTGTCCAGCACAGTTGTGTCTAGGTGAAGGCTAAGACAATGGTCACCTTCGTCTTCTGGTTATGTCTGGCTAACGAGTCAAGGCCTGCTGGGAATATCCCAGTGATGGCATGAGTTGTTGGTTGCACGGATTTTTTTTAACTGTATTTTTACTTATACTTTTAAAATGAAAAGAATGGATGTATTTCCCACAAACAAATAGGCTAATCCTAATGCCCCCTGACCACAGCTTATGACCCTCTCCCCCTTATTTACTTTAGCCACGTTGGCCGTATTTTACTTCCTCCAATATATCAATCTCATGTCCTTCCCCTAGGCTGATCCGTGCCCAGCAACTCCTCCCTTGCATTGTCCAGATATTTATTTGCTGAAGAAATACCTTCTGAAGAAATAGAGCCTTCATGTTTTGCCGGATCCCCTCTAACACCAAACTTAAGCGATCTAGCTGAGCAGCTCAGGAGTCATAGGAAAATAAATACATAAATAAATAGTCAACAACATTCTTCTTTTTCCACTTTCAAGCAAATTTAGCAGTCAGGCTATATAGCACCATAACATAACTTTCTCCTTCATTTTTTGTTCATTGACAAAAATAATTAATGTACATCCATTGTCATCTGGTCGTCCCATTTTACTGCTCAAAGCTCTAAAATGTTTGTGTCTATGGACAGTTTGAACACTACACGCACAAAGATTTTTTTTTTCCCCTAAAGAGCAGCGTTTCCTCAGGCATAGTTTTTAAATACTTAGGCATACCCCAAAGATACTGTAGGTTTGGTGTTAGACCACAACAATAAAACAATGCACTAAGTGAGTCAAATGAAGTTTTTGGCTTCTCAGTACAAATAAAAGTTTATTGACACTGTACTATAGTCTGTTAATGTATAATAGCATTATGTCAAAAAAAAAAAAACCAGTGTACATACCTTAATTAAAAAATACGTGGGGGTGCCTGGATAGCTCAGTCAGGTAAGCATCCGACTTCAGCTCAGGTCATGATCTCGTGGTTCCTGAGTTCAAGCCCCACGTTGGGCTCTGTGCTGACAGCTCAGAGCCTGGAACCTGCTTCAGATTCTGTGTCTCCCTCTCTCTCCGCCCCTACCCCCTACCCTGCTCACCCTCTAACTCTCTCTCTCAAAAGTAAATACACATTAAAAATTTTTTTTAAATACTTCATTGCTAAAAAATGCTAACCATCATCTGAGCTTGCTGGTGGAGGGTCTTGCCTCCATGTTGATGGCTGTTGACTGATCAGGGTGGTGGTTGCTGAAGGTTGAGTGGCTGTGGCAATTTCTTAAAATACAACAATAAAGTTTGCGACACTGATCGATTCTTCCTTTCACAAACGATTTCTCTGTAGCATGTGATGCTGTTTGATAGCATTTTACCCACAGTAGAACTTCATTCAAAATGGAGTCAATCCTCTAAAATCCTGCTGCTGCTTGATCAACTAAGTTTATATATTATTTTAAGTCCTTTGTTGTCATTTTACCAATCCTAATAGTATCTAAAAAAAAAAAAAGACACTTTCTTTGCTCATCCAGAAGTAACTCCTCATCCATTAAATTTCGATCATGAGATGGCAGCCATTCAGTCCTATCTTCAGGCTCCAAGTCTAACTTCAGTTCTCCTCCTGTTTCTACCACATCTGCAGTTACTTTCTCTTTCTCTACCGGAGTGTTGAATGCCTCAAAGTCATCCATGAGGGTTGGAATCAACTTCTTCCAAAGTCCTGATCATGTTGATATTTCGACCTCTTCCAATAAATCACAAATGTTCTTCATAGCATCTAGAATAGGGAATCCTTTCCAGATGTTTTCGGTTTACTTTGCCCAGATCTGCCAGAGGGATCACTATCTATGGCAGCCGTAGCACTATGAAATGGATTTCTTAAATAATAAGAACTTGAACATCAAAATGACTCCTTGATTCATGGGCTGCAGAATGGATGCTGTATCAGCAGCCATGAAAATAACATTCATCTCACTGTCCGTCTCCATCAGAGCTCCTGAGTGACCAGGTGCATTGTCAATGAGCAGTAATATTTTGAAAGGATTTTTTGTTCTAAGCAGATCTCAACTGTGGGCCTAAAATATTCAAGAAACCGTGTTAAAAACAGATGTGCTGTCAGCCATGTTCTGTTGTTCCATTTATAGAGAACAGGCAGAGTGGATTTAGTGTCATTCTTAAGGGGTGTAGGACTTTTGGATTGGTAATTTAGCATTGGCTTCAGCTCAAAGTCACCAGCTGCATTAGATTCTAACAAGAGAGTCAGTCTGTCCTTTGAATCGTTGAAGTCAGGCATTGACTTCTCTCTAGCTATCAAAGTCCTAGACGGCATCTCTTTCCAGTATAAGACTGGTTTCCTCTACCTTGAAACTCTTTGTTTAGTGCATCCACCTTCATTAACTACCTCAGCTGGATCTTCTGGAGAACTTTCGGCAGCCTCTCCATCAGGATTTGTTGCTTCACCGTGCACTTTTCTGATATGAACATGGCTTCTTTCCTTAAACCTCATGAACCAACTTCTGCTGGCTTCAGACTTTCCTTCTGTAACTTCCTCACCTCTCTCAGCCTTCACAGAATTGAAGAGAGTCAGGGCCTTGCTCTGCATCAGGCTTTGGCTCAAGGGAATGTTGTGACTGGTTTGATCTTCTATCCAGACCACTCCAACTTTCTCCATATCATCAATAAGGCTGTTTCACTTTCTTATCATTTGTGTGTTCATGGGAGTAGCACTTCTAATTTTCTTCAAAACTCCTCCGCATTCACCACTTGGCCAACTGTTTGGCACAAGAGTCCTTGCTTTCAGCCTGTCTTGGCTTTCAACATGCCTTCCTCACTGAGCTTAATCATTTCAAGTTTTTATCCAAAGTGAGAGATAATGCAACTTTTCCTTTCACTTGAACACTAAGAGGTCATTGTAGGGTTATTAACTGGCCTAATTTCAATATTGTTGTTTCTCGGGGAATAGAGAGGCCTGAGGAGAGGGAGAGAGATAGGAAAACAGACAGTCAGACAGGAAATGGAACAGTCAAAAGATACACATTTATTGATGACATTCACTATCTTATATGGGCACAGTTTGTGCCCCCCCCATTATAATAGTAACATCAAAATCACTGATCACAGATCACCATAAATAATATAGTAACAATTAAAAATTTTGAGATATTGTGAGAATTACCAAAATGTGACACAGAGACACAAAGCAAGCAAATGCTGTTGGAAAAATGGTGCTGACAGATGTGTTCAATCAGGGTTGCCAGGAACCTTCAATTACAAAAAAAAAAAAAAAACAAAAAACAAAAACAATATCTGTGAAGCACAATAAATCAAAATGCAATAAAAGGAGGTATGCCTGTATCTAAAAAAAATGTCTCCATTGATATGAGACAGCAGAAAATTATAACTATTAGATTTGTGTTTATTATAGCCAGTTGGGGGGGAAGATTGTTTGTGGCCTGATTATTGAGACTTACGCAGGATTGAAAGTGAATATTGCATGCCGGCCACCTAATCTTCATAACCTGAAAATCAATAAGAGACATGCAGAAGAACTGAAAAGTCAATGGGCATAGCCATTAAGCTTAAGCCGCCGACTCTTGGATGCAGAAATAAATTTTTTAAAACATAACATGCAGACTTTTCAGTTTGCAACTGGTCAATTGCCATAATTATCCTACTCTGTTTTATTTTAAATAGGAGTCTCATAGCCTAATGCATCTGGCATCCAACTGCAAGTTGGCAAAGGATGTATAATGACTCGTGAAATGGCTCTCAAGAAAAATTCTGTCATCCTATAATCATCTTATTCATGCTGAAGGCATACTACTGTCTTTTGGGAATATTCAAATTTGTGAAACATGTAAAAAAAGAATGAAATGACACTTTGGAGGAGCTGCTACTCAGAGAACAATTACTTATTACAGCATTTACCCTGATGGCAAATGACAAAGGATTTTACTTTTTTTTTTTTTTTTTAATTAACCAAGCAGGGTGTTTTCCCAGGAATAATACTCCCAGTCTAGTTAATTTATTAAAGTGAAAATTTGATAAGGGTTGACTTGTTTGGACAATTTTTGTTTTTCCAAATTACAGTAAGAGTTTGTAAATTCTTGATTTTAACATCTAGAAATTCATTTATAACTTTCACTTTATATTTCTGTTAAATATCCTGTAATATGCCCTAATATTATCAATAGTTCATTGATCATTAAAATAGATATGCAACTTCAAAAACCTTCACTTTCATAATTCATTTCATGCTAGCTATCATGAATTCTCTCTTAGATTTCTTTTATCAGCCTTTTGTTTTCATTTCCCACTTGTTTTACTTCCTGAAGTCTTAGGTCATAAATCTTGAAACATGTTACAAAATCGGCAAAAGATGACAACAAATTAAATGTGTCACAGCCAACCAGATTGGACTCTTGTACGGCTCTCTTTCGTTTACCTAAATCACCAAGAGAGCTGGGCAAAGTTAAATGGTGATCTGCTTTTATTTATTTTTTATTTATTTTTTTTTAATTTTTTTCAACGTTTATTTATTTTTGGGACAGAGAGAGACAGAGCATGAACGGGGGAGAGGCAGAGAGACAGGGAGACACAGAATCAGAAACAGGCTCCAGGCTCTGAGCCATCAGCCCAGAGCCCGACGCGGGGCTCGAACTCACGGACCGCGAGATCGTGACCTGGCTGAAGTCGGACGCTTAACCGACTGCGCCACCCAGGCGCCCCTCGTGATCTGCTTTTAACCCATCAATTGTTCAAGAGTGGCTATGGATGTGCCAACAGTGGAAGAGAAACTGACGGTGATGCCTGTCTATATACAGTATATTACAGTTTACAAAGCCGCGGGCAGCCATTTTCTTATTGAAATATCACCACATTCCTATGGGATCGGCAGGACACATCTTATTATCCCCATTTAAAAGGTAGAGAAAGAGGCGCCTGGGTGGCGCAGTCGGTTGAGCGTCCGACTTCAGCCACGTCACGATCTCGCGGTCCGTGAGTTCGAGCCCCGCGTCGGGCTCTGGGCTGATGGCTCAGAGCCTGGAGCCTGTTTCCCATTCTGTGTCTCCCTCTCTCTCTGCCCCTCCCACGTTCATGCTCTGTCTCTCTCTATCCCAACGTTGAAAAAAAAAAACAAAAAACAAAAAGGTAGAGAAAGGCGCCTGGGTGGCTCAGTCGGTTAAGAGACTGACTCTTACTTTCGGCTCAGGTCATGATCTCGCGGTTCGTGAGTTGGGGCCTCACTTTGGGCCCCATATGCTAACAGTGCAGAGACTGCCTGGGGTTCTCTCTCCCCTCTCTCTCTGCCCCTACTCTCTCTCTCTCTCAAAATAAATAAACCTAAAAAAAAAAAAAAAAAGGAAGCATTAAAAGATGGAGAAATTGAAGTGTGGGATGTTTAATTACTCTGTGGAAGGCTGCAGATCTGGGGAAATTGTGAAGCCTGCCCAGAACCCAACAGTTCTCTTTCTTTTTTTTTTTTTTTTAATTTTTTTTTCAACGTTTTTACTTATTTTTGGGACAGAGAGAGACAGAGCATGAACGGGGGAGTGGCAGAGAGAGAGGGAGACACAGAACCGGAAACAGGCTCCAGGCTCTGAGCCATCCGCCCAGAGCCCGACGCGGGGCTCAAACTCACGGACCGCGAGATCGTGACCTGGCTGAAGTCGGACGCTTAACCGACTGCGCCACCCAGGCGCCCCAACAGTTCTCTTTCTTATCCTATTGTACTTTCCACCAAATAACACCAATTATGTAAGAAAAATAATTTTTTTTACTTATACGTTTAACAAGTTAAATTTCAATAAGCAAACGATTTTCTATGTGACTGTAAGCAACTGTATGCAACCAAATAATGTCAGTCCAGTTATTATAGAGATAATTTTAATTTTAATTTTTTAACAATTATTTGCTTGCAAATTTGATGGTATTTCTTTCTTTTTCTTTTTCTTTTCTTTTTCTTCTTCTTTTTTTTTGTTTGTTTGAGAGAGAACAAGGGTGCAAGCGGGGGAGGGCAGAAGAAAGGAGAGAGAGAATCTTAAGCTGGATTCTCACAAACCGTGAGACCATGACCTGAGCCAAAATCAAGAGTTGGATGCTTAACCAACTGAGCCACCCAGGAGCTCCCTTGATGGTATTTCTAATGCAAAGGTTTGAAATGACCTCTTAAAATCTCTAATTTTTCAGAAGGTGTGTTCAACCATATACAAATGTATTGATTTCAAGCAATAAGATTTTTCAGCGTTGCCTAATTTTTCTATATTTATTGCAACATAAATAGCATACAAACTGAAAAACATAATGTACTAGATAAAATATCTGTTTAAAACCTCTTACTGAAATTCTATTGGGGTTGGGATATAATTGAAAACACTTAACAGAATATTTCAGGGAATGTTGCCAAGGAGTGAATAAGAGAATCACATTTCATTTTTAAATGCCAGACAAAAGTCACCTAAAATGACGGTAACTGTGGTTAGAAGAAGAAAGGAAATTGGGCTGGGGGAAGGCATAATTTACATAAGGTGCTTTTAACTAAAATTTTCTTTCTTTTGTTGAATTTGACAATTTACCAGAGCCTTTTCAGAAGTGTCTGACATCCCTTTTAATTAAGCAGCAAGCAGTAAGAAGTGACAGGCAATGTGTTTCTAGAGTATTAATGCATATCTTGAGTGAATTCACCCCTCAAGAACAGCTCTAAATCTGAATAAAGCGTTTAGTTCTGTCTCATATAGAATCTTAACATCGAATAAAACTGCAAAGATATATTTATTCATTTAGGTTAAATCTATCTCATTTCCAGCTTAAAGAAGCAATATCTTTTTATGCTGCAGGAAAGTCTCATACTTTCATAAAAGTTAAGGGGGGGGCGTCATGTATTTCCACTACAATTACTTAGAAGTGACATCCGGTGATTTCTTAAAGGCTAGAGAATACTTATGCCTAAATAGTAATGTCAACTCTAAAACGTGAGAATGCATTTCTCAGGTTAGATTAGTCCCGTTCAGAACTTGCTCCTGGCTTGGTGACACATAGCAGGCTATGTGGAAAAAGACTGTCCTGTAGGCTTTCCAAACTCGCAGCATTTGCTTCAGAACTGCCCCTGTTAGAGCTCGTTCCATCTCCTAACCAGGTGATTAGTGGTTTTCACTTCTCCTTGGGTTCTTTCTCAGTGTCCGCTGCCCCCAGGTTAATCCTTCACTTGGCTCTCCTTTGGTCTTTTGCCTTTTAGGTTGTTTTTGTTTTTGTTTTTGTTTTTGTTTCTGCACACAGATCAATGTCTCTTCCTCCTTGCATATTGAGACAGGGAGAGGGACAGACAGACAGACAAAAGATACAGAGTGGAGGGAAAATATCGGAACTCTAACGAGCAGGGAGACAGTAAAACACGCAGTCTGAAACATGGAAATAAAATTAGTCATTCTAGTGTCTTCCCATATTCAGTTCCCATGAAGACTGGCCATATGCAATTCAGTACCAGTATTCTGTTGTATTATTATAATATTCTTCCCTCGTGGCACAATTTTGAGTGGATTCCTTGTCAACAGGAAAGATGGACTGAGAAAGAGTGTTGGTCTATTTCAAATATGGGTCTAGTAAGTGAGGCACCTAGATGCTGAGAAACATTCCAGCATGGTCTAGCAAAAGTCCTCACTGCATCTGCAGTCATCCACTGAGCTACACCTATGGTGGTTATTCTTGAAGCCACAAAGAACTGGAGTTTACTGAGGAATTACCAACAGTGGATAATTTCACTGAGTAGTGGTTCAATGAGATATTTGAATTATGCCCTAATTCAAGTGGACATCGCTAATTTAGCTTTTTGGTGGAGGAGCCTGTTGTGGATAGGATGCCATCCCTAGGCGGAGCAACATGTCAGCTCATTGACCACCATCAATCTTAGCCTAATATGGAACCCATGGTGCAAGCGTGACCAGGATTTTTGAGTGGAAGCCTTTACCCCAGCCTATTGCTATGAACATTTGCTCTGGGATGGCTTGGCTTCTGTGCAGCTGTGTTTCACGGTGGTCCATGAAATCTGACACTTTACAGATTACACTGAATACACTGAAGGAACAGGGATTTAAGAAGTTGCTCTGCTTTCTGTCCTTCGATGAGCCCTTCTTCTCATAATGACAGTCCCAGATACATGCCTCCTTCAAGTCATAGAGTCAGACATTCTGCATATACATGGAGAAGAATCCCAGGGCTCGTCTGAACATCAGGCTCTGTTGCACAGCTCCTTAATATTTGTAAAGAAAAGGCAAAAATATAAAGTGCCTTCCATATAGTCCTTTTCAGGTCTTCATGTCACATATTGTTTTGGTGGAAAACCACCAACCACTACTTGGAGTCTTTTTCTGACTGAGCCTGTTGCAGAATTCACTCACTAGCCCATTGGTATCGATGACAACTTGGGCTGCATACGGCAGAGCGAAGGATAATTATTTATGCATTTTTCCTTACAAGAAGGCAAGGATTACAATGAGATATGACTTTACGACCACTAGAGAGTCCGTAATAAATGTTGGATTGAATGTGAAGAAATTGGAACCCTCGTAACATTGCAGGGGGAAATGCAAAGTGGTGCAGTCACTTTGGGAAGAAATTGGCAATTGCTCAAAATACAAAGATAAAGTTAGCATGTGGCCCACCAATTCTACTTCTAGATATCCATCTAAGAGAAATAAAGACATTTGTCCGTGCAAAAATGTGTATGCAAATGTTCATAGTAGGATTCTTATAAGAGCTAAAAAGTAAAAACAATCCAAGTGTCCATCGACTGCAGAATGGACAAATAAAATGCGGTATAGCTACGTGATGGAATGTTATTTGGCGATAAAAAAGAATGAAATACTGACACATACCACGACATGGATGAACCCTGAAAACTACAGTAAATGAGAGAAGCCCATCACCAAAGACCCATATTATATGACTCAATTTACATGAAGTGTCCAAAAGAGAAGACAGAACCTATAGAGACAAAATGGAGAAAGATTAGGTGTTGTGTAAGACTAAGGGGTCAGGGAGAGGATGGGGAGTGACAGCCAGTGGTCATGAGGATAATTTTGAGGCATTAAAATGCCTCTGGACTGTAATTATCAATGTCCCAGCCGGCATGCTGAGTCAGCCTGGAATGCTGAGGAAGGACTGGATTCCGTCCCACCTCTGCTTTGGGCGTGCCACCTGTTGAGGTATTTGAGGATCCATGTTTATGGTTGAGGATGGAGAATTCTTTTACCTAGGTCGATTAGCCTGTACCTTGCCTATGTGGAACCGGTTTACCTTTTGAAAAGGTTATGTTTACAGGGGAAGCATAGACGGAAGAGAATCAAGGACGGGAGCAAGAAATCTTGCCGGAGCTGCGCCGCGATATGCTAGGTGACAAGTTACGGCCTCAACCGAAGTGGCGGTCACGTTGACGTGACACATTTTGAAGACGGCATCCACAAAACGTGATGGTAGACTGAAAGAAAAAAGGTGAAGAGAGAGAAGAATCAAGTCTTCCTTGTGTTCCGAAGCAGGGAAGCATTGTATGGGCAGGTACTATCCTGGCAAACCAGAGTATTACATGACATCTTCTTAATATCATCATTCAATTGATCAGGATATATATTACTCAAAAAATTTATGTGTGTGTGTGTGTAAACATATAGACAGACATAAATATACGTACTTTTGTTTAAAAAAATGTTTATTTATTTCTTTTTTTAATATGAAATTTATTGTCAAATTGGTTTCCATATAACACCCAACAGGTGCTCTCCTCAATGCCCATTACCCACCCTCCTCTCCCTCTCAACCCCCATCAACCCTCAGTTTATTTATTTCTGAGAGAGAAAGAGACAGAGTGCGAGCAGGGGAGGAGCAGAGAGAGAGGGAAAGACAAAGAAACCGAAGCAGGCTCCAGGCTCTGAGCTGTCAGCACAGAGCCCGATGCGGCACTCGAACCCATGAACCGTGAGATCATAACCTGAACTCAAGTAGGACGCTTAACCGATTGAATCACTCAGGCGCCCCTACATATTTTTTGATATATGTGACTATATAATATTATACATATTCTGTCCTATTATGTATTACGTAATATAATTTATAATAATTATATATTAGCAAATATATAAAACATCTATTTGCAACTGGTAACTGAGCTGTGGTCGGATCATTCATTGTCACTAATTCTTTCATCAGCCTACGAGAAGTTTTGACTCAAACAAAAGTCTTTCAGACCCCCCAAAAATGGCCACACCCTAAGAGTCAGCTCTATGAAGGGACTTGCAGCTGGGGGGTGGGTCAGCATTTGATCTTCCTAAAGGTGTGTCAAGCTACAAAGAAATGATATTCTGACTCGGGTGGCTCTGCACTCAATGGGGAGGATGTGTTTGGTATGTTCTTGTTTATTTAAGCGATGCTGAGTAATCCAATACAGACCGGGTGCACAGTACAACAGATATACAAACTTCCTGCCTTCAGGGACAAAGATCACGGTCTCTCAATTATCAAAGATAAGAAAATACAAGTGAGAGGGAAAAGCCAACAGTGGGCCGGCGCTGGTCCTTGGGTCTTTTGAATTTGTTCTTGTTTAGGACAGGTTTTCCAGGTGGGTTTCCATATTGTTTAAATCAGGCCGTCAGTGTTTTATTCATTTATTTACTTATTTTAATGTTTATTTATTTTTGATAGAGAGAGAGAGAGAGAGCGTGCATTAGCAGAGGAGGGACAGAGAGAGAGGGAGACACAGAATCTGAAGCAGGTTCCAGGCTCTGAGCGGTCAGCACAGAGCCCAACGTGGGGCTCGAACTCACCTCACAGACCAGGAGATCATGACCTGAGCGGAAGTCGGATGCTCAACCGACAGAGCCACCCAGGCACCCCAGGCCATCAGTGTTTTAAAGAGTGGAGCTTCTACTTGCCATATACAACTGAAAAGGGAAAAGAAACTGGTAGTTATTGCATTTCTACGTGCTAAGTAATATAGAGGAATTATCAGACATACATTTATTGTTCCTTGTAATATCTGTGCTAAGAAATCCTTTTTATACCAAATTTACAGATCTAAGAGCCAAGCCTCTGATTAAGCAGCTTAGTAAGTTCAGACAGCTAGTAACCGGGAGAATTGGAATGGAAATTCAGATCCGTTAGCCCTAAAGATAACTTTTTACCCACTACACCATGCAGTTAGGAGATTATTAAGCTCTCTGAAAGGTGGGGGGGGGGGGTAGGAAAAAGAGAGAGAGACTGAGAGACATTGGAGAATATTAGAAATTTCTAGTGTCTTTTAACATTATACCTTTAATGATCTATAGAAATTTCTAGTGTCTTTTAATGTTTTATCTTTAATGATCTAAAGGGTTTATATTTAGATACCTTTGGTTTAATTCTTCAGTGCCATAAAAGAGTGGCAATATAGGGTAACTAACTCTCCTGGAACACCTTTATTTTTAAAGATGTGATTTTCTCTGACTCAAAAGTAAGAGACTGCCTTTATACCTTTATACTCTCTAAATATCTTCTTTTAAAATGAGAGAAGAAGGAAGACAGACCATTGGTCTGACCCAGAGAAACAGCTTAAATATTATCACTCAGTGTGTCAGTACACTTTGGGGCCAAAAACCATATCTGGAAGCAGGACACGACAAGCTTTGTAGATGAATCAAGCATTTGATGAATATGTATTCAGGTCTTAAATGTAATAAGCATTGGGCTTAATAGATAAGTCACATGCAATATTTTACTTGTCCCCAGAGGGGACTTATCACTCACACACACACACACACACACACACACACGCACACACACCCTGACATGCCATATGACTTAGTATGCAGTCACTCCTCCCTTAGAACATATGGTTTACCTCACCCATGGCAGGGTAGGGCTCAATCCAATCCAGGCTAGAGACTGTCCCGGTAACCGGACCTCAGGAAGTCTACCTTCGTAGAGAGTCAAAGACACAGACTTTCACTTGTAGTCTCTACCTAGAGCAAATGACAGCAGGCATCTTCCTTTTCAAGGCCTGGTCCTCTGCCTTGAGAAATCATGTTGACTTTGCAGCAGGAGTGGAGGTGCCCAGTTGCAGAGCTCGCCATCTCTCTTGCCACCGGCTTAAGTGGCTGTGCTAAATGATGTGTCCGGTCAGTTGCTGCTCTAAAAGCTGAAGTATCTACAAGGACAACGAACAAGAATGACCGACCCTTGGCGTTGCTGAGTGCAAGGCCAGCTGACTCTACAGACCAGAACGGCTCAAAATGTGACACCCCAGAGCCCCGCCTGAGATGACAGCAGCCAGATAGCCAACAGTCCCTTGGGAGCAAGGGAGGCCCTGAAGCGGAGGCAATCATATGTTAAGTTTGTCAGTTCAGTTTCCCAAAACTCACGTATAAAATGTCAGCTAAGCCACCAGAGGACAAGGAAGAAGGGTGTCCGGGTCGGCCACCAAGGACGTAGGTGGTGCCTTGGATAACGTTGGTGGAATCATCCGGATTTCCTCCTCACGTGCCCGCAGAAAATGCTCCCTTAATTCCAGTTGACTTGGAAGGAAGTTACACGTGTTCTATATGACAGAGAATTTTACAGTCCTATGAATAGATTGTTGAGAGAGTCATGCCGTATTTTGATCGCATACAGATGCTGCTGAAGGGTAAACCATCATCTCTCATTTCCCTGGCCGTGTGGTGAGATAAAGGTTGAAGGGCACTCACAGATTCTCAGACAACAGCAAAAAGTCAGAGAAACGTTCCTTCATGAAACATGAACGCAGCTTAAAGCAACCCTCATTTCCACCCTATTGGAAGAGCCAACCGCACTAATAAGTAATCTCCCAATCAAGAACAATCTCGCCAGAGTGGCTAGATCACTCTGCTGCCGCTTCTCTCTGCCTTCTTCCCTGTACGTCCTGCACCCTGGAGGAGACGCAGGGGCGAGATAGGACTTGATGAAAATTCTCCAGCGCTGGAAACAACTGACGCCAATGCTGCGCACAATTCACGTGGTGCCTTCCCAGGATGTCCTACTCCTTTTCTGTCTTGGGAATTTCATTCTCGGTGAGGTGAAGAGCGGAAGCCAGGACGCCTGGGTTTGAATCCTGGCCTCACCGCTTGCTGTCTGTGTTCCCCATACCTCTTACTCAACATCCGTGTGCCCCACTAAAATGAGGCTAGGAGTAGGACCTTTCACGTAGGATTGTTAAGAATCCTAAACGAGTTGGGAGTCACCAAACACAAGTGTGTCAGATGCACAGTAAGCAATAGGCAAACGTTCGTTAAAGAAAATAAATTAGTTTTACTCATTTGGTTGTTTTCCAACTGTTGGGTTTGGCAGATACTTCTAGAAGTTGGCTCTCTTTACCCTGTTGTCCCATCCAGCTGTCGATACACTTGATAAACATCATTCCAGTGGAACTCATGCCGCTGAGTCTCACTTTCTTTGTCCACATCTCTGAGAACATTTTAATAATAATCCTTCTTATGCTTTTTTTTTTTTTTTTTTTTGAGCCCTCATTTTATCACTCCATTTCCACGGAACACAGCTCTCTCTACAGAATGAGAGGACTAAAAGGGCCCTGGAAAGGTCATTAATTTTTTTTTCCCCTTACCTCTGCCACCCACTTTCAAGCCAGACCACACACATAAATCATCCCAGACTTTTTCTTCATCACACTGTGGTTTCTATTCACGTCGACTCTGCCCTAAGGAAACGCTTTTGCTACAGGTGGGGGAATTCAGCACTTATAGCATCACCCTATGTTTTCAGAAAAACTTTTGAGGGCAAAATAGCCCCATTAGCTGTGCCCATTTCATAGGTTTCTTGTCACTGATCAAGTTTGATTACTTCCTGTGCCATTATTGAAAACCCAGAAATCAACTTCTCACTCACAATTCATGTTCAGATTGAATTATCTCATGGTAAATTTCCTAAACTTGACTATAATGGATTCCGCCACCGCCCCCCCCCCATTTTTTAAACAATGACTCGAAGGTGAAAACCTGCTATTTCACTGTTACTGGGTCACAAGCTCTAACTAAACCCTGTGACTTGATGAGAAAACTATAGCTAGTCAATGCAGTTTAAAAATGAAAAAAAGATCATTACGTAACATTGTAGTTTGGAAACTGGTTGTTTGGACTTTTCACCATCACTTGGATGACCGAACAACCACATAGAGAGTACAACAAAAACAAAAATAAAAACAAAAACAAAAAACAAGCCTCTGGTTAAAAAAACAATCCTGAAAGTTAAAAGTCCTGAAATTGTATGTTTTTTAAGCATATGCATATTTTCAGCAGCTGGTGCCCTCAGGATTAAGAGGAAGGCGATATGTTTTATTTTTGACAACCTCCCAAACTCTTCTTGAAAAACTCTTCTGCTTCTCGCTGGCATCTGCTGTACCTCAGACTTCATATCAACGCACCCAGGTAACCTTACAGGATTCTCCAGGAATCTTTCTCAATTTCCACTCTATCCATGTGGAAGAGAGGACAGAGACTTCCCAGGCAGCGAAAGATACGGCTCAACACAAGCTCAACACAAATGAAGTGAGAAAGGTCATCACCCCCCAAACCTTTTCCTACCGAATTCTGAAATCGCGTCATTTGCAAATTTATCTATTTCAGGTAGGGCTCTTTGTCTATTCATGCTTTGAACGATATAGAGAGCGTTCAACTCCTAACTCTGGGGTGTGAGTGAAATTTCTTCCCTGTTTCGCTCTTTGTGAGGAGAAGTTAGGGCAGAGTCCCAGCAGTAAACATCAGTTTTCTCTGATGCTTATTATTACTTTTTTAATTTTATTTATTTATTGTGTGTGTGAGAGAGAGAAGCAGAGAGAGCGAGCAGGGGGTAGGGGCAGAGAAAGAGCACGTGTATGTGTGCGTGCATTTGGGGAAGGGACAGAGAAAGAGGAGGAGAGAGAGAATCCCATGTAGGATTCTGTCAGCACAGGGCCTGTGAGCACAGGGCCTGATGCAGGGCTCGAACCCACGAACCATGAGATCCATGAGAACTGAGCAGAAATCAAGAATCAGACACCCAACCGACTGAGCCACCCAGCCACCACTTTTCTCTGATTTTTAAAAATAACGTGCATAGATTCAATCACTTAACAAACAATTCTTTGGCACCCACTATATGACCGGTGTGGTCCTAGGCACTATAGACTTAAAGAAGAAAGAAAACAAAATCCAGCTGAGGTCCTCTGGAGGGAGGACAATACAGGCATTGAAGATGGTGTGTCCAGGCTGGAAGAGAAACATCTGGCACCAAGTAGGAACATGCTATGTGGGGAGAACAGGGAAGGATATGTATCAGTCTGCCTGGGTAGGTCAGAAAGGGCTACCCTTGAATAGGAATTACTCAAGCCAAGTCTTAAAGGATAAATAGGAATACCTCAAGCCTTAAGATGAGGAAGAACACTGAAAGCTGAGGAAATAGTATGCCAAGAGTGCAGAGGTAATGGAGACTAAAAGGACAGCCAAGAAACCGGGGACAGATCAGCAGCAGTGACATGAAGACTACGTGACAAATTGATGACAGACCCCATGGAGAAGGTTGTCTTGGGCCCACTCAGTACATCCTAAGATGCTGAGGTTCATCCTGTAGGTCACAGATTCTCATTAGAAGAATCCCCATGTGCCCCAGCCCTCCAGGGGAACATCCACGTTCACCTATAATTCCAGGGGCACGTGGGTGGCTCAGTTGGTTAAGCGTCCGACTTCTGCTCAGGTCATGCATGGTCTCATGGTTCGTGGGTTCAAGCCCTGCATCAGGCTCTGCACTGACATCGCGGAGCCTGCTTGGGATTCTCTGTCTCTTCCTCTTTCTCTGACCCGCCCCCAAGTGCACACACACACATACACACACTCTCTCTCTCTCTCTCTCTCTCTCAAAATAAATAGACTTTTTAAAAAAGTATAATTGCAGGTGAACTACCTGCAGTTCCATCCCATTTTCTCCTTCCTAGGAAACATGTGTCTGAATCCCAGGGAGTCGAGGTAAACAGAGGGCTAACAGAATCCTGTTTTCGCCATCAGAAAGACCCCTCAAAATTCGCCAGTGAGATCTAGCTCTCTGTCTCCATCAGACGAACATGGAATAGCTTTCCTCATACCACTGTGCCGTGATAGCAAGGTTGAGAACTATTCTGAGAGACGGTGAAAGCAATAAGCTGGTAGCCTCAAGAGAGGCACGTGCTCAATTCGCATTCTGGCACGAGTGGCCGATTGATAATGGGGGGATGGACTGAAGAAGGGATAGCGTGGAGGTAGGGTGTATCAGAGGCAATTTCAATAATCTAGAAGAGGATCTGCAACTGTGCCAGTCTGAATGGAGAGAAGAGGAAGACGCATGTGGTGTGGAAAGGGAAAGACTCGCTCGCCAAGGGGTACAGATGGTGAGGGAGAAGGAGGGTAGCGGCCTGCCTAACTGTCAAAAGGACAGCAGAGGACTATCAGAAATGGGAGGAAGGGGTGTACATTTATTTGAGAAACGTTGAGACTTGGGAAGCCATACGTTCATCTTTTCCGACCTTTGGTTCTCTGGAGACTAATGAAAGAAGGCAGGTAAAGTCCGAGATCAAATAGCGTAATTATAAACGCCAGGTTTGCACAGTTCAGGGCTTGCAAACTTTTCCCGCAAAAGGCAAGGTAGTAAGTATTTTAGCCGTTGCAAGCCTTATACCGTCTGTTATAGCTGTTATAGATTTATAGTTATAAATCTGCCCTTGCGGTGTGAAAGCGGCCATGGACAGTATGTAAATAAAGGGGCCTGGCTGTGTTCCAATAAAGCTTTATTTACGAAAGCAGGCAGTAGGTCTGATTTGGCTGACCATCCATAGCTGGCCAGTCCCTGATATAGAGACACCCTGCTATAAAAAATGCTATCGTATGAAATCCTTTCTCTTGCGTTTTCCTGTCATTAAATCAGATAACGTTTAAATTGTCTAAATACCAAGGGCATGTTCCAAGTTATCCCCCTCCCCAACTATGTTTTTCGTCATTGCTGAGTCCTATAACATACATATATATTTTTTCCTAATTAAAGACTATGGCAGGCTTCAAAGACATAGCAGTTACCAGTTTACATCAGGCGTGTATTAAGAAACATGAAAGTAAAAAGGAACGATTGTTTTCCACTGAGAATTACATATGTATACACATACGTGTTTGTTTGTATGCGCATGGGTGCGTGTAGGTATGTATGTATGTATAAAACAGCATCCTCTTAAAAAATATAAAATGCTCAACTACAAATTCTGGTGGAGAATCTTTGTAGGCTAGCTGGCTTCTAATATTCAGAGGCCAAAAATATTAATAAGGTTTTAATGTCTTACAAAAATGATTTCTAATAAAAAGACTGTCAATGAAATCTCCAGAGATGACAGACAAAACGGTTATTACTCTGTAGTGACTGACATTTACTTTTGAAAGCCCAGAAATCTTTCCTTGTGTACCAGGTAGGAAAAACCTGATTTAGTCATTAAAACGGTACATTAGGCAACCTTTCTTAATAAGTAGCCAAAAATAAGTTGCCTAATGGAATATCATGTTGAAACTACATTCCCACTAGTTACATCCTTAATGGGCTCCTGTCAAAAGATGGAATAAAAATAAAGAGTAGATACCTATATTTCTCTTCTCATCCTTACATAGCTTTTTATTTTTTTGTAACCAAAAAAAAAAAAAAAGGTGCCATATAAAGTAAAGGAATGCAGAATTGTATGGAGATGTAAGCTGAGCCCATAATTCCAACTTTCATAAGATCCATTTAAAATTATTAAAGCAGAGTGAAGGAAAATGCTAAATAGACCTACAGTTCACTTTCAGTGAAATATAGTTTGGTTTTAAAGTTGTTCTTTTTTTTTTTTTTCAACGTTTATTTATTTTTCGGACAGAGAGAGACAGAGCATGAACGGGCGAGGGGCAGAGAGAGAGGGAGACACAGAAATGGAAACAGGCTCCAGGCTCTGAGCCATCAGCCCAGAGCCCGACGCGGGGCTCGAACTCACGGACCGCGAGATCGTGACCTGGCTGAAGTCGGACGCTTAACCGACTGCGCCACCCAGGCGCCCCTTAAAGTTGTTCTTTTGATCTGTTGTTGTATCTGTCGCCATGGCGATGGTACTCTCCATAAATATCCTTGCTGGGCTTTATCTGATTTTAGTATGTGCAATTAAAAAGTTTCTCTTGACCATTTATCATTTCTGCCTGGTACAAAACTTTTCCATTTTGTTTCCTTCATCATTAGGAACGTGGTCATTCCAGAGTCTGGTGATGTGTTGGCTTCTTGAGGGAGGTCCTGTTAACCTAGGAGTGTTTTCTTTCTTTCTCCCTCCCTTCCAAAGTCTGTTTTCCAGTTCTCTTAACCCACCAGTTTCTTGTTTATTTGAAAATGTCTCACTCGGTTATCTGAAAAAGAGAATTTGACATTAAAACACACACACACACACGCACACACACAGTTAATTAGATATAAGATTATTAACTTGGTAACTCAAAGGGTAAAAAGGGATCTCTAAGTCAGAAATCTGCAAATGTTCTGTATAAAGGGCCAGCTTAAATCGTTTGGGTTTTCCAGGTCATCACAATTACTGAACTCTACTGCAGAAACAAGAAAGCAGCAGCCTCCCTATAACGGGTGAGCCTGGGTGTGTCCCAATAAAACTATATTTACGAAACAATTAGCAAAGGATTCAGGATTCAGCCTTCGCGCTGTCGTTTGCCAACCCCTGCTCTCAGGTATCATTGCGGTAGTAGCTGCAGGAATCAGCTTCCGGCAGGAGAGAGAGAGGAAGAGGCAAGACTGGATTGTTGCAGTTTGGAAACTTACAAGAGGGGCCTCATGGGCCTGGGACCCAGAGCCCCCAGGATGGGGTACCAGCTGGCTGCTGGGGGCCTGATGACGTTGGTTCTGCAAATATTGGAAAAATAGCACACCGGATCCAACGACACAGAACGGCTGCTCCCCAGCGAGGAGGCATTGATGGAGTGATGTTCAGGGCTGGCTGTCCGAAAGCCCACAGGCTGCTCGGGGGACACAGACAGGAAGACACAAGCTGGTTTTTTCCTCTGTTGCCTTGTGTCGCCCCTTAGCGCCCCCTATTGGCTGCTCAAGCTAGCAAAGCAGAAACCCAGTTTGCAGGGCCCCCGCGGACATTCCCCAAGTATGGAAGCGCAGGTTTGGAGCTGAAAGGCAGTAAGTTCATTGGCACCTCACATCAAAACCCAAGATTCTCTTTTAGCTGATGTTTTAGGGTTGAATTACGATTGGAAAAGATTTCACATTATCACCCTCTGGGCATATAGGGGACTATTTCAGATCGGGATTATGTCAGACTCCCCTCCCTAGTCTGCTAAATTCTGTCACCATGACTGTTGGCATAGAGTCCATAAAGGGAGAGAACAGTTGTATGTATGTATGTATGTAAATCTGCGTGTGTCCATGAATAAACACCTAAGTGTAAGGTCCCGACTCTTCATTCTTGAAAAAGACTAGGCTTTAATCTGAAACATATTCATATTTCTTTTTTGGTGTGAAAACACCATTTCTTTTGTTGAGTACTAGTAAGAACAAATGGTACTCGTTATTTCTGTTATTTAAATTCCTGCTTGGAAAAAAAAAATGTCAGCAATTCTATGTCAATTCTCAATTTGTAATTTTTTTTAAAAAATTTCACTGGTTGATGAAATGCAAAAGCCCTGGAGTGATTGTTCATGAGAATCTCCAGTCCCGATTGATTGATTGATTGATTGATCGTGCGATTAAGTGATTGACAAGTGGTGACGGATCCATCAGGCAGGCTATTCTCAGCAACATCCTTTGAAGATGTTTTAAAAGTTAGACAGTTACTCGGGAGAAAAACCTCCAGAATGATGCACTGAAGTTCAGTGCTCAGCACTGTCAAAATGCCTCTCTGTGTCGATGACCCCACGTGTTTGTGTATACTTAGACAATAAATAATCTATGACATGTGAGTGACATCGATTTCAGTGTGTAAATATCGACTAGTCTTGCATAAGAATAGAGCTTTTTCTCAGCTCTGCCATCTGTGCTGTATTTTATAGTTTTGACATTTTTCTCCCCCGACAGTTTGTTATTTTAACATCTTGCACACTAGTTGGGTCTTAGCTCTCCCTTGAATAATGTTCTCTTAATGCAGCATACCTGTACGACGTAACTGACACTCACTGTCACGATGGCAGGGGAAATGCCAGAGTTGGACTCCAAAAACACTTCAAGCCCTCTATTATACGATGTGCCGAGTGACGGCTCGCAGGTACCTATTTATATTTCCCTCTAAATATTTCATATCTCCTCTATTACTGATAAGAGCTAATCCCTAAGTTTCCTGAGGGCCTTTCACAAGTGTGCATGGGATCTCGCTGCTGGTATTCGGAACCACCCCGCATTAATTTTATTAAAGAAGTCTGGCGGATGCTCAAGAAGTTACCCGGTGAAGAAATAATCAAGAAGATTCATAACGAGTTCTTCGGTGCGACGACACTGAATGACGTTCAGTGAACGACGTTCACTGAATAACGACACGTTATCACTGTGGCCCTTGTAGGAGTGGTGGGCCCAGTCTTAGGACACCGGTTCTGACTTCTGGATGTAGAAGGCTCCCAGCTTGTCTGGCCCTAAGGACACTGAGGACATTAACGGCTTAATATTTGCAAGCCACTCTCTCTATGTTCACAGCAAGGGACAGCCTCGCTCATTTGTACGACATAGAGCCAGGCCAAACCTACTTTTTATTTTCTACCATAAGAAAGAGAGCATTTTGCATTATTAACTAGCTTCCAGATTGCTGATTGGTACCAACTCGCTGACTGCTTGGCCACGGGAAGACTTTAAAAAGACATTTTGATCCCAGAGTCTCCTTTCGGGAGAAGCCGAGGGCTTCCTCCATGGGTGAGGGGTTTTAAAATCCCACAAAACGGACACATTTTTAGAAGTCTGTTCGGCGCACGCAAGTGCTCGAAATTGTGAAGATTTGGGAAATCGTGGTTTTCCCAGCTGGGCAACGCGGGGAGTGGTAAGAGGCCTCGTAGATCGTCGCGGGTTGTCATTTATTACCATGTTTTAACACTCTGCAGAACCCGTGCTGTCGAGACCACGGGGTGGGGTGAGGTATCGGCGAGGATTGGTTATACGGCTAATGGCGCAGATGGCTTGAATTTTGGAAGGGGGTTAATTCTGGTCCCTGAGCACGAAGGAATAACTGCCGAGTTGCCGAGAAACAAAGGAGCCTTCACTTAGCAAAAACTTATTTGCCTGCCGCATGTGGACAACATTCCAGAGGTAGCTTTTGTGTCCTTCAAACACATGCTTTAAACTCTCTCTCTCTCTTTTTTTCTTTCTGCCTCGGGAGCAGTGGGCATTTTATGTGTGCGAGATGTTTTCTGCAGCAGAGCTAACTTTTGTCAGCTCTCCCGTGGGACAGTGTGGACAGTGATTCTCTTTAGTTTCTTGCTCCGAGTACCAAAACCGTGACCTTGCCTGCAAGGCTTTTTGCCGCCGAACGTCCAGAGCTCTGACGTTGGCACAGACTTCCAGCGAGTTCCTGTAGGCGAGCAGCTGGAAGCCATCACCTACACGTGCCCAGCAGGCCCCACGCTCCCCTGCGCAGCAGTGCGGGCACCCGCGGAGAGGCGTTGACCCCCAAGGTGAGACAAAAACAGGACAGACACCAGATTGTCTCACGCACGAAATGACACAGCCTCTCCAGAGCTGATCATGATTATTCAACAATTCAGATGAGGAGCAAACGAGCCCGGAATAATACACAACTCAATTTTGCCTCTTCTTCCCGAGCGATATATACACATACACGCAGAGGCTTCTCCTCAGACTCTCAATGACAAGCCAGCCAGTCTCTCCTGACGCTCATTCTGTTCACTCCAAGGTGGGATTCTGGACCCCGGGACCTTGGGCTTTACCATCTTCCATCAACAGCCAGTAATCTTGCACTGGATCCTTTACTCTTAGCGGCTCACGAGTTACAATTAAAGCATCTAAATATTAATAAAGTGACAGTGACATCCCCTGGGTAGAGGGAGATCAGACTCTAATTTGAAGAAGTCTTGACATATTGTGACGTTTGAGGCTGGCTGCGTGTGGTTTGCCCTGAAATATTTTGCTTAAAGCAGTGGGCCACCTATAAACTAAGGATTTATTCTTCAAGTTCATTTATAGAAATAAAGGGAAGCCGTCATAGGTGTGCTGAGTAATTGAAAGTTGGCCTATCACCTGATAAATGTCTTCTTATCAAAGAAAGAACAAAGGGCTCATCTCTATGGATGGACTTGAGAAGTTTCCCTAATGGAGAACATCTCCCTTAATGAACGGGGTTCTACGGGTCTGCTGTTGTACATAGTCGTTTTTCTGCACTGATGTCTATTCTGGGCACATTTGCAAGGCTCCACTTAAAAGCTTTTTCTTCTTCTCCTTCTATGCACAACAGGAACAATAAACACACACCTCGCTTTGAAGTAGAGTGAAGGGCGACTATGAAGTCAAGGGGCCCTGCAAAAGAATGCAAACCCAAAGTTGAAAAACTTGACTCACAACCACTTGGGGATGAAACTGTGTTTCAGTGAGGATTCCATTAACTGATCAAAGAGTGATGTGTGCACACACACATTTATACAGGCTGCTACACTAGAAGTTTAAATGTGTTTTTCCATGTGCTTTATCAAATGGGCTTGGCCAACATCTTATTGCCCCCAGTGCTCCAATGTCACATCAAAGCAGATTTGTTCAATGCATCTCTGTAACTCATTACCTGAATTTCCTATCTTGCATGTTCCATTTGCTCCATGGCTGATGTTTATTTCTTCCTAAGAGAAGCATTCTATTTGAAGAAGGCGCTGACTGGTTCGTTCAGGGTCAGATGTGGACGGACAATCGCTTCCATTTCTGAAGCCAGACCAAAAAAAAAAAAAAGTGTCTCTTTCTCAAGGCAAGAGAAGCTGGTCCGCAGACTTGCATCTGAGATCTGGTTCTAGATATTTTTAGTGCTTTATTGAGCTTAAAATCTGGGTCTACTTGACTCAATGTTCACGATTAGCAAAAGACTAGTTATTGTTGAGTAACGTTGTAGCATGTTGGACGGCTTAATGATAATTAATTATTGAACCCCTACCCTCCACCTTTTACTGAGTTAGACTCTGTAAATGTAGTGAAAGATGTAGACATAGCGCCTGCCCTTGTGATATTTGAGGTGGTAGGGAGGCATCCATTTGTTCTCAGGTCTCCACGTTTAGATATGTTTGTAATCACTCAAGTTGTTTTCCACCTTCAGCCAGCTATATCTACATGGCCCCATATTCAAGATGGGGGTGGGAGAAGAATGAAGGGAGCACAGGGAGAGATAAATTGGCCTGAAACTATTTCTGATACCCGCCCCCCCCCCATTTTCATGTCCACTCCTACCCAATGTTCACCATTCTATTCTAAACCCTAACTGAATTAAAATCAAAAGCATCGTGTCTTTTCCATGGCCCAGGTATCAGTGTTGGAAAAACAGAGGTACATCAATGCCACACTGCCCCTATCAGAGCAGGTGTGTGACCACACTCTGGGAGACATGATAGGGTCAGCACAGATGGTGTTTTTAATCACATGACTTGGCGAGCTAAGATACATTTCATTACCCTAGCGCTGTTCCTTTTTGATTTAGGATATAGGTGCCTTTCTTCTACCGTCTGATCAGCTGGAAAAGCAGTTGTTGGTCAAGACATGCTACGTAAATTCTGTAATCGTTTAGAGTCTAAAAGTCAATGTGTAAACGTGATTATACACCCGATACTTTGCTTCCAAAAAAAGAAAAGAATTTTTTAAAGTTTGTTTCTGTTTTTGCGCCTTCACACATGGGAGCTTTGGGGGTCTTGTTTTATAAGCATAATGAATCAAAAACTGTCAGGGCTCTACTGCAGTGAGGCCCTCATATGGTGAGCATTATCTAGAGACCCGGATCTCTACACCGCGAATTTCAATAGGTGAAATAGAAAATGATCAGCAAGCAATGAGGACTATTATAAGGAAAACATCATTCAAAATGAAGCCTTCAACATCTGTTTCGCTTTCTAATTACAAATGCAACTCTCCCTCCTGACACCCAGTCTCACCAACACTGCCATGAATCACAACCATAAAAAAGCTAAAAAATGAAGTGATTTATGTGGTTTTATGTGTTTTGTATTCAGAACCGCATGCATGCTTCAATTATGTTGCTATCATGCACCAGATGAAATCAGGTGGGATGGAGGGAGGGGAAACAGAGCCCTTACACTAACCATGCAATTCTTTCTTCCATGGATTTTCACTCAAGTCTCATGTAAATAAGAGTGGTCCTGGAAGGGAACGCACACACACACACACACACATATGAGAAGAAATCAACCTTGGAAAGTTCCTTCAGTCATTTATCAATAAATATTTATTGGGGTTCCTGGATGACTCGGTGGGCTAAGCATCCAACTCTTGGTTTTGGCTCAGGTCACGATCTCAATGTTCATGAGCTGGAGCCCACATCGGGCTCTGTGTTGACAGTGTGGAGCCTACTTGGGATTCTCAAATCTCTCCCTCTCTCTCTGCTCTTTCCCCACTTGCACCGTCTCTGTCTCTCTCAACATACATAAATTAATTACATAAAAATTTAAAAAATATAAAACCTACTATGTGGTAGGGTTAAAACATCGACTATGTGACATGAATGGTTCTGGCCTCTGGACACAAAGGAGTAAACAAAACACATAGTCCTCGGGGCCCCTGTGTGGCTCAGTAAGTTAAGTGTCTGACTTCAGCTTGGGTTATGGTCTCACGGCTTGGGTTTGAGCCCCACGTCGGGCTCTGTGCTGACAGCTCAGAGCCTGGAGCCTGCTTCGGATTCTGTGACTCCCTCTCTCTCTGCCCCTAACCCACTCACACTCTGTATCTGTCTCTCTCAAAAGTAAATAAACATTAAAAAAAAGAAAAGTCCTCCAAGTGACAACCAAATTGTTGAAGGAGACATTTAAAAAGTACCATTGCACACTTAAGTATATAATTACTATCATGATGTTTCAGTGAAGGCAAATTTCATGGTTCTATGACAATGAAATTTTCCACAAAAATCCCAAGAAGGTAGCAAAACCCTAAGGAAACAGCAAAAAGACCACGGGAAGCATTCAGCTGACTCTTAGGAAATACAACCAGAGTCCTCTTTCCAGGATTTTTCCATTTCTGGTCATTCAGCAATTAGAAGACAGGTATGGGTAATTTAAATACAATATTAAAGATACAATTTATAGATTTAAGTTTCCAAAATTAGAGGCTTAAAGAATGAGAACACTATGTAACCCATGTGTCAGCCATTCTACCAAGAAGTAATAAGTCTAAGGTTGATTAGTACGGAAGAGTCTGGTACACGGAAATAGAGCTGTGAACTGTCCTGAACTTGCTGACTACAGAAGTGGGTATAGACAGGAGCCAGGGCAAATACATCCCTATGCTGACATAGACACGTGCCCAACTTGCAACGGTTCCATTTACGGGTTTTGACTTCACAATGGGGCGAAAGTCATACAACTTCCACAGAAACCGGACACTGAATTTTGAACTTGGATCTTTGCCAGGGCCAGCGATGTGCCGTAAGATCCTCTCCCATGATGCTGGTGGTGGTTCCAGGCAGGCAGTGATAGCGAGGGCAGACAACCTATACCTTACGGCCATTCTATCCCCATACAACCATTCTGTTGTTCACTTTCGGTACAGTATCTGGGGCCTCACATGAGACATTCAACATTTTATTATCAAACAGGCCTTGTATTGGATGATTTTTGCCTAGATTTAAGCTAATGTAAGTGTTCCAAGCAAGAAGGCTAGGCTAGGCTAGGCTATGTAGGTCAGGTGTATTAAATGCATTTTTGACTGCCTATACTTTCAACATAAGATAGGTTTCTCAGGTCATAACCCCCTGGTAACTTAAGGATGATCTATATAGGGTTACACCAATTCCTTGGAGAGAAGAAGATTGCCATTGAATCAGCAATATAGGAGTTCGTATACATTGGTGCGTATCGTGGCACCTCATGTACATTTTCAAATACATGCATATTACCTGCTGTCTTGCACTTACGGCCCAACCTAAGCCTAGAATATATTATATTAGTAAAAGAGAGGCTATGTTGCTGTAGCAAACAATTCCTGACTCTTAATGGCTTAAAACTCACTAACGCCACATGTTCATTTTGGTCCCGTGAAAAGTCGGTTCCATATCCTCAAATAGGAACTCATGATTATGGAATTTACAACAGCTGAAACATTTCTGATTGCTGTTAAAGTGGAAGGGGCTGATGAAGAGTTGCCCACTGGTTCTCAAATGCTTCCATCTAGATGTTATGTTCTTTTACATTTCGTTGACTGAAACAGAGCTTATCACTAGGCCAATTCTCCCATTTGCCCAAAAGTACAGAGGAACCAGATCTTCTTTTCTGCCTCATAAAACATACATACTGCATTTAACATACATGCATAATTAAATTATAGAATTATATATAAATATGTAATAAATAAATATATTTATAAAACTATATGAGTGTATTTCATTCTGTCATTTTTTCAGTAACATGTTAATTGTTGGTATCTGCCCTGGATTCACCTATTTACAATTTAAATACAGAAACTTGGGGCACCTGGGTGGCCCTGTCTGTTAAGCATCCTACTTCAGCTCAGGTCATGATCTCACAGGTTGTGAGTTCAAGCCCCGCGTCAGGCTCTGTGCTGATGACTCAGAGCCTGGAGCCTGCTTTGGATTCTGTTTCTCCCTCTCTCTTCGCTCCTCCCCTGATTGCTCTCTCTCTCTTTCTCTCTCTCTCTCTCTCTCTCTCTATCTCTCTCTCTCTCTCTCTCTCTCTCAAAAATAAATAAATGTTAAAAAATTTTTAAATTTTTGAAAAAAAAATAAAATAAAAAAACTTTTATGAAAAAATCTGATAAATAGCCTTTGCTTTCCACCTCTCTTTTATAAATGGCATCTAAACAGGCGAACATAGCTTACCTCTACATGAAAACACAAGCCATTATGCCCACTGAGTAGAAGTAAGAATACTAAAGACATCTCCGCAAGAGGGGCAAGGCTCCTAAAAACTCCACTCATGATGGCAAATGAGATTTGACAAATTGTGTGCTTATAAGATGGAGTTAGCAATTGGGAACCTGCAGTTACTGAAATTTGAAAGAGCATAATTAGATGGGAACATAAGCCCCACTGGTAAAAATCTAATTAATATAGACCTAGTTTGTTCATTAAAAAAAATTTTTTTCCCAAGGGGTGCCTGGGTGGCAGTTAAGCGTCTGACTCAGGCTCGGGTCATGATCTAGTCGTTTGTGAGGACAAGTCTCACATTGGGGTCTGCCGACAGCAGGGAGCCTACTTGGGATTCTCACCCCCTCTCCCTGACCCATTCACTCTCTCTGTCCTTCTCTCTCTCTCTCTCTCTCTCTCTCTCAAGATAAAATAAAAACATAAAAAAATAATAAAATTTATAAGACAATTTTTCCCTTAAAACTATGTTATGCATGTTATGCAGGAATTAACAGTCAGAAACAAGTATTTTTTCAGTGTGTTATACAAGGAATAAAACATTTTAGCCTTCTTCTTTAAGGAAGTGAAATATTCATTTCACAGAAGAGGTCTTTTATGTACACGAAAACTTTTTTGCTTATAAATCTATATTTTAAAACTGTGGATATCTTGTTGAATGGTTCCTTTTCTCTCCTTCTTCCAAAACATACATACATAATCCATGCTCTAGGAAATCACTAAAGGTTTCATTTCAATAGTAGAGCATAAATATTAAAACAATAGCTAAGTAAACAGGAGGATTTCAAAGACACTGACAATTCCTACTTTTACAGATAGCGTAATGTCTTTTTCTGTGATTGCAGGATATGAACCTTGAACACGTTTTTATTTTCCCTGCTTCCAGTCCCTCCCCTGCTTCTAGAACTGTCTCTAAAATAACTAGTATCTTACAGCATGGATAAGAAACAACAATTGGAAGAGTTCAGTGTCGGCTAAGTATGTTTGAGCATCTTTTCGTTACATTTCCTTAACATCCTAAAAAGTTATCCCGTTATCTGATTAAATGAGTCATCAAAGGGGCGCCTGGGTGGCGCAGTCGGTTAAGCGTCCGACTTCATCCAGGTCACGATCTCGCGGTCCGTGGGTTTGAGCCCCGCGTCAGGCTCTGGGCTGATGGCTCAGAGCCTGGAGCCTGTTTCCGATTCTGTGTCTCCCTCTCTCTCTGCCCCTCCCCCATTCATGCTCTGTCTCTCTCTGTCCCACAAATAAATAAATAAAAAAATAAAATAAAATAAAAAAAAATAAATGAGTCATCAAATTCTTTTCATATACATTCATTTTTTGTTATGGTAAAACATACATAACATTGCTCATTTTAACCAACGTAAAGCGTAAATTCAATGGCGTTGAAAACATCCGCAATGCTGTGAAACTACCACCACTATCTAGTTCCAGAATAGTTTCACCATCCAGAAAGGAAACCTCATATCCATTCAAGAATCTCCTTCCCTTCCTCCCCATCCACAACCCTTGTTAATCACCAGTCTTCTCTCTGTCCCTATCAGTTCACCTATTGTGGATATTTCATATGATGAGAATCACAGAATATGTAGCCTCTTGTGTCTGGCTTCTTTCAGTTAGCAAAATATTTTCAAAGCTCATCCATGCTTGTAGCTATATCAGAACTTCATTCCTCTTTATGGCTAATATTCCACTGAATGGATATACCACATTTTGCTTATCCATCCATCATTGATGGGCATTGGGTTGTTTTACCTTTTGGCCATCGTGATGAGTGCTGTTATGAACATTTGCATATAATTGCTTCTCTGAACACACATTTTTAATCCTTTGGGGTAATCCCTAAAAGTGGAATTGGTGAATCATATGGTAGTTCTGGTTTGGCTCTTCAAGGAACTGCCAAACTGTTTTCCTCAGAAGCTGCCCAATTTCACATTCCCACGAGCAATACCTGAAGATTCTAATTTCTCCACATTGTCACCAACACTTGCTATTTGTTTTTAATATTTTTATGGTCACCCCAGTGATATATTTTAATATTTCTGGTCACCCCAGTAGGTCTGAAGTAGCATTGATCTGCATTACTCTGATGACTAATGATGGTGACAGCTTTGCATGAGCTTGGTAGCCATTTGTGCGTCTTCTTTGGAGAAGAAGTTTCTATTCATGTCTTTTGCCCATGTTTGGTCATTTCTCATTTTGTTGTTATTGTCAGAGTTTTTTATATAATCCAGATACTAAACACCTATGATTTCCCTTAGGTGTTTAGGGGTTACTAAACACCTAAACACCTATGATTTCCAAGTATTTTCTTCCACCCCATTTGTTGTCTCTCCACTCTCTTGCTAATGTTCACCAATTAAACAAAATTTTAAATTTTATGAAATTCAGTTTATGTTTTCTTTTGTTGCTGGTGCTTTTGATGTCACATCTAAGAAACCACTGTCAAATACAAGGTCATGAAGGTTCCCTCCTATGTTTTCTTCTCACAGTTTTATAGTTTTCACTTTTATACTTAGCTCCTAGGTCTGTTTTGAGTTTATTTTTGTACATTGTGTAAGGTAAGAATCCAGCTTCATTCTTTGGCATCTGGCTATTTCCTTGGCCCAGTATCATTTATTGAAGACACTATTTGTATCCATTGAATGGTCTCAGAACCCTTATCAAAATCACTTGGCCATAGATGTATAAGCTTATTTATGGATTTTCAATTCCATTCCATTGAATGTATGTCCGTCCTTATGCCAACACCACACCTTCTTTTTTTTTTTTTTTTCAACGTTTATTTATTTTGGGGACAGAGAGAGACAGAGCATGAACGGGGGAGGGGCAGAGAGAGAGGGAGACACAGAATCAGAAACAGGCTCCAGGCTCTGAGCCATCAGCCCAGAGCCTGATGCGGGGCTCGAACTCACGGGCCGCGAGATCGTGACCTGGCTGAAGTCGGACGCTTAACCGACTGCGCCACCCAGGCGCCCCTCCACACCTTCTTAAAATTATCACCAGAGCTCTGCATTAAGTTATAAAATCAGGAAGCGTGAGTTCTCCTTTTTTCAAGACTGTTTAGGCTCTTCAGGTTCCCTTGCAATTCCATATGAATTTCAGGATCAGCTTTTTCATTTCTGTAGAAACAGCCATTAAGATTGTGATAGGGATTGCACCACATCTGTAGATTGCTTGGAGAGTGCAACCATCCCGATAATAGAAAGTCTTTCAATCCATGAAGAAAGGATGTCTTTCTCATACCTATTAATTTTTATGTTATATCAAAGATCTTTACTTCCATTGTATTTTAATGATAGATAATATTATTCCTGTCATGGACAATACTAGATATTTTGAGTCTTTTTGCTTAATTATCATGTAATTCCTTTCATGATTATAAAAGTGATTATAAAAGTAAAAAAATAGTGTATAACAAGATATGATAAATATGTGAAACATGATCAAAATTGTTACCTACCGTGTATAAATGAATTTAGAAGGTTATCCCTTTTAGAGAATTAAAATAAAGAATCAATTATTGTGATTCAATAAGAGATATAAAGGGAAAAGTACCTTGAGAAACTTCCAAAGGCACAAGTTTCAGAATGTCTGATCACAGTTGATTTATGGTGGAATTGTCACTACTAATGTGTTAGCATTTTAAAAGTGAATAAATACTTCTTTCTTCTCTTTCCAAGTTAAAAAAAAAAAAAAGACCTAAGGAAATCAAACTTATAAAGCTCATATTATCAGTTTAATTGATAATATAACGTGGGTTAGACAGTCTTTAATGGGTTTCTGATTAATCTCTCTCTGAATAGAATTTATTCCCTAAAATTTCAGGTGAACAGCCCAAGTAAGACACTGCCTTCCCTGTAGACAGGCAGACGTAAAAGGGAGGGAGAGAGAAAGAGAAAGAGGTCTGAACGCAACACCGCACTCGATTCTTACTCCCAAATTCACCGATCAATCATCATTTCTTCCAGACCCGGGGACCCATTAAGGAACTGAAAGTAACTGATTATCCCATACTGTTTTTTCCTGAGAGGGCAGTGTAAATTCTCTCTTCCTGTGGAAATATGAGGAGTGGGGAATAAGTGTGACTCTCAACTGTCCCAGTGCTCACACAAAGGGTTAACCAACCACCTTTGACCTTGCATTGACATTTTATTTTAATCTGATAGGTAAGCGTTGCACAAGCATGTAATCAATCCATTTACAGTTAGTGTATCTTCCTTCATATAGGATTATTATTGATTCATTTATGACACAGATCAAATCCTCACAAATGCCAATTTATATCCTTTATTCAAACTTCTAACTTTGGTCTAGAATGATGATATTCTTATATCTCTCCACTTCTCTTCACCTCATTGGTTGCATATAAGAACACTAAATTTTAGGGGCGCCTGGGTGGCGCAGTCGGTTAAGCGTCCGACTTCAGCCAGGTCACGATCTCGCGGTCCGTGAGTTCGAGCCCCGCGTCGGGCTCTGGGCGGATGGCTCAGAGCCTGGAGCCTGTTTCCGATTCTGTGTCTCCCTCTCTCTCTGCCCCTCCCCCATTCATGCTCTGTCTCTCTCTGTCCCAAAAATAAATAAACGTTGAAAAAAAAAAAAAGAACACTAAATTTTAAAGCATAGCTATTGATTTTGAAATATGGGTAAAATGCCCAAGTGATAATTCCAATGGCAATCAGATATATGTTCCTCGAGTTCAGAAGAGACAACGAGGGAAGGGGAAAGTTTTAGGAGCCATTGACTTCTCTGTGGCTATTGAGATCAATAGATTGGAAAAGATGACTGAGGACACCATAAGAAGGAAAGGAGAAAGAAGAAAACCAAAGAGAATCTGGAGGTGCCCCAAAGTCTAAGAGTAAAGGAGAGAAAAAGGACCTGAAACTAGAGGCTGATAAAGAACAGTCTGAGATGTTAGAAACAAATGAGAAAGTGGAATCAGGGAATCCATGTCTCGAAAAGGAAGGAATGTCAAATACCACCGAGAAATCATGTCAGGTGAGGTTTAAAGTAGCCACCGGATTGGGAATCGAGGAAGATGTTGTTAATGTTAAAATGAATGGTTTCAGTAGATTGATAAGAAAACAACACAGATTATATCGAGCTGAGGTGAGGAGAATGAGAGTGAAGACAGTAGACACAATAAAATAATTTTTAGAAGGTTGATTAAAACAAAAGAGTATTGTTCCAAGAAAGAGAGGCAGTCTTCTAAAGAATAGGGGTGACACTTCACCGTGTTTATGTGCCAAGGGAAAAGAGAAGTGAAGGATGAGGGAATACCTGATACAATACGGGGTTAGTTGCTGGAGCAAGGTCGCTAATAAGGAAGGCAGTTATGGGATTCCATGCCCAGGTAGAAGGTTCCATTCTAGAGTAGACAAGTGTCACTCTTCCTTGGAGACAAAAGATTCTTGGCAAATGCAGATTTAGAGTCTCCAATGAGACTCTTTTATTTTTTAATAAAATCCTTCCCTTTTAAAACTTTATTTATTATTATTCTTTTTAATAAAATCGGGCGAAGGACAGTTATCTGCTCAGAGAGATAAAGTAGCCAGGGTGAGGAAGGAGGCCATCAGAATTGTGTGTGTTTTCAGTAGCAGCCAAGGACAACTAAAGAAGCTGCTTATCAGGGACAATTGGTAATTCTGCTAAGTAACATTAAAGACACTGATGATTCTGGATATGATGTGAGTGTTCGACCTGCGTACCAGCAGTACCGATCCAGAGTAGTTCTGGGGGCACTTCAAACTGGTTGCCACAGGAGCAAGGTAATGAAAAACATTAGGAGAGGTGGCTCAATTTTTCAGTACATTTGTATTCCAAGGGACAAGACTAAGATGAAGGGGATATTAGGAAAGTCACAGGTAAGCCAATGGAAATCAGATGGATGAAGGTTCAGTGCCACTGAAGGCTTGCGTAAGCTCTCTTATGTGATGTGCTGTGACGTGATGCTCATCTTACGTGATGTGAACGGACCTGGCAACCATCAACAATTCAGTTGTTAGGTATTGCCCTTCGCCCATGCCTGTGGCCTCGTTTCCTTTCAGTTTTATCCAAACAACCTCCCGTAATATTCTTGGGCACTGGCCGCTGGACCTCACACCCTGGGTCCGATTTGCTGAGTTGCTCTGCATTATTTGTCCCGATTCTCTAGCTTGGATTTCTGGCGGGAGGGTGCCCTGGTGCCAAGCCCGCAAACACAGACTCAAAGCACAGCCTCAGAATGAGGAAGTCTGCACAATGTACAATTTGGAACACACATCCGCACCCTGTACGAGGTGGGCTACCTTATGTTGAGCCCAGGCCCTGGCACACCTCCTACTAGACCTTCTGGGTTCTTCCCAGGAGGGTAGTCAGAACACTATAAAAGTATTGCCAACATCGACAACCATTCCAAGTCTACGTGGGCTCCCAAACTTCACTGATGCTATCCACAGTGTGTACACATATATTTTAGGGGCTTAGCACTTTCCGAACATAAAGTATAGTGATATAGTGAAGATCTATATAGCAATTCTAATGTTACACTTCTCTCTCCTTTCTCTCTCTCTCTCTCTCTCTCTGATTTACCTACCTTGTATCAGACTCTCAACGTCAGATACAGTCAGATACAGCTGTACAAACCCATAGAAATTTTCATGGCGATGTTACATGTAGCTTAAATTTACTTAGACCTTGTATGAAGAGGGAATATTGACTTTCAGGGACTTACATGAGAATATCTCTCTGAGCAACTTCATCTGCTTCTATACATTCACGAAGCACTCAAGGCTCTCTAGTTACAGAGCCTGACTCTCAGGACCCATGCTTCTGATACAGTCCCATCTTCAGTGTCTTCACTGGTAAGGCCAGTAAAAGTCAAGGCAAAGTGAGGGGTGGTCATGAAGACTCCACAAGCTGCAACCCCCAGAACCACATGGAACAAGCCACTGGAGTGGGCTCTTCCTCTGTAAGATCACACTTGCCCCCTCGGGTCAAGAAAAAAGGCAAAACTACTAACTTCTTTAAATATCCCTTGAGCTACTTATTAGAGTAAATCTGCATTCTAAATTATCGTTGAGGCTCCAACTCAACAACATATGAACTGACCTACACACAACAGGAAACGGCACAACAGCGGGGAAAGTTGTACATCATGGTGCTCAGGGACATGGCTTTTAAACTCACATGGACCTCAGTTTGGAAACTGACTCCACTAAATATCCATGGTAGTTAATATCTACAAGCCTTATTGACCATATCCATAAAATGGGGATAAAAATACAATTCCCAAAAAGTTCATATGCAAATTCAATGACATAGTGTATATAACATGCCCAATATGGTATATGGCCCATAAAAAGAATGTAATAAAGGTTAACATTATTAGTTATTCTTTGGTCAAGTACCCTTGGAAACTACCTTTATGACCTAATCAAATGGTAAGTAACTGCAGTCACCGTTTGGAAACATCAGATAAGAAAACTATTCCCTGCATCTAAAAGGAGTCCTCACGGCTAACACATGAGCACATTTTTCTCTTGATCCTTTCTCACAGACAATGGAGAATAGTGGGTCACCTTTATCTGTTTAATAACACTTCACGTGATAGAGATCACTATCACTATTTTTAAGCCTGGCTTAAAAAAAAATCCGTCTCATTTAACCTTTTCAAATTGGGCTTGTTTTCCAACTCCTTAATCTTTGTGGCTCACCTTTGGATGCTTCACATTTTCTCTCTCTCTCTCTCTCTTTTTTTTAACGTTTATTTGTTATTGAGAGATAGACACAGAATGTGGGTAGAGATAGACGTTTATTTAATGTTTATTTGTTATTGAGAGATAGACACAGGGGAGGGGTAGAAAGAGGGGGAGACACAGAATCCGAAGCAGACTCCAGGCTCTGAGCGGTCAGCACAGAGCCCAACGCGGGGCTCGAACCCACAAATGGTGAGATCATGACCTGAGCTGAAGTCAGATGCTTAACCGACTGAGCCACCCAGGCACCCATGTAGAGATCATTTCTAACCTATCCCCTCCATGTCTCCTCTGCATGTATTTCCTAAAGACACGTTGCTGCGAATGTTGCTGGAGGAAACATGTATTAAATACTTGTTCTTTGGCTGTAGGCTAGAGACTACGGTCTTTGATCTGTCTTTGAATATGTATTTGTGTAGTCAGGCTTACTGGTTTCAAGTCCTGCTAACATGTGAGGACATGAGAAAGCATGAGGTCACCACAAAGTCATAAAATACCCCAAATGTTGATCAATATTAACTTATAAGCGCATGTGTAATGCACACGTCTCATTTTTCAGCTGGTGATTCCAATCACCAGAAAGAGCCTCATGGAAGAGAATTACACAAGTTCTTTCCCATCAGACTGGAAATGTAAAGCCATGGGAAGCATCCATTTTGAGAAAGAGGTCACTTTTCATTATTGTGCGTGACCCGGGGCACGTGTCTTCATTCCCACCCTGAAGAATAACGCACTTGAAACATGACGTTGAGACCCTCACGTCACAGATGAGAGCAGCGTCCTGTCGAAACCTGAATAAGAAAGAGCTTGAGAATTGATTTTCTATGTTGCTGTGACCAATCTGCTTTTCATTAGTTCCACTACCATCAGTACTGAGTATATAAAAATGAGTCGTGTGTGGGCGGGGGATGGCGTGTGTTGTTCTGTTTCTGTTTTATCTTAACATCACCCACAATGCTGTTGTCTTCCGATGAAGGGGAAGAGACAGGCAGCCCTCATCCTTCCCTTATTTGCCTCCAAGACCAAAATCACCCCATCTTCCCAAGTCAGCAAATGCCGCGTACATCCGAAGCACTAAACTGGGCTCCTGAAAACGTTGCCTGCTTGTTACATCACCCACACTGGATAGGCCCTTGATGAGCCGGACACGCCTTGAAATTTACTGCCACGAGTGTATAGATCTTTCTAAGGCCTGCAGTTCTCTGGAGTCTTTTCCCCAGACAAGGCTCCTGCTGTTCATCCCTGCAGAGGGCAATGGAGAGCCACGCTGCCGGCCAGATCCATCCTTGCACCCTGAAGAAACAGTGAGCACGGATTCCATGGCTGGGGCCTTTGTAGCGTCTCGGCAGCTAATCAGAGTCATGTGAATGGCTTTACGGTGACCCATCTTTTCTTTTCAGTTTAGCAGTCTGAGCAATGACTTGGGAAAGACCAATTAGGCTGACCCGTCTTTCCGTCAAAGGACCGATTGTTCTACTGCTTGGTCAAGTACACATACTGCACAGAGATAGGCTGGAGAGGCCAGAGTCATAACGCAAATCTACAGGATTCCAACTTTTTCTGACTCCAGCCCACTCCTACTCTTGTGTAGGCAGATGTGGTCTTGTTTGGCACCTCAAAGGTTGGTTCAACCCATCACGCTTCCTTTACACCATCTCAGAGCAGGCTTGTTTCATTAATTAACCTCCCTTTGTGGAGTCTAACAGCCATAAGCCCGAATGATATTGGCTTGGTAGCAAAGAGTTCCATAGCTGTGTGGCGGCATAAATTCATTTTCCAGCTAAAATTGTCTCGCGTGCTCTCTGCATTACCATTTATAGCACCACAAGTGTGTTTCGAGGCTGACAGTGTCCTGTTCCTCTTCATTACGGTACCCCAGGATCGCACCATTAAACATGCATGCATCGAGAAGACGGGCAGGAGACCCCTACGTGGTTGCCCCAATCTGGCATATCCCGCTTCGGTTCAGGGATAAGACTGACCGCTTCCATAGTCCCCAAAAGTAAACTCAATGATTATCTGAGAAAACACGAGGTTTAAAATAAAATGTCTTAGAGCCTTGTGGAGCTTACTTATGAGATGGCTTTCTGCTGCTTCGGGATCCCATTTGGTAGGTACTTTATAAAGACCTACACTCCTGGCCAATTTTCAAATTACTCTTACTACACTTTACCTTTACCAATGGCGTCTCGGGGTTTTAGATCCACAAGGAGCCATAGAAAGCAGATGACGACTGAGAAAGTAAAATATTATAACACCTTGGACCAGTGTTCTCAGAGTGTGATCCCAAGACTAGCGACATCAACGTCAACAGTACCTGGAAACTTGCTCAAAAAGCAAACTCCCGGTCCCTCCTCCAGGCCTGCTGAATCACAAATCCCGGGACCAGCAAGCCGTGTTTAATAAGTCCTCCAGGTGAGTCTGATGCCAGCTACATTTTGAGAACCACCGCCTTAGACACTTTTGAGGCTTTCGAGGTTTACAAATTATTTTGACATAGAGCAGTTTCACTTTGTTTCATAATAACGTCATCCAGTAAGCAGAGCAGATACGAGCATTTTCAACTCCCTGAAGAAGAAACTGTACTTTAGAAAAGGCATTTGTTCAAGGGCATCCTGTTGCAAATGCTAAAGCCAGACTAGATCGCAGGGTTTCGAGTTCAACATTCATTCCACTGCATCCTGTTACCCAGGTAGTAGCATGTTACGACTGAATGGACGGACCAAGAAGCCAAGGGAGGGTCATCGGGCCCTAGGGACTGTCTTGGCTGGACCGTCCAGGTAGAGCCTTTGATGGCCGAGCACCACAAAAATAAAAAATAAAATAAAATAAAATAAAAAGTTAGAAAATTGGATTAAGGGGGACAAAACTAAGGAATGAGGAGACTCCATATACTTCTAAAAGAAGCATATGAGGTGAGAGCAGGCAATCAGGCCATGAAAAGTAAGAAAGAGAAGGAAAGCCCGTTTAAAACATGGAAGAGAGCATAGCTTGGACATTCTTCTTAGGCCTCGTGGCAGGAGAAAAATCGCTCAGATTCAGAACAATGTCGGCGACAAATATGGAGGCCACAAAAAGTTGTTCTGTCCCCAAACCCTTTCAAGACAATTTTTTTCCCCTGATTTGTCTTCGCATCTTAGTTGCTAACATCAGTGTTTCTAACAGTGACAGTAGACCAACCGTAACAGACATATTAGAGTAATTGTTTTAAGTGCAGATTTCTGAGCAACGCATTTAAATTTACCAGATCTGGAGCTGGGACACAGAATCACTCTCTGCCATGTCTCAGGTGAGCTTTCTAAGTTAAGGTGAATTGCTAGATGAATGAGTTCTTGGTCTGCACTAGGGGTGTGTGTGTGTGTGTGTGTGTGTGTGCTTGCATGCACGTGTGTGTGTGTGTGTTAACTAGCATTTTGTAATTAAAAAGGGGGGCGGGGGGACCGTCCTTCTCAATATCCAAGGAAGACCAAGGGAAAGATCTCTGGTTTGAACACCAAGTGGAAGAAAAAAGTGTGACCCTGGACATGATGGAAAAACCCTTTGTATGAATAATCCTTATCTGAATTAACAAGGAAATAGTATTTATAATGGATCTATGTGGTCATGCCTGCTCTGACATATCACCACATTATGGCAAAAATAAATATTATTTGTTCTCTAAGTACAATATTGCACAAATATACTAGTATATTATATAGAAAATATTCATAGGTGGCATGATTCCGTGGGAAAAATAAAGAGCAATTTATAGGTCCAAAGATACAGTGTCTGGAAAATCATCTTCCATGCCATATCCCAAGCCCTTAATTCTACCCACAGGATACAAAGTGCCTATGCAGAAACACAATCGAATAGATTTCTGTTTGTGTGAGAGGACCTGGCCCTGTTTCCTCATGCCAATTCTCCATTGCTTACAAATTAGGAAGTAAAAAATCATGAAAAAAACCGTAAAATAAATAAATGAATTGACCTAACCCATCTCAAGTCCATTCAATCTGCTCCAAGTAATATCCATTCTTTTTCTTTGTTCCTAAACCAATGTTCCCCAACATACGCTCCCAGAGATTGTGATTTAATTGGTCTGGGACGTGGTCTGGGCTTTGAAATATGCAAAAGATCCCCAGAGGATTCCAAATGTTCAGATAAATTTGGGAACTGAGACTCTAATCACATAAAGCAAAAGGAAAGTGAGCACTGAGTATAGTACTGAAATGCAATTATTTTCCCCAGTTCCACTTTGTGTATCCTATTTTTCACATCCTACGGAATAAATCTCAAGTGTTCAGCAGGAAAAGGCAGTCCTTCCATGGCCTGGCCACTGCAGATCTTTCCACTTTAATTTCTATCTTGCCACCCAGCAATTCACACTCAAAGGATGTGAAACTTTCTCGAATCAAGATAGTCAACAATTATCTGTTGAATTGGGTAAATAAAACAGAGAATATTTCCAGAAGGATGTCAAAACCACTGTAACATGCACAAGAATAAAAATTAGAAGTACCATGTGGATTTGGGGAGCAACGCAGGATATTCTTTATTTTCATTTAACAGCTGGTTTGCTCTCATTTTTAATCATCAATTACCAAATATACGTGTCAGAGCTGGTGAGTAAGCTGTGAGTGAGCTCTCGTGATTCTCCTTCCAACTGCATTTCATTCTAAAGGGTTCTTCCTCTTCTGGTCCTACTTTCGAGTTTCTGCAGCCTGAGGTCATGCCTGTGCACATGCTGCCTTGGAGAGGTGTATCTTCAAGACACAAGATAGAAGAATAAGATACAAGATACAAGATACAAGAACATACCATAGCCCATCACTGTGTATAATGAAAATGAAACTTGAACAGGAGCGAGGGGTGAAAACTTTCATAGATTAACACTTCAAATCGTCAGGGACACAGGAATGTTCATCTAAAGGACTCTCCTGCATTTCTATCATCCCCTTTCCTGGTTTGGTTGCTATTCCAGAGAAGCCACATCTTTGTCACACCCAGTCATATCCTGTCCAGCCTATCCGTAAATCTCAGAATAGCCACTCACGTATGTCCAAAATAACAGTCTAGAAATATCTTTCCCAGCAATTTGAGCAGCAATTCCAACCAAAAATGTGGTCACTGTCTCACCCACATTCTTCCTGACCTGTAGGTCAGGGTTTGCTTGTTTCCATGATTGATTGATTGATTCCCAGCTACCCACTCTGTCTACATGAAAATCTGCTTCTATCTTTTCAAGTGACATTAGGTTGAAGGCAATCAACCTGAATTATTCCAAACTACCCTAGAATACATCATTGCTCCAAAAGGACTGAATCTGTTGGATTCTACAATAGAGATTTATTGTGACTTTTTAACTTAATAAAGTTACTTTGAGGGCAAATAAACAGTCTTGGGAAAAAGCATCAGAAATTGCTACCCCTGTGGGGAGCTGGCAGCCAGCCCACCTGTCTATCCAAATATTTAATTACCATTGCCAAACATGAGATAGTACATTTATATCAGATCCATAAACTTTCTCGCAACTCAACTGTGTGAATCTACTCAAATGTATGGCAAAACATGGGTTTGAAATTATAGGCACACCTCCAGCCACTGAACATTATATCACACACAAAAAAAGCCAAGGTAAATTTAGAAATTGTACAATAGGGCATGCTGGACTTAGGCCATGTCGTTTGACATTTTCCAAAAGAGTTCAGAAGCTAATGTATTTGCTCCTGGTGACACTTGTGGATAATGTATTCATCTTTAATGAAGACATTTAAAAAAAACGATCTGGAGCTGGTACATTTCAGAAGATTAAATGGCTTATTATGATATTTCAGGGAAGATGTGTTTAGTTTTGTTGTAAAAGGAATTAATACTAAAGACGAACAAACCTTTGTGCTTAGACACAAGATAAACAAGCCTACTGGGACAACACTGATATTTAAAAGTATCTGGACAGGGAAAAATCAGATGAATCAAAAAAACAATTTTTTTGAGTGTCTATTACGTACCCGGCTTTGTGTAAAATGTTTATAGCACAAACTCCAGACGCTGAGTTTATATTTCTAACTGGTTTCACCTTCATTCTTGAGAACCACGCCAGAAGGGCTTTGGTTAATACTTAAGGTATATTTTAATATTTTTTAATATATAAATGCCAACTTATTTTTTCCAGTGAAGTTTTTAATTTCCTTTGGGTTGGGGGTTTTGTTTTGGGTAGCAGGGCTGAGTAAGGAGAGAGGAAGAGACAGTAAGGATGTAGGAAACTTCTTAGCCGGTAGTAAAGTCACTAACACCATCAACCAACTTAAACACGCCCAACGGAGGCTCTACATAAACTTGTTTCTGAGGTTATGAAAATTAACGATTTTCCTCTCAGGTTAACATTTTGCATCCAGTGTCTTTTTCCTTAAACAGGCTGATTTTTGTCAATGAGACTAAGTATAGATATGAGAACATTTTTTTTATAAAAAGAAAGTCCCAAATAAGGAAGAATTTCTGAGACTCAAGAGTGTAAATATTTGATTCTTCAGGAGTAGGGATAAGATTACTTATTAATTTGAACCTGGGATCTGAAAGGCCTTTGACAATAAGCAATGATGCAAACAGGTTATTGATTATCTCTCATACTACAGTTTGAGAATTCAAAGTTTGGGTTCCTCCTTTGCCAGAAGGAAGGGATGGATGTTTTTATTCAAAATGGAAACAAGTTCACAGTTTTGTAAGTTATAATGGTAATAGAGTTTTATTATACAAGTTCAAATACCAGAAGGCAATCACCAGAAGGCTACCCCACATAACGTTAGATTGTTAACGGATTACATGAATAGCATCAAGAAGCCATAGCAATAACCATTATTCTCCATAAATCTGGAAAAAACACGTTCTGACTTATGTGGGAGTTAAAGGAAAATCAGAGCATATCAAAGTACAGGAAGAGGGACACCGGGGTGGTTCAGTCGGTTAAGCGTCCGACTTCAGCTCAGGTCATGATCTCACAGTTCGTTGGTTCAAGCCCCACATCAGGCTCCATGTTGACAGCCCAGAGCCTGGAGCCTGCTTCGGATTCTGTGTCTCCCTCTCTCTCTGCCCCTCCCTGCTTATGTTCTGTCTCTGTTTCTCTCTTAAAAATAAATAAACATTACTTTTTTTTTTTCAACGTTTATTTATTTTTGGGACAGAGAGAGACAGAGCATGAACAGGGGAGGGGCAGAGAGAGAGGAAGACACAGAATTGGAAACAGGCTCCAGGCTCTGAGCCATCAGCCCAGAGCCTGACGCGGGGCTCGAACTCACGGACCGCGAGATCGTGACCTGGCTGAAGTCAGACACTTAACCGACTGCGCCACCCAGGCGCCCCACATTACATTTTTTTTTAATTTAAAAAAAGTATAGGAAGAGAAGAGGGAATAGAAAATTGGATGGATTCTATGCACAAATATATAAATTTTACCATTCGTTAAAAATATCTACCACAAATGGCTGTTAAAATAATTAATTGAGATAGCACAGGCCATGTCCATACAACATAAGGGGTACTAAGTAAACATTAGTCCTCTCTTTTCACCTTCTTTTTCACTGCCAAGAAACTGACATTATGCCCACCCTTCTTGAGCAACTTTTGAAACTGATCTTTCAGATCCTTATGGTTATGAAAATATTAGGGCAATAAACAAATGCCCAACATAATTATTCATCAGAAAAAATACCAATTAGGGTACGACATCACTAACAACCTGAAGAATGACTGCAATTAAGTATAAAAGGGCTGGGGGTGCCTGCGTGGCTCAGTCAGTTGAGCCTGCAGCTCTTAATTTTGGCTCAGGTCATGGTCCCAAGGTCATGGGAAGAACCCCTGTGTCAGGCTCCCTGCTGAGTGTGAGGTCTGCTTAAGATTCTCTCTCCCTCTGCCCTTCTCCCCAGCTGTCTCCCGGTTCCTCCCTCTCTCTCTCTCTCTCTCTCTCTATCTCTCTGTCTCTCTCTCTCTCTCTCTTTCTCAAATAAAAACAAAGAATATAAAGGGTTGAGGAGAATGAAAACTCTTGAATTGTTGGTGGGACTGTTAACTGTACAATGACTTTAAAAAAATATTTGACGACACCTACTGAATCTACATACTCTATGACCCTCACCTCCACCGGTGGATACACGTACATCAGGAATGAATGCTTTTGTCCTCCAAATTACGTACACAACAGTTGTCATATAATAGCCCCTCGCTAGAAAAAAGAAAACAGATATTCATCAACAGAACCCTCTACATCCATAAAAAAGAATGAAAGAAAGATACACATGATAATGTAGGTGACCCTTACAGACATGATGATAGGGAAAGAAGTCAGGTACAAAAACATACATTCTGTGCATTTCTTTTATGTAATATTCAAAAAGAGCTAAAACAGAATAATGGCTCCCCTTGGCGTGTATACTGACTGCAGGGTGAGTGGGAGCCTTGTAGAGTGCTAGAAATGTTCTAGGTCCTACACTGTGTGGTGTTGAAAGATGTTTGTACAGGAGCACCTGGGTAGCTCAGTCGGTTAGGTGTCTGACTTCAGCTCAGGTCATGATCTCTCGGTTCATGGGTTTGAGCCCCATGTTGGGCTCTGTGCTGACAGCTCAGAGCCTGGAGCCTGCTTCGGGTTGTGTCCCCCTCTCTCTCTGCCCCTCCCCTTCTCGTGCTTTGGTCCTTCTGTCTCAAAAATAAATAAACATTAAAAAAAAATAAAGATGTTTGTGCAATGTGTAAAAATTCACGACAATCTTCATTTCAAATCTGTGCATTTTGATACATAATTATATCGAATTATAATATAATTCAATTAACAAAATTAAGCAGTTCAATGCCAAACCTAATATCCAATTAAAGAAACACACACACACGCGCACACACACACACACACACACACACACAGAAGTCTGAGTCCAAATATCTTTCATCAAGTTTTTGTTATAGTTAAACATTGTTCTGTGTTTACATATCTCTTCATTTTATAGATTTGAGAGAACTGTAGCCTAGGAACTAGTAGTTTCATACCCCTAATATATCTAATTATTTTTATAAAACCGAAAGGGACCCCTACTATAATAACAGAAAATACTTACTTTTTATGAAAGAACAGACATTGCTCTCAATAATTCATACACATTATTCTGTTCTATTCTCAAATCAGACTTATACGGAAAATTCTACTATTATCATTCTTTTACAGATAAGAAAACTGAGGCGTAGAGAGGCTAAGGAGCTTACATAAGATTATCTAGAAAAGATGAAGACAATAGCAGACTTTTAGAATCTATGGCTCTCTCAATCCAAAGATGATATAATTAAGCAGTACACAAAACCTCCAGTTGGCTGCCATAACTGTTCAGAATTTATGTTACACAACACAAAGACTAAGCAGACTATACTCCACTCCATAGGTATTATTTTCTTCAGGAAGGTAAACGTGTGATGCATTCTATCTTTAAGAGGTGAAATTCTTTTCTGGCTTCTAGATCACTCTCCTATCAGCTTGTTAACTCTTTCCTCAACAACTATCTCTCCAACGGTAGAATTAGGCTTCTTTGTTACCTCAGCAACAGAGAACTTCTACGCACAATCATTCCGCTGACCGACGACTTCTACTTTCGCTCTGCTTCGTTTCTTTGGGAAAACATCTAAGATCAAATTAAAACTGTTTTCAGCACCTCTTCTGTCAGTATTTGAACACACTGATGAGTATTTCCCAAGAGAAAAGGCTGATTTCTCCTGGAAGAATGAGAAATATTGAGAAACTGAAGGTATGGCATGATTGTGCTAGACCTGATGATATGGGACATTAGGCTAACATTTTTTTTTTTTTAGTTTATTTCTTTTGAGAGAGAGAGAGACAGAGAGAGAGAGAGAGAGACAGAGAGACAGAGAGTGAGCGCAAGCACTACTGGGGGGAGGGGTTGAGGGAGAAGAGACAGAGAATCCCAAGTAGGCTCCATGTTATGAGCATGGAGCCCGACGCAGGGCTCGAACTCACAAACTGTGAGATCATGATCTGAGCCAAAGTCAAGAGTCGGACGCTAAACCAACTGAGCCACGTAGGCACCCCTAGACTAACATTGTAAAGCATACTCCTTGCCCTTCCGCAGAAAAGAAAAAAAAATTAAGCAGTTTGTCTTTTACTGTTTGTAATATGCATGCATATTTATTTCGGTCAACAGTCTCAATATTAATATTGTATTTGATTAATTTTTAAATCGGTTGCTCTTTGTTTAGTAGCTTTCCTTAAATGTTTCTGTACATAAATACTATTTTCAGGGGGAATTCTAGTGTCCTAGCATACTTATAAGAGGTGATGTGCCCCGCAGACCAGACAAATGAGGGGAAGTCTATTCATGGGTTTAAGAGCCAAGGTGACTGAAATTTAAATGAAGCCAGTGAGTTACTTCCACTATGGTTTCACCAGTACCAGAACAGAGTCAGACAGCAACAAAGACTCAATAGAAACAGGGCTGACAGTAAGATTTTTCTTGTTTCTATTTAATGGATGTGACAGTGTTTTTCTTCTCCAATTCTCACTTCTTGCTTCTAAATGATTTAAAAAAAAAAAGCTTTTTTTAAAAGAAATTTCTTTTTAGAGTAGTGTTAGTTTTATAACAAAATTGAGAGAAGGTACAGGGATTTCCTGTATATCCTCCTTCCCCGGGTATGCACAGACTCCCCCAGTATGCCCAGCCCCCACCAGCGTGGTACATTTGTTATAATGGATGGACCTACCTTGATTCTTGTAATCACCCCAAGTCCACAGCGTACATTGTAATCCCCTCTTGGTTTTGTTCATTGCATGGGTTTGCACCGATGTGTAATGACACGTATTCATCATTATAATATCGCCACTGCCCTGAAACTCTCCTGTGCTCTATCTCTTCATCTTTCTCCCCACCCCATCCACCAGCTCTGGCAATCCCTGATCTTTTTACTGTCTCCATAGTTCTGTCTCTTCCAGAATATCATGGAGTTGAAATGATACAGTATGTAGCCTTTTCAGATTGGCTTCTTTCACTTAGTAAAATGCACCTTAGATCCCTGCGTGTCTTTTGTTGGTTTGATGTTCATTTCTTTTTAGCGCTGAATAATAGCCCATTGTGTGGATGGATCACAGTTTATTTGCCTGTTCACCTACTGAAGGACATCTTGGGCCCCTCCAAGTTTTAGGAATTGGGAGTTGAGCTGCTGTAGGCATTTGTGTGCGGGTTTTCGTGTGGCCATACAGTTTCAACTCCTTTTGGTAAATACCAAGAAGAGTGATTGCTGGGTCCTACAGTAAGAATATGTTCAGTGTTGTAAGAATATGTTCAGTGTTGTAAAAAACTGACAAACTCTCTTCCCAGGTGACTGAACCTTCTTGCACTCCCACCAGCAATTAATAGGTATTCCTGTTGCTCCAGTAAGTGATTCCCAGGGGAGGAAAATGTCTATGCATTTTAGGCCTTCTTGAGTAACCTGAGTCTCCTTTTAAGAGCACCCTTCTCGGCTTTGTTCTTGTACTCATCGAACCATGAACGTCTCTACTATTGATCATGATTCGTGGACCACGTTTATTTTGACCCTGTTACATGCAATAGTTCTATGTCTCTCCTCTGAGGGAATCAATTCACTCTGAAGATTAGAAACAGAAGACCACCTCACTTTGGCCAAAAACAACGTTTCGGGAAAAATGAAAGTAAAAAAACAGAAATAATTCAAGAATCAAGCATTAAGGAGGATGACCTGTTTTCCTGATTTTTGTAGCACGAACACCTTGGACTTGAACATTAACTCAGCAGGGGCCTTCTCTGCAGGTGACACGTGTTGTTATTCTTCACAACAAATGCTAGACATCCAGGAGGAAGGAATGATTGCAACCTCAACTTTAAAAAGAGGGAGAGAGACTCATGCAGCAAAACACAAAAACGATCAATACTCTGGAATTAAAAAGAGGTGTTAGTTTCATTTTTGGAATACAGTCTGAGGACCTTGGTAAAATCCGAACGTGATTATCAAACACAGAGGCTTGCTAAAGGACCACGGCTTTTCCAGTCCAGACGCTTCTGTTCTACTCTGTGTCTCCCGCTAATTCAAGGTTAGATGTCAGGACTCCATTTACTCGAACACCATGAACCATAAACAGCTCTAGCCTTGGATCGTTAGAAGCGTCTTGAAAGTTTTAAAGAATGAGAGCAAATGGCCATTTAGGCTTCCAAGTTGGCCTGCACCCTTCTTCCCCTATGTTTGTGCGTCTGTTTCATTTTGTCCTTTCGTTTTGTCACTTAGTCCTTCAGGTTGACCTGTGACCTGTGACCCCAAGCCACTTCTCATGTGGGAGAAGTCCAGATCCGCTTCCAGCTTGCAATGCCCCGACCTCCTTGTCACTCGGTGCCTACCACCTTTCACGTGCAAGTTACAAAAGCCAGAGCAATCTCCAGCCCCCATCAAGGGCAGAGCTCCAATTTAAGAATAATGGCTGGAGTAGGTGTTATTTGTACCCCGTGTCAAGCGGTGATTGTTCACATCTGGCTGCAAGTGGAATCGGGCCTCGGATTCTTCAGAGCAGTGCAGAAAACTGGCGCTGAGGGGGTTGGGGGCTGGGAGGGTGGTTTGGACGTATCTTGTAGATTTGAGGCAAGTAACGAAGGGACCTCGTTAGTACAGAAGCATAACCAAATAGGTTCCCTTTAACGGTAAGTGATCGCACGGACGTGTCTCCATACATACCGGTGCCACAAATTCAAAAGAAGTAGCCTATCAAGGCATCAAAGTGGAATCGGCATTCTTGCCCGCAAGCTTTTCTGAGAACAGGATTATGATCCAACCAAGCGGTTGCCACTCCCACACGCCGCACACATACACAGGTGCACACACACGTTACCATCAGCTATGGGTGCACATCTGATTTCTTCACACCAGGAAAGGAAGGACATTTAAAAACCTTATTTCTACCCTTGTCTTCTTTCCTTTTTCTCCTCCTTGGCCCTTTTGTGTCGTGTATACAAAGAACACATGTTTACGGCTCAATTCTCATACCCGAGGATTAGAACGAAGCCACATGTAAGAGCTGTGTGAATACTGATGGACTCAAAGACGTCCTGGCCACTGTTTTTTTTTCCTGAGAGAAGTCTCCTGGGGCGAAAGCCACACACGACATCCGCTGCTATTCAAATATTTCATTTCCTGCACTGATGCAGAGCGGCATAAAAATGTACATTGGATACATAACATTCTGTGTGACAGAAAGATAGAAATGTGGATTATAATTAGGGAGAACCTAAAAAAAATCCACTGTATGGGAGGCTAGGCACAGATTTCAAAAATTAAAACAATACAGACAATATAATTGAAAGCCAAGAAAACTATCTATTCGCTAATAAACACGAAGATCCGCTTAGGGTTTTCTTTCTTGCTGAAACGTTCCTTGCTACCTCTTCCAATATTAATTAACAAAACTGAGTTAGTCCTAGGGCAACAGATCATTAAATATACAAAAAAAATATGAATTGCCCTGTCATTCTTTTAATATCATACAATGAGATAATCTAAATTAATCAGATAGGGAGATGATTAAACATGTCTCTTTCTTTTTTAAACAACACAATTGAACATCAAAGAAATAATGCAGAACAGATTATTTTTAAGCTGTCATTTTGACAGCTGCCCTTTAATTCCTATTTTGGCAGGACCTTGAATAATACATAAAAAAACAGGATAACAGAAGTGTAAATGGCGGTCTTCTGACATCCAAGATTGCTTCCGATACCTGTCTTCCTCTGCAGGGCTGTGGCCCTGAGCTAAAATACCTAAGGTTTGGTAGGGATAGCACGCCCCTTTTATTTCCTTTTACTTTATAAGTCTTTACAAGACATCAGCATCAAGAATAAGAACTTTTCAGGAACGCAGTCACTCCTGAAACAGATGATTTCTACATCCAGAGTCTGATTTTTCTAAAGCGTAATTCACAGCAGTTGTGATAAAATTCATTCTCTTCTATAATACTGCAACGGATGAGTTCAGTCAAAACAATGAATGTTCCAGATGACAACTGGGGTAGTCTTCCTTCCTCCAGGGGCCCTCTTTTCCTACTTAGTCCGTCCTTGGGAGACTAGCATCCGTCATTACACAGCCATCTTCCTTTCTTGACATCTCCACATTTTGCACGAGCCACCTGAGTGTTCTGCAAGCTTCGTTTTTAGACTTGCTGCTTCCGTCTGTAGGCACTGAGGATCGCACTTTGTAGTCCCTTACAGTGGCGTGCCAAGAGAAACCACACCCGCTGGTAGTTACACCTCTGTGTAGTGCCTGCTCCTTAAATCTGGGCTGGGCCTGAAACTTGCATCGAACAACAAAACGATGGAAGCAATGTTGTCCCAGCTCCAGGCCTGAGGCTGGAGAAGGCCTGACAGCTCTGGCTTTTTGCATTTTCTGGGAGCCCAGCTTTCCTGTGAGAAGTATGGCCACCCTGCCAGAGAGACCACGAGGTGAGACCGTGTGCAGAATGCATCGGAGAAGCAGAAACCCTGAGGCTACCGCAGGAAAACGGATTCCCCAGCTGGAAGAGAAAATGGAAGTCCCGGACATACGACCCCACTTGGGCCATTTTGAGTCGTACACTGCTACACCCCTAACAAGCCACTCCCTTGTGCATGATGGGAAAGGTAAGAGGGTGGTTGTTTTAAGTCATAGAGTTTTAGAGTTGTTTGTTCATAGTGGTATATACCAAACTGTCTCTATTGCTTTGACTGCTTATACATTTCAAAAAGTCAAATAGCATTTTAACCAATAATACCCATGCCCCACCTCGGTTGTGATGCTGTCTTAATCCAGCATCACCGGCCTCTACTCGGTCTCCTAGATTGAGAGTCTCTAAGAGACAAGTTAGTGCAATCGGAGAGGAAAGAACTCTTCAATGGGTGAGGCCTTTAAAAATACGACATCACACGATTATCTGGAGAAGCTTGCTATTTCCTTCCTCAGTAAAGGTACTTTTTCATGTTGCCTCTCTTCTTGGTAACTCCCAGGTAAAGGAGAAGCCCAGGGGCTGCCAGCAAGGGCATCCGTGCCTTCTCAGCTGGCCCCTCCCTACAGTTTGGTTCATCTGCCCTCTGGCCCTCAATGATTTATGTCCTTTCCCCATGCAAAATATATGTACTTCTTCCCGTGACCCCGAAACGTCATCTCGTTCCAGCATGGCCTTATGCTTGAATTCCAGGTACTCACCCCCTAAATCCAGGTGCAGAGGACATTCATCAGACACCCTTCCGCTTGATTTGGAGACCTGTGAGCATATGAGATAGACTTTCTCTCCCTCATCTCCCCAACATACAACTGTACACCAGGAACAGGAAAACCGTAATAGAAACTCCCATTCAAAGACAGGGAATACGGAAGCCACATGGTAATCATTGGTCAAAGAAACTCTGAAATCTGTTGGGGTAAACATAAACAGTTCCTTGATTAGGGCCTGGGATGGTTCCCCCGTGACTACTGGCTCCATCCTCTGACCTGCCCTTCTTTTCCATAATAAATAACCAATATTTGTAGATGGGTAGCTTTCTTCACTACTTCCTGCCAATAGGAATCCAAGGGTCCAAAGGCCTCTGTTATTTGGAACTGTGTCTGTCCCTTTTAATCCAAATTGGAAGTCCTTCTGTTAATACAATTGCCTTCAAAGTCTCATAGATTTCCAATGAATCTCATTGTAGTTCATCCCCTTACAAAACATAGAAAGGTCACAAAAGCAGATCTCTTTGAAAAAGACTCCTCTGTAATTTTGGCCATGGCACAATGTCTTATAATTCTTAGATGGCTTTTGTTTAGCTGAAGGGCTCAATGTGGTACACCTTTAAGATGCTCAGAAACCCAGGGTTCCCCGGGTGGCTCAGGCAGTTAGGCGTCCGACTTCGGCTCAGGTCATGGTCTCACAGTTCGTGGGTTCGAGCCCCACGTCTGGCTCTGTGCTGACAGCTCAGAGCCTGGAACCTGCTTTGGATTCTGTGTCTCCCTCTCTGTCTGCCCCTCCCCTGCTCACACTCTGTCTCTCTCTCTCTCTCTCTCTCTCTCTCTCTCAAAAATAAACGTTAAAAAATATTTTAAAAAAAGATTCTCAGAAACCCTATTGTCTAGCAGAGAGGGTCTAGGAAACATCACCTTATGTCCTTCAAAGGAAGTAACAAATGGTCTTAAGACCTGACCCTAACCCAAACACCGCCTTTTACCTACAATGACAGCCTTGGTCCTTCCCTGAAGGCCGTTCTTTACTTTGAGAATTATTTAACACATGGAAAAAGTGTGAATGAGAAGCAACCATATTTGAATGAAGCCAACCCTGGTGTCTTTACATTTCTTTTTAATTTTGCCTGACGACCAAACTTTCCTCGTTAGTGCATCTCATGCCTTTTATCCCTTATCGGAGGAAGTACATTTGCGCTCTCAAATCCTGCTGGGAGATCTCCATCCCCAGGGCCACAACCCGATTAAGTACCTTCCTCCTCACCTGCCTTACAGGGAAGTCCACACTCACTCCTCTACCGGCCCCATTCCCTCCAGTCACTAACATAACTTCCTTCCATTTGCCCATTCGTAGAAAAAGTCTCCTTGAGTCCCTTCAGAGTTCTGCCTGCCACCTAATCCCAAAACCAATCAGTAGCACGTGATGAAGCTTTCTGTCACAGGGACATCCCATCTGCGGGTACCAATCTGTTTGTTTGTTTTTCCATTTTCTATTGCTGCCTTATAAAAACACCCCAAGACTAACAGCTTATGATCTCTCACAATCATCAGTTGACTTGGCTGTTTTTCTGCTTTACCTGGTGTTGACTGATGACTGGGGGGTTTAAAACGCCCTCACTCGTGAGATAAGTTGGTGCTGGCTGGCTGTGGGGAGTCCAGCTGAGCCTGTCTGCCTGGGACCTTTGGTCTCTTTGCCGGCTGGGTTCCTCGGTTCTTTTCCAATTGCGCTCTCCATGTGCTGATCTTGAACATTCCCAAATGGGAGGTTCTCAGGGAAGTTAGGCTCCTTACACAGTGGCAGATTTCCACAAGCACAAAAAGCAAAAGCTGCCAGGCTCAGGTCCAGAAACGGCACAACAGCATTGCCGTCTCATTCCCTTGTTGAAGGCAAGTCACGTGCGCCGGGAGTGGGCCCCGGGAGGTGTGACTTACAGGGGCCACAGAAGTCAACAGTCTGTCACAATAAAATGCAGTTCCCTTTGTTACAAGGGGATGATAGGACGTTGGTTCTTAAAGTGTGGTCCCCACACCAGCAGCATCAGCATAGCCAGAAAACTGTTTCCAAACACAGATTCTTGGGCAGCATCCCAAATCTACTGAATCAGAAGTTTCGGGGACAGGTGCACAAATCTATGTTTATCGAGCCTTCCGGGCAATACTGTTGCCGACAGAAGTTTGAGAATTCAAGGGCAAAAGAAATGCATTAAATTGCATTTGCATCATATGTGGAAAATGTGAAAGCGTAACCCACTTGTCAACTCTAAATATGGTTTAGTTAACTCATACTTTTTGACATGATATTAGTTATCAAAAACTCCATTTTGCTAGCAGCATTCCTTGACTGTTAGAATAAACCATCCTCGGGGCGCCTGGGTGGCGCAGTCGGTTAAGCGTCCGACTTCAGCCAGGTCACGATCTCGCGGTCCGGGAGTTCGAGCCCCGCGTCGGGCTCTGGGCTGATGGCTCGGAGCCTGGAGCCTGTTTCCGATTCTGTGTCTCCCTCTCTCTCTGCCCCTCCCCCATTCATGCTCTGTCTCTCTCTGTCCCAAAAAATAAAATAAAAAACGTTGAAAAAAAAATTAAAAAAAAAAAAGAATAAACCATCCCCTCTAATATGAACATGGTTGACAATTAGTTAACAATCGTCCTTGCTTCTACACACACGCTTTTTTCTCTTTGTTTTCACTCTTCTGTCGTTGCTGTTGTTGCTCTCGCTGCTGTTGTTTTCATAATATTTCGTGTTCGAATGATAAGTATTTTTGTCACACACAGTCGCTTATTCCCGGGATGTGAGCAAGGAGGTGGACAATGGTAAAGAAAGAAGTTAGCACACATGGTAAATATCGTCAGGGCCATGAACGACTTTTTTCTGTGACATTATTTTTGAAAACAACCTGAACGTGGAAATTGAAGACAAAGACACTCAGTTGGTAGGGGATTATCATCTTGTCCAAGAACATTTGCTAGGGAAATGATTATCCGTACATCCTGATCATTCTCTCTTTGGTCCAATAAAGTTATGCATGTGTCAGTAGCTCAGTCTGCTCCACGATCCTCCAAAGTATTCAGGTGTTTGCAAAATTAACCTCTCAAAATATTGCAACTGGAAATGGCCTATGGAATTTCATTAATTGATTAAATTCCCCGTGCCATTAAAGCAGCGCATTTGGTTGCCAATAAAAATGAGTCATGGGAAGTGGTTTGTTGGGGCTGAAAAGGCAAAAATAAAAAGGCTTCCAATATCTCATTGGAACCAAAAAGAAACTTGTAGTGCTGATCTCTGGGCAACAACTCTGAGATCAAATGGCATCTGTAGCCATTAGACGAGGGCACTAACGAGAGCAGTCGTGGCCACAAAAGCCTTGAGCACGTTTTATTGTATTTCAGCAAATGCTCATGGAGCACATTCTACGTGCCAAGCACCAGTCTCCGTCACGGAGTCCCTATACCAATCTTGTGCTGTAGTCAGTAGTCTTACCCCCATTTTACAAATCGGGAAACAAAGCCAAATAGCAAGGTCGGGATCTGAACTCATACAGACTTGCTGCAGAGTTCGTGCTCCTATCCAGTGTGGAATGGGTTCTTTACGTTGATCTTAGACTCTCACCCTGCAAATACTTGGTTGCGTACCAATACGGTGAATCGTGAAGAAGTTAAAACCAATTCTCAGAGTCTAACCATCTCAAATGGAAGGAGGGGCCAGCGTCATAGAGCAGATAATAACCTTCTGCATGCACAATGGCTTGATTTTAAAAGGCCCTGGACACACTCCATCTCATATGATTTACAAAATTCTCAAAAGGGCTTTACTCCAATCTGCCCTTATGGAAAAAAAGAAAAAAAGGCTTCAGAGGATTAACTGATTTTGACAGTTTGTACAACTAGTAGGGGTCACAGCCAGAATTATTTGCCAGTATACTGGTCTCAAGTCCCATACGTTTCCTGGAAACCCCAGAAATTCTCAAAAGTCAAGTAACAATTCACAAAGAAAGAGAAGCAGGGGTGATTATAACCAATACCCTCACCTGAACAGCAAAATCCCCGAGATACGTGGCCTTTAAAATGAAGTAAAGGTTTTCATTTTACTTTATTTCAAATAAAGTTCAAAGTTACACTTCTAATGTATCTCCTACTCTTAATTTCAATCTCTTTCTTTCAGTGGGAGAGACAGAAATGAAAATAGAGACCGACATCCGGGGTCACCCAGTCCCTACTCTCTGGGTATACACACCCATGCAATCATGCAATATGAAAGACAGTGATCTTTCCCAAGTATGTCCCAGGAGGCAACTGGTTGAGAGTCATAACCGGGTGACATGGCATGGTTTTTCTTTCCTTAGAATACATAGACTGGCATATAAGATAGGCGATGCTTGGTGGCTCTCCCTGTGGGTCAGTGTGTATTTGAAATAAATAATCAGTTCCAGGACCCCATTCCCACTCTGCCTCCCTTCCGCAAACTTCCTGAGCAGCCACTAAGTGTTAAGAAAGTTTGAGCACAAGGATAGAAAGAAGAGAAGCTGCACACAAATGGAAGGTTGGATATTTGGGGAGAGCCTCCAGCAAAGGCAACCAAGCAGGAAGCAACGTGGGTTACAGAGAAGTAGGCACGGGTGGGTGGGTTGGAAGAAGGGCAGGGCTTCAGAAGATTCAGATGGCGCGGCATCCAAGGAGACGAACTACTCCCCACTCTGCTCTGACTCCGTCTACTGGCGTGACCTACCGCAGTCCGCCGAACTCGGGCTGAAGCCGAGTGGACGCTTAATACCATTCGTCGTGTGAATTTACGTCTGGAACCTCTATGTCCCGGGCATTCAGGGCAAACATTGTTTCCGTTTCTTGCCCATTTCATGCCTCATTTCAGAGTGGCATGGTCACCATGTGGAAACTAGGGCTGCCAATTTTTTTTTTTTTTTTTAAATAGGGGATTTAACGTTTATTTATTTTTTTGGGACAGAGAGAGACAGAGCATGAACGGGGGAGGGGCAGAGAGAGAGGGAGACACAGAATCAGAAACAGGGTCCAGGCTCTGACCCATCAGCCCAGAGCCCGACGCGGGGCTCGAACTCACGGACCGCGAGATCGTGACCTGGCTGAAGTCGGACGCTTAACCGACTGCGCCACCCAGGCGCCCCTAGGGCTGCCAATTTTAACAAGTAGAGACGCAAGAATCGCGAAGCCGGCATTGCCTACATCAGGCGTCTCCTGTTTCCAAACCGGAGGATGGAGGTATGGAGAGCAGCCGAAGTTAACAACAGTGGATCCCGTGTTTGCGTGAGTGGCCTGTTTTCACTGGGAGGCGAGTGTGCATTGCATAATCCCTTGAGAGAATCAGATCGCTGGTTGGTGGGCCTCTGGGGCCAGAACACCTGTGCGGTGGAGACGCTCCATGCTCTGTGAAGGGCCTTCCCACGTCACATGCTTAGCATCTGGCCCACGATGGTAGCTGTTTTCTGAGGGCCAGTGGCTTGCAGAAAATAACTGGAGCTCTGTGGAGACTCTATTTCTGTCTGCTTTTCTCTCTGAATCTCACTACTCTCTTTCACACTCTGCCCTATCTTGGGTGGCTTTGAAGCCGAAGCCTGACACATTGAACCGGTTTATCAATGTCCAGTACAGAAGGCATAATCTATGAGTCAGTCCCTGACACATCAGGAAAGCGGGGTGGATAATAGAAGTTGGAAGGCACCACATGGAGGTCATTTCACTGAGAGTCCAATATTTCCCAGCGTGCTAAGGGGTCGTGTGTCTCCTGTAGTTTCAAACCACTGCCTTATATGGCAAGGTCATTTCTATCCCGCTCCTGGGAGTGCTTAACCGTGCCTGGCAGAATGAGCGAGTGTCAGAACTGACAAAGAGGTGAATGCTAATTTATGTAAATGGGATGAGATTTGGACATTTATGTTGCTTTTATAATTTACCTACTTGGATAACTTTCAGAAAGTAGCGTATTTTTAAGCACTCTGCCCTTCTTCCTCCCCTTTTTCTTCCTTCTGTCCTTCCTACCCTCCATCCACCCTCTTTCCCTTTTCATTTTTTGTTTGCTGGTTCTTTCTTCTTTCTTTTGTCTTTAATGTAATGTGAGAAGTCAAATCTGTAGGTAACAGACCTTATTTGCCTGGGCGAACAGAGTAGTTATTTTCTGAAGGCACATCAGGGCCATTGTGTCTAATTGACACCTGCCATTTAAAAAAAAAAACAGGGGCGCCTGGGTGGCGCAGTCGGTTGGGCGTCCGACTTCAGCCAGGTCAAGATCTCGCGGTCCGTGAGTTCGAGCCCCGCGTCGGGCTCTGGGCTGATGGCTCGGAGCCTGGAGCCTGTTTCCGATTCTGTGTCTCCCTCTCTCTCTGCCCCTCCCCCGTTCATGCTCTGTCTCTCTCTGTCCCAAAAATAAATAAAAAAACGTTGAAAAAAAAAATAAAAAATAAAAAAAAAAAACAAAACCCTGCATTTCCTGGGATGCCTGGCTCAGTCGGTTAAGTGGCCGACGTTGGATGTTGGCTCAGATCATGATCTCAGTCGTGACATGGAGCCCGTGTTGAGCGTGGACTCTGCTTAGGATCTCTCTCTCCCCCTCCCCCCAAAGTAAAGAAATAAACAGTTTTTAAAATGTACATTTCCTTCAAAAAGAAGGAAATCATGCTGTTTGTGGCAATAGGAATAGAAATAGAAGGCATTATATTAAGGGAAATAAGTCACAGCAAAACAAATACTTTATGGCATCACTTATATGCAGAATCTAAAAAGGAAAAGAAAAGAAATAAAGTTGAACTCATAGCAAGAAAGAGTAGAATGGGGGTTGCCAGGGGCTGGGGGTGGCGGCAAGAGGGAAGGTGAAGTGTATACACTTACGGTTTTAAGAATAATGTCTGAGGATCTAATGTAAAACATGGTGACTGTAGTCGATAACACTATATCGTATAATTGAAATCTGCTAAGAGAGTAAAACTTAAATGTTCTCACCAAAAGAAACCCCCCAAAACAAGGAAAAAAGCAAAAAAACAAAACCAAACCAAAAACAAAGATAAAGATGTAGAGGTGATGACTATGTTAGTTCAGTTGTGGGATGTGGGAATCCCTTTGATAACATACACGTATGTTGAGTCATCGCATTGTACCCTTTAAAGGTCTTACAATCTTATTGTCAATTATATCTCAATAAATCTGAAAAAAAATTAAATCTGAAAACAAAAATAACGACCCCCCCCCCAAATGTGCATGTCCTTTCTAATGGCAATTTGCCTTCTCTTCCATTTATTCAACTTCCTGGGAAGTAAAAGATGGTCCCATCATGCTGATTCTTTGCTGCAGCTCCAAAACAAAATTATAGGCATGAAAGGGTCCTGCACAAGTAATTCTGCAGAAGTTTGGGTCTTCCGACTGTAAACCAGCCTGAGATAAGAGTGCAGACGAGAGCCATACCCACCAAGACTGCTGAAGCCAGTGCCTGTCATGGAACATTCACCAGGTGGCACGAGCTGGCCAGTCAGCTGTGTATCCTCACCCCCTATCAAACGTACCTGTGAGTGTATTAGAAGAGAGAGGACCATGTTACTTATTGTATGGCAGCCTGAATTAAATATGTCCCTTTCTGGAAAATTCTCAATAGTGTGAGATTGGACAACAGCTTACCTGGTACCCATGCTGTCAGTGTAGGCGCAGGATATTATTTTAGATGCAGGTGCTTTCAAGCTGTGGTTCCTGGTGCAGGCGACTCAAGATACTAGTGTTCAACTAACAAATAGAATGCCCAGGCTTACCGGTGAACTTTTAAGCCCATGTAACAGTGATATTACCCCACATTTTTATGCAGAATATTTAAAATTAAAAAGAAAACTCACTTCGTGGTTTTTGGCTGATCTCTAGAAGTTGTGACAGCAATTCCCATGACCTCCATGTTGTTGGTTCATCACTTCCCTTGGCAGTGTCCATCTCTCCCCCCCAACACACAGGGCATCCACATTTTCTTCCATTATCCCGCCAATCACTTTGCTGGACTTTACTTATCTTAGGACGATGCCATCCTTAATATTGTAAAACTCAGAATGAATCAAATTGAGGAAATGGTAGAGGGAAATGGCTAAGCTTCTTCTCTTTTGGAAATGCTGGTTCAATTTTTCCCATGAAGATAGAAGTTGGGAGGGTAAGTATATTTTGCACTAAAACCAAACTGATTCTGTAAATTTCACGAGAATAATGAGAGAAATTTACCAGTGGCTAACACAACTATTTACACTCAGCGGAGGGGTTAACAGGTTGATCACGTGTGATAAAATAGCAAAGAAATTCAGGTCATAAGAACTGAAACTCTTAACACTCAGTCAATGTTAGGAACTTCCTGCTTGCCTTCTCTCTAGTGAGAAGCAAGGTTTTATTTTACAGTTTTGAATATGCGATTAATGCTAGGAGATTATTTTTTTTAATCTCACCCGCTCCTGCTTGGCATGAAAATCCTTCAAGACAAATTAGTTCACAAGACATTTCTTTAGAAACGCCAGCTACCAAAGCAATCATGACATATTTAATGATCTGATTAGAGCTATTTTTTTGTGTGATTAGAACTATTTTGATATTTTAAATATAGATGGCAAGAAGTAAAATCTTTCATGTTTATGGCACCTTCAATTCTGGATAAAATTCAGTAAACTTGGTATCTGGAATACTAATCAGAATATTTGCTACCCATGAAAACAGCAAGCCAGCCATGAAAATGCCTGTCTTATTAACTGTGAAAACTGAAACACAGAGGGAAAATATAATCTGTTTTAAATATATTCTAGCATGCAGAGAAGTGGAATGTATTTGGAAGGTTATAACTGGAATATCTCCTTGCTGTTTTCTAGGATGTGTTTATGTTTTACGTAGAATTAGCAGAGCCCCAAGATGAGGCACAGAAAGTGACCTTATATTCTTATCTGGAAAGGCTGGAAGAGGATATGTCAATGTAATATTTTATTTGTATTCCTAGGTGCTAAGGAATTATCTTTTTTTTTAGAAAATAGATTTTCTCCAAGAATATATGCAAAAGGGTTACAATTAAACTTCCTCCCTACAGAAGTGTGTAAAATTTTCCACCCTTGAAGCTATAGCATATGTATTTCTCAAAAAGACAAAAAAAAAATATTAGCAAACCACAAACACATGTGCACACACTGGGAAAATTGGATTGCTTTACTCAACCGAGTGAATAGATTCATTTATTGACTTCTGAGTCTCTATTTGAATATAAATGTGTGTGAAGTGATTATTTTTATTAACAACAAACAAACCAAATCTACAGAAATGGGAGCGGGTTGAACCTAGCATCACCAGCCAGGTCAGGTCCTGCTGCTGCCAATGACCTTGATTAGGGTAACAACTTTCTGCCTCTTTTCATGAGCAAAAACTCCATAATGTATTCCCACCCATTGACTGGGAAAGCTGTCTTTCCAATGTGAGTTGTTCCTATTAACCAGAACAGGAATATTTGCGATCTTAACATTTTCCCATAATTTTCCATAAAATTAAGGATGCGACAAGGATGTTGGCTCAGCGTAATCGTTTTGGTTTTTACGTTTAGGTGTCCATCGATACACAAATCATCCAACAGAGATGAACTCTAAACTTACGAACTCTCATAGAACTCTACGATCCATCAACTTCAAGAGCGAACTCCTACATACCTGTATAATCATTTAATTTTTCCAGTCTATGCTTTGTCTTCAAAAATATTTGTAAAGCTCCTTGATGACAGAAACCGAAACTCTTCTGAGAACATCAGGACATTTGTGTTCTTGACAGATTTGGCAATTTCCCATCTTCCCCTCCTGGGGTCTTTCACTTGCTTCCTTTTCCTTTTCCTCTCTTTCTCACAGTTAGGCAATCTGAGACTCCACCCCACTGTGCTAATCCCACCTGCTGGGGACAAATACTTGTTGACTTAATGGGTGCCAAAGTGCTAGTGGGTACAAGCTTTTCCCGCCCAAAGGAATGTTTTCAAGGACCGTGGAGCTCCCCATGCTCAAAGGAGACAAATGTTTTTGTGTTAGGATAGGCAAACCCAAGTCCAGAGAAGGAAATATTCTGGAAAGAGTTTCCAGAAACATAAAACCTAAGAGCAGTGAGCAATCAAACCTGCATTAGGAGAGAAGCATTGTCCAAGTTACATTACAGAAGTGTGAGTATGTTCGGGATGTTGGAAGGTGGAAAGTACCAGGTGGGCGAGTCAAATCCAGGGCAAAATCTGACAAGATGGATGTTCAGAGAATCCAACTATGAATGCTCCAGTTCCTAGAAATTTGACTTGCTTTAGGTAGATCTGGCTGATGTATGAAGCCAGCTGGATTCTAGGTACCCCAAGATCACTATTTTATTCTATACATTGTTCCAGATCATGTGAATTTCTCTACACTGAGGACTATCCTCAATCATATAACACAGCAGGCCAATTTGTCTCAGTGATTGTTTAGAAAGAAAGAGAGTGAGCGAGCGAGCGAGAGAGAGAGTTGATAGATAATAGATAGATACAAGGAGACAGAGAGGAAGAGAGATTTTTGAACAGAGAACACTTCCCCTACCCCAAAGTGAATCTCCTATGGAACAGGAAAATGCAACACATACAGTAGAGCTGGTACAGGGTTTTTTTTGTTTGTTTGTTTGTTTTCCAAAAAGGACATATTAGGGACACCTGGGTGGCTCAGTCATTTAAGTGACTGACCCTTGATTTTGGCTCAGGTCACGATCTCACGGTTCATGAGATCGAGCCTCGCCTCGGGCTCTGTGCTGACAGCGTGGAGCCTGCTTGGAAATCTCCCTCCCCCCCCCTCCCCTGCACGAGATCTCTCTCTCTCTCTTTCAAAATAAATACACATTAAAAACTAATAATAAACTGATGTGATGTCAGCACAGAGCCTGCTTGGGATTCTCCCACCCCCTCCCCCTGCACAAGAGCTCTCTGTCTCTCTCTCTCTCTCAAAATAGATAAACACTAAAAACTAATAATAATAAAAAAATCAAAAGGACATATTATAATCTTCTATTAGTATTAAGTGTAGAACTGTTACAAAGCCATTTTGGCCTAACCAATTCCATTTGCAAATGAAGGGCACTAAGGCCCTGGGGAAAATTCATGCAAATCCACCCAGGAATTTCTAAAGCTGAGGTAGGAAGCTATGTCCCCTGACTTGGGCCTAGTGTTCTTTCTAGTACATTATACTGATTATTTACATACCTCTTTCCTTTTCTTTCTGTTTGCTTGTTTACTTGATTGCCTTTGGTTTAAATATCTTCAAGTTCGAACATTGATAAGGTATGACTGCACTTCCTTATTTAGTACTTTTACCAGTCTTTATTATTGTTCCTAAAATCTACTTTATGTTATTACCAACACACTTTTGGTTCAAATGTAGAACAAATTCACCAAGTATAGTTGATCTGATCATAAGTTCAAACTAATGAGGTTTCATTAATCACACCAAACCATGGAGTCATGGTCAATTTTGAAGATAAAAATCCTATAAAAGCAATTTACTTAAAATGTTTTATACTTGGTTTCATTGTTTTATAAGACTGAAGTCAATAATAGCAAAGTTATCTTTTTGTAATTAATTACAAGCTACAATAAATTGGTGGTTTTCTAATGTAGGATCTATCAATAATGAAAGAAACAAAAAGGACCTCATTTATCTAAAGGAAATTTTAAAGATAGAATGGTGGGCATGGGTGGAAAACATAAAAGTTTTTAAAAACTATAGAAGTAATTAAAACAACAAAAATGTTCTTTTTTGCTGTTATTAAAAAAACTTGTTAATTACTAAAAGGAACTTCTAAAAGAGTTCATCTTCACATTTCCAAACTAAAGGCTTGAACGAACATCTTCTCACCTGAGTGAATTCAAATTTGATACTCAAAGAAATTTCACATTTTGGGGATTGTTGTGAAACATCAAAGCCCTAAGCACAGCACTGTTTTAAATCATTACTGCATATATTTTATCACTGAGCTTTGAAATGTTATTAGAGTCAAGAAGCTGGTTACTTTTGCTCGCCATTCAATTTATTGTAATATGGCAACATGAATTAGATATTTAAAAATTAAAAGTTCTGTAAACGAAACTGAACTATTCTCATTTCCAAAGGCTGAAACATATATTTATCTAAAGATATATTAATTATTATATATTATATATATGATATATATATGTAATAAACTGTATTTTTCCGATAGCCATATGATTAAAATAATTAGGCAGGTATCAAATTAAAACAAATTCCAGGGGCGCCTGTGTGGCTCAGTCAGGTAAGCAACCAGCTCTTGATTTCAGTTCAGGTGGTGATCTCAGGGTTTCATGGGTTCGAGCCCCACATCAGGCTCTGGGCTGACAGCACAGAGCCTGCTAAGGATTCTCTCTCCCTCCTTCTCTGCCCCTCCCCTGCTCACTCAGCCTCTGTCTCTCTCAAAAGTAAAGAAATAAACTTTAAACAACAAAGAGTTAAGAAAAAAAAAAAAAGCCCCCCAAACCAAATTCTAGTTCTTTGACTCAGGCGGGTCGATAAGCAATGAGAATAAGATCATGGAGTCAGGAAGCAGAGAACCTGGTTTGGACCTCATTTCTAGCGGTGTGACCCTAGCCTACTTGCTGAATCCTCTTACCTCCCGGACTCCTTGCTTATGTATTGAGGACATTATCAGCTAGCTGATAGACTCACTACAAGTGCGGGACGTATATTCTTGGTAGAATAAAGGGATTGTGATATTCATCATCACTACTTTAAGAGAATTTGATTCCCAGAATAACATCTACTACCTACAGAATAGGCTGTATGATCGTAAGTACCATCACTTGATCATTCGATTTGAATTTCCAAACAACCCATGAAGTAGGATGATAGAGTATTTTATTCTGTATTTTATTTTGACGTATTTTACTTTTGTAAATTGAAGATTATCGATTCATATGAAAGGTCAAACTACATACTGAATCATCCATAGTGAAAGACCCGCCCCAAGGCCTTCTGTCATTGTTATTCTTCCTCGTGTGCATGACATGAAATGTTCCTGTTTCAATCCACCACACCACCTCCATCATCTGCCCAGGGCCAAGTGATAGCAAAAGCGGAGGCTGCAGGACAAGAGTGAGGCACAGAGACACATGCTGACCCAGCCAGCAAGGATAAGTCTTCACCCCTCAGATATTTCTCCAGCAAATACTGGAACGAGATGGCACTCGATCCCCACATGGTGGGAAATGGAGCATAGCTCTCAGTGCTTCTGCCCACAGCAGGAGCATGGCTGGTCACAGGCCACAGCCATGACTTCCAAAGAGGCCAACACATGGAATCTGACCACCAGTCACAGAGGCACCGTTTTTGAAAAGGCCACTGCCATGAAAATGAAGTATGAGAAGAGAAACATCTTGATTCTCACGGGAAATAGCTTGGTAAACATTCCAGCATATTTCACAGCAAGGATATCCCACCCGCTCGCACAGAACCCTTGTCTGCTCTGGCTATTACAGCTTAAAAAAAAAAAAAAGAAAAGAAAAGAAAGACAGAAATTAAAAAAAAAAGGAGTAAAAATAAAAGAAAATAACAGTCTTTCTTTCTTTTGAAATTTTCACATGGCTAAATAGGGTTTCTTTTAATATTTCTAGCCCCATTAAACCCAGTAATATCAATGGAAAAACAGCCAGTCCCATTTCTGGAACAGGTAAAGTTCAATTCACTAAATAATGCTTTCAAGCCACCAGGGGGAAGAAAAAAATCAAGTTATTACTAGAAAGTCAGGCAAATCCCTTTGTATTCATTCCAACAGCTGTTTAACATGATTGGAGGCCAAGTAAGGAAAGTTCAGGTAAATATCCCAATTTCGTAGAGTTATCCAGGGGTCAAAAAGGAGCTATGTGCTTTTGGGGGGATGGTGTTACATTTACCCTTAAAAGGCAATTTTTAATGGAAAAAGTGAAGCCCCTTGTTTTACAGACCTTAACATATTTTAGACCCAGAAACATGTGACCATTTTATGCTTACGTTACACTGCCGAATGCAGGGCTAAATTAAGAGCCTTGCTCGGGGTCCCAACCGGCCAATATCCGGATCAAAATCAGAGCCCTGGTCCCTTTGTGAACACCTTTCTCCCTGCCTTCCTACGCATCGAAGGCCACTTGCAGGGCTGAAATTCTATGTCCCTAAATAACATGTTTAACAGCGCAGGGCTTCCTTCTTGATTGCACAGATTATCCATAGCTATGTACCCTTCTCTACTCAAAAATCATCCTATTGGCCTATTTAAGTATTGGATTTTTGAAGACACGAGAAGTGGTGTCTGAATGTAACAACAGATCCCTTCCTCCCCCCACCTCAATAAAAATACAATTTTCGCCAGCCAAAGCAATCATTACCTGAAAAAGTCTTGTTTCTGGCAGAAAAAAAAAAAAATCAATTTAATTATACGAGATGTGTCTTACGTTTTAATTGTTGTTAAGCATAGTACGGTATTGACAAAGTCTCCCTGGATCTCAGTTTACGAGCTTTCCCATTACTCAGATAACTTGCTGAGGAGGGTAAAAAAAAAAAAAAAAAAAAAAAATCCATCATGTTACTTACAAGAACTGAAGCAGCTTTGTGCCCGAGTCATTAGGCCCCTTGACGGCACTCATAATGATGAATGTATCATTTTTCTTGCATGAAACACTGGTAACAAATAGCACAGCCAACTCTTTTCCAGCACTGTTATTCTGTTTTAAAAAACACTGACATTTTCTTAAACAGACATAATTTACAATTTTAAGGAGCACAACAGTGCCTTGGTGTTTGAGGGCCAGAGAGCAAACAACACCTCTTTCAGTAGGACCTTTTTTCGAAAAGGGATCTCGTGCTCAGTGAGTTCACTGTAGCTCAAGGCCAGAGAGACACGGCGGCAGGAACACAGACCATCGCTGCAGCATGTGGAGGTCACGACTAATGGGGTGAAGGTCATGACGAGCGGGGTCACAGTACAGTAGGGGTTGTCCGGAGAAAGGAGCCCGGGGAACAGCAGAGCTCAGCACACCCAGCATGGGAGTCCTCAGAGGCATCCCAGAGGGGCCACCCCCTTCACCGGGGTTGAAGTGGCCACAGATCCTTCCCTCCCCGCCCCACGAGGGGAAGTCACAGCCTCCGAGACGCTTCTGCCCATCAGAGCTCTCTTTAACAGGCTCTTCTGTAAATTTCACACAAAGGGAGCCTCGCCGCTGCCCATGTGACCGGATCAATATCCAGAGCCATGTTCGATTGCTAGTGGGGTCAGCTCAGCCCGAGCGGGTAAGTGGAAGTCTGTGCACGATGCTGCGAGTCTGTTGTTTGGATGAGACCTTAGAAGCCAAGGTCATGTGTAAACATTACAATTCCCAAGGTGTTATTTCTAAAATGGCTGATGTGCCTCAGTGCCCTTGGGAAGCTTCTCTTCCTAATAGTCCTTTACATACGTGATTTTTCTGTACTTTCTGCTCAGTTTTCCTTTAAACCTAAAAATGCTCCTAAAAAGTAGTCCAGTTAGAAAGAAGAAACAAAGCCACTCTCACCGTGGGCATTTGGCTGCCTCCTCCCTGCACCACCAGGCCTGGTCAGAGCCTCTGTTCTCTGCACCCATGGAGCCCTTCAGGACCCCCAGACAGCCCTCGGCTAACAGCTGTCCTGTGTCCCTCTCAGTAAAGGGACTGGGGACAAGCTGCTCACGACAGAGTCCCCGGGGGTGGACAAGGAGGCCCTGAGCGGGGTCTGCCCGAGAGACACCAGAGAGTGAGATGTGGTTTAATGAAGTAAAAGTGGTAAACTGAGCCCAAAGAAGGACCGCCTCCCCAGAGGCCCACTTCTGAAGATGACTCATGGACTGGGGACCCTCCCCGAGGCCATCTTGGGAGGCACGGGCTCAAGATGGAGGGCCACATGAGGGAAGGAACCCGGTCACTCTGTCACCTCTGGAGCAGAGTCACCCCTTCCAGGAACGCTGGGTCAAACAGGGGCTACTGGCTCCACAGAAAGTCCGGGAAATCATAAGACCTGCCAGTTGTGATTGATTTCTCCTGAGTTGTTAGGGTTGGAATCCAGGTCTCTTAGTTAATAACTTTGGGGACATCCGTCCGCCCGGGGCCCCTGCCTGCCCACACTGGCCACATACAGAGGAGAGAAGACGACTCAGAAGGGTGGGATCCCCGGGATCTCGTGAGCAGCACCAGGCTTCCTGCAGCAGAAGGAAACCTTAAATCAGGAAAATGAGCCTCACCCAGGGACAGGAAGAGGGGCCCCACCACTCTGTCCTAACTTGCTCTGGTGTGAGAAAAGGGACATGGCCTGGCCCTGCTTTGCCCCCTAGGTCTGCTGTAGGGCCAGGTGGGCCTGGAGTAGCGGGGGCTCCAAGCTGCCATCAGCCCTTTGCACTTGCGCCCGTGCCTGTGTAAGTGACATCCCTTTCTGTTTCAGGGCCAAGTTAGGGAGAACTGCTTTCAGGCCCCTGGCTGGCCTCCCCTTCCCCCGGCCCGACTATTCTGCCCTGGTTGTCGGGCACTTGTTTGTCTTAGAGGCAGAACATTCCCTAGGGTTCTGAGCCATCGGTAGAGACCCACAGGACGCTGGCACTTGGAGACAGCGCTGTGGAGCGTGATGCAGCCATGGAGGGCCTGCCGCCCATCACCAGATCCACGTTCCAGCTGGCCTTGGAGCACCTGGGTGGTGGTGGGGGCGCTCTGTGGGTGATTTCTGAAAGCTGGAGCCGTGTCCCGGGCCTCTGTGTGTTTCCCTGGGAGATCCCGGTCTGTACCACGGTGCTGGTTTGAGTGTAGAGAGACTACGAACTTTAAGAAGTGTGAAGGCTCTAGGCAAACCGTGTTCTGCCTGCAACAAAGTCTGTGGCGAACGTGGTGAGAATTTCGCACCAGTGACACAGGCCGATGAGGCCCTCAGGCACCTGGGGCGGAGGCCGGTCCTCTCACATACAGACCTTGTGCTTGTCGGCGATGAAAACAAACCTGAGCAGGTCGTCACTCCAAGACGTCACCGTCAACTCCCTGAAAAAGGCACAGAGGAGCCAGCCCCCTAAATTTTCCCAAGCAACTGATGAAAAACCCATTTTCAAGGCATCAGAGAAGGACAGAGGACAACTTCAGGAGGAAATAATGGGTGGTTTGAAGGAAAGTCTAGAACCATCCAAACAAGAAGTTGCAAGATGGAGGCAGAGAGTCCAGGAAAAGGAGGAGGACAGAGAAGGGCTGGAGCAGCCGAACGCAGGGATGCGGCAGGTCTCGAGGGAGAAACTCAGCCAGTTGATATCAAAGGCAGAAAACCTGCTGATGACCTTCCCTTTCTCTGATCTCCTTAGAGAGAGGGTCAGTCAAGCAAAAGAGAAGATGGCAATGGCCCCATCCACCGGTCAGTAGTTGATCTTAAGAGTGTCATCGACGATGCTGACTTCAGGGTGTCCCTTCAAAGTACGAAGAGGAAAATCAAGAAATAGCCAGACAACTGTGGGAAGAAAAACAAGCGAATGAACAGCTCACAGGACAAATAACAAGACTCCAAACCGAAGAAGCACCTTTGTAGCGTGAAAATTCACAGCTTGAAAGTGAGATTCTGCGGTTGAAGCTGAAGCTTCCAATTCTGCCTGGACTACATCAAGAACACATCGTGCAACGTCACAGACAGTTGTTTGAGGAGGAAACAGGCTGCTTGGGAGTCGAGAAGAAACTTCCCAGCGTGTGTAGCAGCACGAACTGCACAAATCAGATTCCCAGCCTCTAGAGGAAGACGGCCGAAGACATGGGCAAAGAATGGAGAGAAGCACTGCCTCCAATCGAAAGAGATCCGTGGGCGCCTGGCTGGCTCAGTTGGTTGAGCGTCTGACCCTTGGTTCCGGCTCAGGTCGTGACCTCCTGGTTCATGAGACTGAGCCCCGCCTCAGGCTCTGCACTGACAGTGTGGAGCCTGCCTGGGAATCTCTCTCTCCCTCTCTCTCTGCCCCTCCCCCACTCTCCTCTCTCCCCAAACAAATAAATCCTCTTCCCTGAGGACAGAGCTGGAGAAAGCTGGACGGCAGCTGTGTTGACTGGAGGAACCTCGAGGAGCTGAGAGAAGGAAAGGATCACCACAGGCAAATGCTGGCCAACGCCACGTCTGACTCCCAGCCTTTCCCAAGTGGCCCGTCGGCTCCCGGTGCTCCACTCACAGCCCACAGAGGCCCGCAAGTGTCCGGGGGTCCCCTGGGCCACTGGCCCCCCAGGGAAGAGGAGGGTCACGTGCTGAGGGCTCAGGGATCGAGGCTCCCCTGCAGGTGTGGCCCGGCCCACGGCAGCCGGGTCCTGGTCACCCACAGCCTCGGCGCATCTGCAAGTGTCTTCTGTCTTCACAGTCGTTTTCACTGATCTCTTCTTGGTTTAGTTGCTGTCATTTAATTGCTGCTACGGTCGTTCTTATTCAAGTAGATATAACATAATTTTGGGATAGTGTTTTTCAAATAAAGATTCATTTGATATAATTCTTGTGAATACATGATTTTCACATCATTGGACACTGCAGAATTAGATAATGTAAGTACTGTATTTTGATTTAAATAAAAAGTCCACTATTACTTTATCCATCATTAAAATTTGGCACGCATACTGAGATTTAAAACAATAAAGACCATTTTTGTATGGCATGAGCATTTTTATATGCCACCTTGAAATATATAAGCATGTATTAACCAAAGTCTGTACAAGAAATTTAATATTTACCAGAATAAATTTTGATTGTTTTTCTTTTAATGGGGGAAACCCTAAGTAGCAGCAATACTCATTCAAACTTCATGATTTTTCTATTAGATTAGCCCTGAATTCATAAACTAATTTTGAATTATTTTTTTAACATGTATTTATTTATGTATTTATTTATTTATTTATTTATTTTGAGACAGAGAGAAACAGAGCATGAACGGGGGAGGGGCAGAGAGAGAGTGAGACACAGAATCGGAAGCAGGCTCCAGGCTCTGAGCCGTCAGCCCAGAGCCCGACG